>NC_089825.1:7232240-7577657 GCF_035046505.1 Tiliqua scincoides
TCAGAAAGTTAGGCTTCCTACCTTTTGCACACATGACAGTGCAGCCTGTCTTTTGGCAAATCTGAGTAGGATGATTTTTCACAGAAAGGACAAGGCAGGTTTTCTTGTTGACGGTAACAGTTGTCACACATGAGACAGTTATGATGCCACTGACTACTGGTTCGTGTGCCACATTCTGCGCATACCCGGCAGTTCTGAAAAACACAGAAAGTAAGCCTTTTCTTACTTATCACAATACCCTATGGCATCAAAACAAATACCTAGCCAACATCGTCTACTCTACACTGATTGGAAGAGGAATTTAAAATTAGTTTATTAAGTCAGAATAAGCAACCTCAATAGATGAATGGCCTAATCCTAGGAGGGCCTTATGCTGCTGGAGTAAGCGTCTCAAGCAGCAGAAAACTTTTTATGGTTGTTGCAAAACACAACATGTCATACAGAGTGGCCTGGCCACTGCTGCAAGCAATAAGTGGCCAGGTCCATCAGTGGTTGGAGAAAAGCCCTGGTAGTGGTATGTCAGCAGAGAGGGTGGGAGGAATAGGACAGGGAGGGGGGAGAAGAGACCAGGGCAGGGAGGAGGATAGATCAAGGCTAGGAAGGGGCTGGTATCAGTGGCAGCAGCACTGCCAATATCTTACCCTCCTTCCCGGCCTGGATCAGCCTTCCAAGGTCCAGCTATATAGCTGGAATGGGTCTGAGTAGACCCAGCAGGGCAGTGAGTGCTTACAACCCAGGGCAAGAGAAAAAGTGTCCCCTGACCTTGCAGGGGCCCTTCACAGCTCAAGACTCCCCTGCGGGATGCATTCTGTTGGCATGGCTGCATCGGTATATGTGGAGTGGGTTGTAAATAGGTTTACTCAAGAAAAACTTCTCACACTATATTTCCATTTGACAAATATGACTTTTGATGGACACAGTTTTCCCATTCAGGAGAATTTCCGCTTGCACGCAGAGACAACCAACTTGATTATTAACCTCAGAGGAACTCTCAGTTGATGCCCCTAAATAGAAAATGAAGCTTGTATACAAGCTTACTTCTACCCCACTCCTAAGCGGAATAAATTCTGTGTCAACTCTTGACCTCGTATACAAGCTGAATAATCTACTTTTTAGGAGTTTCTCTGTAGAGAGAACTACCCATTACTGTAACTTAAGTGTATTTTTTGTTAAGGTGTTGTGTCACTGTTTGACTCCTCCAAAAACATGAAAACATATTTATATTTTTTATCAAAAGATAAGATTATTAACAGTTTTCTTAGATCTTGAAAATTTTGCTTTTTGAAAAAAAAATTAAAGGTGGATGCAAAATAAGCTAGTGAATGCCATTCTGGTGTAGAAAGCTCTAATGAATGCAGAGAAAGGTTTAAGACAAAACACTACTCAGATCCATCCACACATTCATCACCAGGTGCCTCTGGAAATTTCACTTCTCTCCAGTCAGAGGTATACTGTTGCTAAACCAGAGGTAGCGCTAACATAAGAACATAAGAAGAGCCCCACTGGATCAGGCCAAGGGTCCATCTAGTCCAGCTTCCTGTATCTCACAGTGGCCCACCAAATGCCCGAGGGAGCACACAAGGCAACACACACAACCTGTGTCCTGGTGCCCTCCCTTGCATCTGGCAATCAGAGGCAGCTTGCCTCTAAATGATGACAAGTAACCACTGATAGACCTGTCTTCCATCAATTAGTCCAATTCCCTTTTAAAGCCATCCAAGCTAGTGGCCATCACTATATCTTGTAGCAGTGAATTTCACAGACTAATTAAGCACTGTACAAAAAAGGACATTTTCTGCCCAATCCTACTGAAAGGCAGTACCAGCAGAACATGTTGGCGGCTGCAAAAGTGCCATAAAGTGCTTTGTGGCAGTATGGGGAGCTGGTGTGCCTGACAGAAGGCTGGAACCTTCTTGTGTGCACCAGTGGAGTGATGGAAGCTTGCTGGGGGAAGTAATCCCAGCAGAGACAGAATGGGGAAGAGGCAGAGTGGACAGATCTGGTTCAGGAGCAGGGCGGGATAGACAGTGATGGCAGCATGCCAAATCCTGGGTCCTTTCTCATCTGCCTGGATCAATGCAGACTTGCTCCAGCCAAAGATCTCCTATGGGATGCAGTGTAGCCCGCACTGGCACAGCTGCATTGCCACACAGGGATTTAGGTTGGGCTGTTTGTCTGCTCTAAATCTTCCAACAATCAGTTTTCTGGGATGCTTCCCCACCCCCACCCCAGTTCTAGTACTGGGACAGAGGGGAAAAATGGTCTCTGTAGCTACCCTCTCCACATCATGCTTAATTTTGCACATTTCCGTTTAACCACTGTTCCCCCCTAAACCTATACTTGTGATGCATAAGTATAGTTGCTGTTTCACTTATTTAAAAAAGTTATTAAGAAGCTGTGAAACTTTAGGAATGTAATTCGCTGGCAGAGATTCTAACATCACATGCATCTAGAGTGCAATAAATTCCCCATCCAAAAGGCAAATAAAATTAATAGATTCAAGAAAAATTAAACTATCACATCTCAGAGAAATGTCATGATTGAAAAGCAAACAATATTTTTAAACACAACTCCTGTTTTTGTTAGTCACAGTCTTAACTTCCAATCTATTCTTTTTACCCACAGATATTAAATTTTCAGGGATTGAGAAAATATAAGTGTTATACTGAATTTAGAACAAAAAAATTCATATACTATAACATTCTACCTTTGATTCATAATTATGAGAAACTTATTCCAAGGTGTTATTATCTACAGAGCTAAATGCAGATAAAAGATGAGAACAAGATTATGTTTAGAACCATTCTTTAGGGGCAAAAATGAAATATTGGATCTTAATGATGTTCGCTTTCAACTTTAAAGTATATTTAAACTCACTTTGCATCTCCAGCCATTTGTTGGTACAGAGTCCATAACTGGTTGCAAACAAAAAGTGTGGTATCCTTTATCACATGTATCACATACAAGCATCTTGTTGTCTTCTCCAGAATGCCTAAGAAACAGTTCAGTGGTTTAAGTTTTTGGGGATAGGAAAGGGAAAAAAAAACTTTAAAAACCATATCACTTCTCAGCAAGGTATATGACCAAGGTATATGATGAAGCTGCCCCAGACTATTAATGGGGAGTGACCCCAACCTGCTCGTCCAAAGGTGAGGTCAGTCTGGGGCAGTGGTTCTCAAACTTTCAGCATCGGGACCCACTTTTCAGAATGAGAATCTGACAGGACCCACTGGAAGTGATGTCATGACCAGAGATGATGTCAACAAGCAGGAAAAATTTTAATAATCCTGGGCTATAACCTTACCCCCACTGAGTTAGTCCCATTTACTATCATTGTTAAAAGCTTATACATAATAGCACAGATATGTAACATTTCCCCAAATGCAATCACATACCATGGTAGCAACAAGTTTATGAAATGGATGGGGACCCACCTGAAATTGGCTCACTGTTCTGGGGGAAGCAGGGGGATCCCTCCCTCACAGAAAGAAGTTTCCCTGACCTGCCTTTCCTGTGAGGGAGGAGCTACCCACCTATGGACAACTGACCCCACCAAGGAGAGCCCACCGGAGAAAGAGGAAAATGAAAGAAGACTGGCATGGCCCTGGCTTCTCATTAGCCTTAACTTCCTCTCTGAAACTCATCCGGGGGTCTGATATAGTAGTTTGCCCTGTAAACAAACAATACCTCCAATCTACTATGGGCTTCTAGAATCAAAAGGAAACACTCTGCTGGGAATAGCTGTTTTTTCTCCCCACTGATCACAAACCATGTCAGAGGGTCAATAGAATTTGACAGCTGGGAAACCACTTATAAACTTGGATAGAAAGCCTTCACTGCCTGAATGAGTCTACTTGGACCTGCACCAGCAATTTTGCAGGCACAATTCCGAGTTGACCCACAATGGCTGATCGGGTATCAGTGGTGCCAGTGCTGCCAATACCACCACCACCTTCAGCTTCAATCTGCCCCCTCCCCACCTGGGCTCCACTGCATTCTGCACCTCCTGCCTGCCAGCATGCTGAGTTGCTAGCACCAGGGCTCCTCAGTGGGCTAATAGCAAATGGTGGCAGCTCAGTTGTGCTGAATGCATCTTTTGCAAGCACGCCTTACTGCCAGATTGTGAGTTCTGGCAACACAGCAGCCCAATACAATTGGACCCTGTGTCTTAGGAATTTCTGCTATGGGCCTCCAAGCTATTTCACCTCTGCTTATCAAGCCTACAGGTGTTTTCAGAGTCACTGCAAAGCTGATGTGGGTTCTCAGAAAGAAGCCCTTTTTCTCACCAGATTTTCCAATAGTTGAGCCTTTTTGTTTGGATGTTTGTATACAAAAGTCATATTGCAGTTTTGCTTACTTGCAGTTCTGGCACACTTTGCAGTCAGGACATTGCCAACCTGCTCGTTTTATAGGTGTCACTTGTATATCCAGGCACATCCCATGGTAATGCTGGCCACAGGTAGTACAAAAAAACTGATCTAAGATGTCTCCAGGGCTATCACAAACTGCACAGTTGGCTTCTTCCTTTGCTACAAATTAAACAGATTGCCTTTGAAAAATTTCATGAAGAAACATTTTAACTTATGAAAAAAGCAAACACGCATATAGCTCTAAATTATAAGATGTTTATCAGAATATTATTCAAATGTTACATAAGGATCACAGTCAAGCCTGAAAGATACTATGAAAATTGTATGAATAAATTAAAGTGAAATTAGTTTCTGTATGAATACATATACAGTAGTACATAATGGGGGCTGGGGATTTCCCCTGGGGAGTTTCCCCTGGGGGCTGGGGATAAGAATAGGCCCTCAGTTTGGCTGTACTTGTCATAAGAGGCGACTAAACAGCCACCGGGTAGATGGGACTCGTCAGCCTGGGAAGGCAGCTCATCTGAGAGAAGGAAAACTCTGATCCCAAACCTCCACTGCCTTGTGGCTACATCCAGTTATGGAAAAGGCTTCAGGAGTCAACCTCGAGGCAAAATCCGGAGCCGGAGTCCCTGAGGCAGTACATGGCTGAACACAGTCACGTTCTGGCAACTCCTGCGATGCCGCTGGAACCAACCGTATTGGCCACTGCCTTTCCATTGGACCATTTCAGCGACGTGGAGAGGGGGGATTTGCTGCATGGGTAATAGCCTATCCTCCATAACTACTTTACCCAGGCTTCGCGCACTGGAGAGGACACTCTGTTCCAGAACCACCATTCAGAGCGTGACACCATAGTCTTCCAAGACTGAAGGATGCCAACAATGAGTACATAATGAAACTTTTAACAGCAAAATGCTCTGTATGGGTTAAATGCTTTAAAAATACAACTCTAGAGTTCGCAAATTGATTTCAATTACTTTTGAAAAATAGTATAGTTGGAAGAATCACATATTCCTATTTTACAATAAGAATTATGGACACAAGGGATGGGAGTGGGTAAGTGTGAGAACTGAAGAGTGAGAATAGAAGATGATGGGTGGGTAGCTGTCTTGCTTATTTCATTTCTTAACATTTTTTTTGAAGAGTTGAAAGACAGGAAAGCAGAGACAGATCATCATTCCCTGCCTGTAATCCTTCATCCTGAGTCTAGCAGTTGCAAGTTGGGTAACTGCCCCCAATTTCCTTTTTTGTTATTTTTATTCATTTTTAACTGAATTTACATCCCACTCTATACATTGGCTGAGAGTAGCTTACAGAGTTTTTTCTACATGTTAACTGTCGTGTTCCTGACAGGCTCACAGTCTAAAAATGCAAGAAGGGGGGGGGGAATTATTGCTAAATGAAATCAAAATGACATTCTAAAAAAAAAAAAAAAAGCTCAGTCCTAGATGAGACATACTCCCTAGGCTCTGTCAAAGAGGCAAGCAGATGTCAATTTCATGGTCCTGGAATGCTCTTCCTCCTCTATCACCAATGCCGCTGCCAATGGTGACTGTTGAGAAAGGTGCTGTACAGTGGAATGTGCCACTGGGAGCAGAGCTCAGTCCTAGGCCACCTGGAGACCCTAGGCTCTCTCCAGGAGGCAAACAGATGTAAGCTCACAGGAGCATGAAGAGCCACTCCTCTTCCTCTAGCAGCAGCAATATTTCATTCATGAATAAAAAGTAGTAAGAAAGGGGAACAATCAAACAGAAGTTTTCTCATCATGGTGCATGATTTATAGCAACAAATACAAGTTGTTTACCAGTAACTAAGGTTCTTTGAGTAGTCATCTGTGCAGACACGTGTAGTGGAGTTCCATGCACATGCAGCGTCCACCTCAAAAGCTTTCAGAGTTTTGTCAAGTATTCTGAGTTTGCACTCGAGTGAGGGAACCCCATGAACACTGTGTGCCTCAAGCCCAGGTATAATGCCCCCCAGTTTCTTTGAAGACCATCCCTTGAATTTAAATCTTATCATTTGAAGAGTAATCCAACAATTGGGGGCAAACCTGCAGTTAAGATAGTCAGGTGGTTTAAGTATCCATACAGAGGACCACTCAAAGAACTATTATTATGAGTAAGCAACCTGCCCTTCTCCTTCATGATTTCTGTTCAGTCACATGCAGCAGAAAGTAGCTAGTTTCCCCCCTTATCTGGAGGAAGGTACAGGTTAATCACAAGAAGTTATTCCACAGAACTGCTTGCCCAAGTGAGGCAACAGTTTGCAACCTTACGTTTGATAAAGGTCAACAATACAGACCATGTAGAGCTCTGGGAGTGAAATATCTTTCAGATTTGTGATAGTGGATGAAATGTCTCTGATGAAGTGTGCTCTCAAGGAGGCTAATAGGTGCTTCTTGTCTAACTACTAAGAGCCCAATCCTATCCGACTTTCCAAGCTCTGGTGTAGCCAAAATGCAGTCCTGTGGTAAGGGAACATACATTCCCATACCTTGAGAAGGCCCCAGTGACTGCCCCTCTGCCACAGGATGCAGCACACACCCCACCAGCACAACTGCTCCAGTACTGGACAATTGGATAGGATTGGGCTTTAAGTCACAGAGATAGTCTCAGGCTGCAATCCTACTTTCCTGAGAGTAATTCCCATTGATTTACTTCTGAGTACATCTGGTTAGGATTGTGCCCTTAGTGAAAGATAGGTCTACCCAGTATTTTTACCTTGGACGACCCTGTTAGCAGATAAACAGCCTTTTGTCTGTCCAGAATAATGCAGTTCTATGAACTACATCTGCTTGCATCTGTGGGTTTGCTTAAATATTCAATGCGGGCACAGCCCTTTCTCCTTCTGAAACCAGATTTTTAAGCAAGGCAGATTATGTTGTCTTGATTAATGTGAAATGCTGAGACCACACAGTCAATGTCCATTTTCAGCACCACTTTGTTTGGATGAAAATCAAAGAATGGTGGGTTGGAATGTAGGGGACACTGGTCACTGGCCATGCCAAAGTAATGGCCATTAGTAACAATCATTTATTTATTTTATCATGTAAACCGTTTGGTGAGCTACTCCTGTTGAAAAGCAGTATAGAAGTATTAATAATAAAAATAATAATAGTGGGCACAGATGCAAGCAGACCCATTGCTGCCAGAGGAGCTCAACAAAGGGTAAGAGAACAAAGTTTCCCTTACCGAGAAGACTCCAGTGGCTGCCCCGGCCCTGCAGGATACAGCAGCAGCCATTTCAGTGCAGCTATACCTTGCAGCGGCACTGGGGCATAGAACTGGGCTGCCCAACTTGATACAAAGTGTTGAGCTCTCCAGACTGCATGAGCTTGTACTTCGGAGATCATAGTTTGGTATTGAAGCTTGGGTGCTTGTAACATGAGATGGAGAAGCTGAAGTATGAGCTAAATACCAAGGTTTTGAGCTGTCCCTATTAAAGAAGTTCAGTACGGAGATTATATTCACTACAGAAATTGAGAGTGCCTCTAAATTGCAACTAAACTACAGCTAATTATCAGGTGTTGTATAATCCTTACTGGAAAGACTAGACACAGAGAACGTATTTCAGTATAGAAGCTTAGGGAGCTTATAAAGCAAGATTTAGGATCTCTCCAAACTGGCAGAATGGGCAGCAAAATGGCAGGTGCATTTCAATATAAGTAAGTGTAAAGTCATGCATATTGAGGCAAAAAATCAAAACTTCACATATAGGCTGATGGTTCTGAGCTGCCTGTGACAGATGAAATCTTGGGGTGGTGGTGGACAGGTCGATGAAAGTGTCAACCCAATGTGCGGGGCAGTGAAGAAAGCCAATTCTATGATTGGGATCATTAGTAAAGGTAATGAGAACAAAATGGCTCATATTATAATGCCATTGTACAAATTGATGGTAAGGCCACACCTGGAGTATTGCGTCCAGTTCTGGTCGCCACATCTCAAAAAGGACATAGTGGAAATGGAAAAGGTGCAAAAGAGAGCAGCTAAGATGATTACTGGGCTGGGGCACCTTCCTTAGGAGGAAAGGCTATAGTGTTTGGGCTTCTTCAGCCTAGAAAAGAGGCGCCTGAGGGGGGACATGATTGAGACATACAAAATTATGCACGGGAAGGATAAAGTGTATAGAGAGATGCTCTTTACACTCTCACATAACACCAGAACCAGGGGACATCCACTAAAATTGAGTGTTGGGAGAGTTAGGACAGACAAAAGAAAATATTTCTTTACTCAGCGTGTGGTTGGTCTGTGGAACTCCTTGCCACAGGATGTGGTGACAGCATCTGGCCTGGATGCCTTAAAAAGGGGAATGGACAAGTATCTGGAGGAAAAATCCATTACGGGGTACAAGCCATGATGCGTATGCGCAACCTCCTGATTTTAGAAATGGGCTATGTCAGAATGCCAGATGCAAGGGAGGGCACCAGAATGAGGTCTCTTGTTGTCTTGTTTGCTCCCTGGGGCATTTGGTGGGCTGCTATGAGATACAGGAAGCTGGACTAGATGGGCCTATGGCCTGAACCAGTGGGGCTGTTCTTATGTTATGGTGTTTGACAAGGTTGTGGTTTGGTGTCAAGGTTTGGTGTAGAAAAGTATGGATTAGAACTTTACAGAGCAAAGCATGCTAGAGAGTTATTCTTCAAGGCTTTCATAAACATCTATGTCTGCTTTAAAGCAGATAATTCGGTCACAACAGATTTAGAAGCAAAAGCCAACTGATGGCTTGTCCAAGTCTGAAAGCCTGAAGACCTTCCAGGATGTAGCCCTTTAAGTGACTGTGCTACAAAGGGCTTGTGCATGGGCCAAGCATTCACACTTCCTGAATCCTGCCTTTCCTTCCTTATGGTACAGAATTTAATCAGTTTTGACATCAAAAGGCTTATGCCCAGGATTTGGCTTCATGGTTCATGCATAAATCTGAATGCCACAATTGCTCTCAGACTGGAGTCTGTTTTGGCATCTTTGATACAGGAGGCTTACATTCAGACCTCAGCCTCATGCTTCCTGTGTCCCTGTGACACAGGAATGGAATGTCTCCCTGTGAGGTTCAAACCTGTTTAGGCATCTTTGATTCAGAAGCTTACACCTAGGCTTCAGTGGCATGTTCCTGACCAGAATGCCACAGTCCTGTTTAGGCAGCTCCAGTTTGAACGACACATATTCAAGCATTGGTAGTCCATATTTCAGCTTCCTGGATGAAGTGTGCAGAGGAACAAATAAACTAGTTTTCTTTTGTTATGGGATTGTTGGATGTTCATGTCAAGAAAACTAGCAATGCTATCGGTGGAAAAATACGTCTGAAGTTTTGGGACTGACTTTGTGAAGGAAGGAGGTGAGCAAAAGCTAACTTTCATTCTGATATGCTACAAGAACCACCTTTAATAGATACAAAACTGTGTGATACGAATTCTGTCAAGACACAAGGGACAGGAGTTATGCCCATGAGGAAGGGATTAGCCCCAGAGCAGAGTTGAGTTTGTTTTTTTAGAGTTAACAAGTACCGAGAGCATGATAAAATAACTAAAAATTGAGGTTAAAGTTTCCTCATTTAGAAACATTGAGGAAGCAATGGAAAGCCAGATGCATTCCTCCCAGTGCAGCAGTAGCAAAAAGGAACTGAACATTCTACCTGTCCTTGAGACACTTGGTGTGCATGGGGTTACCCTCCCCCCCCAATCACAAGGGTAGAACACTTGACAAAGTTCTGGAAGCTTCTAAGGTTGATTCTGCACATGTGCAGAAGTCCATTAAGTATGACTCCACAAGAGTCACTGTTTTTACATGGTACTGATCAGGGGTGGAATCAGACAGGTTGAGCACTGGCACAGTGGACAGCCCGTAAATCCTCTGTACAGGTATCAGTGGTAGCACACAATGCACCATCAGGCAGCCCAGTGCAAGGCTTTGCCTCAGCAACTTGACTCCAGCACTGGTACTTGCTAAATGTGAATGAGCTTAGGCACACACTCAAATGCTTTGGTGAGCAAAATGCTAATTTCCCAGTAGCAGTGTAAGATTTTGCTGCACAAACAAATGATTTGTTAACATAGGGATGTAGCAATTGCTGTTGCAAATTAATTTCACAAATACATTACCACAACAGAAATAGTTTGGTTAGGGTGTAAACCTGGAATCCTATGGAGAATTAATCTCAAGAAGACTTTGAGCCAAAATGAACACTAGGAGGAAAATCTGTGATCAGCTCTCCTGGTTTAAAAGCCACCATGGAGCGGGGGTGTGTGCGAAATGGAATAGTAGAAGGAAGTAATGGAGTTGGGGAAAGGAGTTCAACCTCTCTCCCCCCCCCCCGTTTTCTGTTTTGAAATCACACATCCCCACCCAAAGTTGGTATTAGCCATACCACAGAAAGAAAAAGCAACAGGCATGCTCCCTTATCCGCAGGGGTTCTGTTCTGGACCCCCCCCCCCATGGATAGCTGAAACCAAGGATACAGGCAAACGCCTATCCCCACGTGACCACCCTCCTCCTCCAGAGGCGAGGAGAGTTCTGCTCCCCTCGCCTCTGGAGGAGCCTCTGAGCTCAGCAAAGGTCAAGAACATTCACCCCCAGTCTCTGCCAAGCTCAGACTGAGCTCAGGCTTAAAAAATGCGACTTCCAGCTTCATGGAAAAAACGGCAGTAATGTTTTTAATGCCTTATAAGGTATGGGGATGGCCTGGCATTAGGAGGCCCTGCTGAGCCCAGAGGCCCCTCTGGAGGTGAGAAGAGTAGAGCTCCCCTCACCTCTGGAGGGGGTGCGCATGGGGTGTATGTGCTGGGGGGCTGAACCCAGCCTGTGGATAAGTGAATCCGCAGATACAGGATCTGTGGATAAAGGAGCCACCCATATCTGTATTGATCCAGGAAAAAATGGCATTGGTGGAAGGGTTAACCTCCTCACTTAGAGCTATTACCCCAATCAAATTCTGGAGACTTTGTAATACACTAAGTAAGTTGTGGCTATGGTAAAGCCTCTGGCATAGATGACTAAGCAATACAAATTTTAGAGAGTGGCAGGGAAGACAGAGAAATCTCTGGCTGACATCAGCTAAATAGCTCTTATCCTAGAGAAAGCTAATGAAAGCAGGTGGACCAAGTAAACAAGGGACAGAACAAGGGTTATAGAAAGCCAAGCGAAAGTTGAGATTCATGAGGAGCAGACGAATGGAAGGAAGAGAAGGCTACAGGGAATAATCAAAGTACATGCAACACTAGATACGCAGTTTACATTATGTAATGTAATAATTAACATTTTAGTTTTTGTTTTTATTAAAATAGTAGCCATTGAGGGCAGGGATCGAGTTATTTAACCTGTTCTCCTCACTCCATGCTCTCTCCCTCTCACGCACACTTGCTATTTGCCTTTACAGCAAATAGCACCAATAGCTAACACCAATAGCAGCATCTCTTTTGGGACTAACAGCAGTTGATGGGAAAGCAAATCTGACCCTTTTCTGACTGGAAAATGAACACAGAGAGGGAACAGGTAAAGACAATTGCTGCACATGGCCAGGAACTATTAAGGAAGGCTCAACTTCATATATTTATTTGATTAGCCAGCCAGATCTTCAGCTGTAAGTGTCATCCTTTTTTCTAGGGTTGCTTTTTTCCACTTCTGTTACTTACATCTTTGTGGAGCCTGGTCAATGTGGTCTGGGCAAAGAAGGGAGAAGTTATTAAAATCCTGAAAAGTGCCTGCTCCAGCAGCACACGGGTAATGGTACATCTGGGTGCATTTCTCTTCACAGCATTTGATAGTGGCTCCAAGGTGCTTGCAATATGCACATCGCTAAAAAACAAAGCATACACCTATTTAACAATTAAAAACAACTGTACCAATAGAGACAGTTTACAGAAATATAGTATGCTTTGTATTATAAGACTCTGGAATGCACTATTTTCTTGACAACTGAACGAACTACTCACTGGGCAAAACCTATGCGTTTTGTAGTGTTTTAACAACAGATTTTTCAGCATGAGAATATTCTCATTCTGTACTGTCCCCCTGTAATATCTAGTTTACAAGATCTAAGAAAAAATGTTTCAACCTCTAGTGTAACTTCCCCCTACCCAGATACTGTGTTGATTATTAACATACATATTATAGCCACCTGTAACAGCATTTCACAACCATTGGTACTCCTACCACCTGTACTACATGTGGGACCTCCAGATCCCCTTCACCTGGTAGCGAAAACAGCAACACAACACAACAAGCAGTGGTAGGA
This sequence comes from Tiliqua scincoides, assembly GCF_035046505.1. Taxonomy (NCBI): domain Eukaryota; kingdom Metazoa; phylum Chordata; class Lepidosauria; order Squamata; family Scincidae; genus Tiliqua; species Tiliqua scincoides. The sequence continues at coordinate 7,244,840 of NC_089825.1, forward strand.
GGCTCTAACTGTGGGTACAGCTCTAGTGTGCACTTTTTGTGTCCTCAAAAATACCCTCCCATCCGCCTTGAGCCAATGTTTGCTGCATCACATCTGGTCTCCCAATCCAGAAGTAACTGGCGATAATGTCATTGTCAGTTATTTCCAGTGGTACTTCCAGCAGGTGAACCATGCAGCGGACAAACATTGAGAAACACTGATCTATAACAATCTGTTAAACAAATTTAACTTGCAGTTCACTTCACTAAGTAGATCTATCCCGATTGCTTACATATGACAGTAGAATGGGCAGATTTCTTTTTTCTTTCATCCTCAACATTTCCATTAGATTGAATGTCTTCTAAATCTGAATATTTCTTTTCTAACACGTTCTCTAAAACCAGTTCTGACTGGTCTGTCTAGTTAACATAGAGGCATAGAGGGAAAGGCAAATTAACTTTTTATTAGAGAATGTTTCAATTTTACAAGCAGAAAAACAACTGGATAGAGAATACAAGATCCTGAAACACGGTTACATACATTGAGAAAGTATTGTCAATCACAAGCATAGAGCATTCGAGTCTGGTATGTAAGTCTGTTCCAGGGGGTTACAGGAGGTAGGCTGGAAGTCCATAGGTCACTAGATTCAAGGCTAGAGCGAGATGTGCTCACTCTCGCCTTGCACGTGGCCAGCTGTGCCAGGCCAGGCTTCTTCCACCGATGGCAGCCTCCGGTCGTGGGTCCTGGGTTCAGGGGGTCCTCTGTGGGTGGTCTCCGCAGTTGCCGCCGGCATGTCTGGCTTCTGGATGAGTTTGTACATGCATTACAGTAGTAGGACACAAATCAGCATAAGGTGACATACAGAGTAATAAGCAATCAGCTAAAGGCAAAGGGAAAGAGAATAAAGTAGGAAGTATGTCAGTCTTTCTGATAGCATGTGTGGGTACAGAGTTGATTAGGTGGTATATAGTCAGAGGTTGGAGGCAGGCAAGGTCCACCTCCTCCCTGCATAGGGCAGGTGTCACTTGATCTTAGCCAAAAGGCTGAGTGGAGTGTATCTACTTATGAAATACAACATTGTAAATTGAAATTATGGGTGAAACCCGCACCCGACAGGCTGCTGCAGGCACTGGTGAATGCATCCCAGTCCCTGCAACCCCCTTAGCGATGTGATCCTACGGATCATGTCGCTGCCTCCCCCCACTTCCGCAAGAACTTACTGCTGTTCAAACTGTCCCTGAGAGTTTGAAAACTGCTGGCCTCAACCACTGCAGTTTTCATTATAACAGGACTGGAAGAAATGTCAATAAAAGGAGTGCATGCAGTTATGTCTCTAGATTTGCATTTTGTTTTGGATTATCTACTAAAGTTATGTTGTAGCCACCAAAATGATGTCCTTGGAGTTTTCACAGGTTAAAGAAAAATTAAGGTTCTCAGGTTTCTGAAGTAAATGTATTCTATTTCAGTGTTTTTCCAACATTTGTCTCCCGCTGTACCACTTTGCACTGTCCACCTATAGGAAGTTGCTGGCATCCGTCAGTCATGGAAGACTATGGTATTGCGCTCTGAATGGTGGTTCTGGAACAGAGTGTACTCTCCAGTGCACAAAGCCTGGGTAAAGTAGATATGGAGGATAGACTGTTACCCATGCAGCAAATCCCCCCTCTCCACATCGCTGAAGTGGTCCAATGGAAAGGCAGAAGCCAATACAGTTGGTTCCAGCAGCATTGCAGGAGTTGCCAGAACATGACTGTGTTCAGCCATGAACTGCCTCAGGGACTCCGGTTCCTGATTTTGCCTCAAGGTTGACTCCTGAAGCCTTTTCCATAACTGGATGTAGCCACAAGGCAGTGGAGGTTTGGGATCAGAGTTTTCCTTCTCTCAGATGAGCTGCCTTCCTAGGCTATCGAATCCCATCTACCCAGTGGCTGTTTAGTCGCCTCTTACGACAAGTACAGCCAAACTGAGGGCCTATTCTTATCCCCAGCCCACAGGGAATCTATAGGAAGTACCACCAGAAGTAATTGGCAATGATATTGCCAATTCCTGCCTGATTGGAAGGCCAGATGTGACATAGCAAACACTAGTAACAGGCTCAGGGCAGATGAGGGGGCTTTTCTGAGTGTGCGAAAAGTGCATGATGGACCTCTGCCCACTGAGCCAAACCTCCTATGACTGCTTGTCATGTTGCACTGCTGGTCTTGCTGCCAGGCAACAGGGTCTGGGGGTCCCACAAGTACATCAAGTACCACCGGTGGCATGAGTACCACTGGTTGAGTGCCACATTATTAAATTGATTCAGTAGTAGTAGTATTCAGAAGCATAAATTTATTCAGAAATATACTTTCATACCATATTAGTCACTGTAAAATAAAAGCTGGATTATTCAGTTTAAGAGACAATCTGAATTACTATGCCTGAAATATGCACACATGTGTGGAATCACAAAAAATGCTAATTAAAAACCCAACCAGAGCAAACAAGTCACAGTAACAGAGTATGTGAAAAGTCCATTTCAAACTAGAACAGACGTAGAAGCCAGGTTTTACTTTCTGGTTAAAAGAATAGGGGAAAATGCCCAAATGGCTTACCCTGAACAAGGAGTTCTATAACAACGGCACTACTAATGGGAAGACTCTACTCTGAGCTTTCATTAAGACAGGATCCTAAGTATGGCTTCACCAGCCAACATCAATGAACCGAGTATGTGGAAAGCATTTCTTCGGATTTGCACACCCAAAACAAGTAGTTCAGTTAACTACTTAGGATTTTCAAGGTTACAACAAAAACCCGACAAATAATCTCACATTCAGGCATCTCTGCTGCCACACTGTAAGACTTTAAAAAGGGAATTGGGTTAAGAAGTCAGGCATCAGACAGAGCAGATGAACAAGAATAGGAGTCTTTTAAAGCAAAACATTCTATAATATTTTATTCTTAGAATGTTTTATTCTACATATCTTCTTCTAACAATACATACAAGTCATAAGAACCCGCAACGCATCGGATGATTTATTTTAATAAAATCATCCACGCATTTTTAGGAAGCCTTTGAACTAGTTCTTTTTGGCTGAAGAAAAAAAAAAGTCTTAATGCCTTTTTTTTCAGGAAAAGATTCTGCAGCAGATGCTTGAAAGCATCAACATGGGCATAGGTGACTATAATATGAACATTTTTCAAATAAGCTTTCTTTCATATAATTTCATTATGAGTAAAATGCGTTTGAATATTAACCAAAAACTTCACATTTTAATGGTTTAAATTAAACTCTTAAAAATATTTTCATGTTTTTAAAGACTACAACAATTATGAACATTAAGAACATTTCAGAACAAGCTTCAGTCTTGAATACCTAAACTAAAAGGATGTTAAGTGATTCATTAATCTACTGTATTTATTCAGTTGAGTACATTTCAGTCCAATTGCGCAATCAACAGTAGTAACCTTTCACATTTGTGTTTTTTCTTCTTCAGGTTTTCAGTTAAAGTGGTCTTGTTATCAATTTCAAGCGGATCATATAAGTTTGATTTTCAGAAACAAAATCTGCAGTAATTTAAAAAATAGGGAAAAATAACCAACATACAGGTGGCTCCTTGGTATCCATGAGAGATCATGGTTATCCATGAACACCCCCCCCCCCAATATGAAAAACCAGACCTGTAGTTTTGGCACCTTTAAACCTTCTGAAGGTGCTTTGCTCTGGTCACCTCTGGAGGGCTTTCTCTGAGGGCTTTCAGAGATCACGCGCGTGTCTCTGACCCCCCCCCCCCCGCCACCGATACAAAAAACCAAATCTGTGGTTTTGGCACCTTTAAACCGTCTGAAGGTGCTCTGCTCTGGTCACCTCCAGAGGGCTTTCTAAAGCCCGCAGAGACCACACACGTCTGTCCACATCCTCTGTGAGGCCTCCCCAGGCCTCAGAATGCTTTAAAGGGCATTAAAACATCATTATTTGTTTCCTAAGGGAAACAGAAGTCACTTTTTTTGCCTCCAGGCTTCATTTTCATTTCATTTCAAACTGAAGCCTGCAGAGACTGCAGGCAGACATGCCACTGCAGGCTTCAAAAAGCGTTCCACAGGCAACCAGGGCACAGCTCCAGTCACCTTTGGTGGGTTCAGGTTGAGCCAAGGCTGGCTCAACTCAGATCTGGGAACTCGTGTTGAGCCAGATCCTAGGATATAAAATACGTGGATAAACAGGTTCAACCTGTATTTACAATACCATATAGGTGGGGCACAGAAGAGAATACATAAAGCAATTGAATCCTTAAGATAGATATGTTAAAAAAATTTCTAACTCAAGGTCATCAACACTTGCTAAATTCAAAGATAAAAGAGTGATAAAACAGTCACAAGTAACAAGTCCCCTCAAGGAGATTTTCCCCACAGCTGCCTACTAGAAAATTTTTTCCCCCCACAGTAGAAGCCATAGCTGTGCTTTAAACAAGACTATAAGGTATCCATCCATTCAAGAAGCTAAAGTCAGTTGTTATTGTAACTGTGCCTGGTTTTTGACAACAAAGAGTTCCAACAGCACAGGAACAAATATTTTTAAAGCTGCGCTGCACTGGAAGCTTCCAATTGCATTTCAAACAAGGATATATTTCATAAGGATATTTAATGTACACACACTCCCAAATCTCAGAGATGAAATTTCTCTTAAATAAATAAATTGATGGAACTTCCAAAGCATTATTAGATACAGAGCTTTAAAAACAAATTGTACTAGGCAGGTGGGTTCATATTGGCTAAAGACGACTCTTCTCAGATCAGATACAACTTTTTGTGCAACAAACAAAAAATATCACATGTCACGACGCAGAAAGCAAATTAGAACAAAAGGCATATTTCAATTGCTAGGTCAAAAGTACTAATTTCAACATGCCTCTTGACTTGAAAAAAAAAAACATTCTGTGTTGTGCCAAACTACCTAGAACAAGTCAAATTAGTAGGCCAAATAGCATTCATGCTGCTTGCTGTAGTCTAAAAGTGACATTAACCAGGAAGTGATGTCATTAAGCAGATTATGGCCAGAAATAAGCACTTTGTTCTTACATAGAAATTCATTAGATGCAAGTGACCAAAGAAAAAATGTGCAAATCTTGGTCAAATTTTCAAGATATGGGAGATCGCAATTATCAGATGGGTCAACTTTTCAGCATCACCACTTCTGCGGCAGCATCACTTTGCAGCTCAGCAGCTGAGAAGTACTCTGCAAAGTAATACCTTAGCAGAAGTGGCGCTGCTGAAAGAGCAGCCTCTGTGATAACTATAGGCTCTCCCAACACCTTGACAGTGTCTCCCTCTCTCACCCCTCTGGCAGAGATGAGCAACAGACTTGGGTTGACTCGACTCGCACAAAAATGTGGTTTTTTTTTGACAACTTGAAATATGAATCTGGATGTAACTGATCCAGATTCAACTCGGGGACAGTGACTCAAAAAAAGAGTCTAGATTCGAAATGACTTGAGTCCCTATTTCAAGTCAGGACTCATGACTTAGACAGGGATGTACTCAAGGCACGGAGCCTCTTAGTCTGCTCCCCCCTTTGGAGTTCCTTGCCTTCTGAGGCCTCCTTCCTTCTCTCACTCCCAGAGCCTCAGCAGAAGCAGTGCTGCTGAATGGGCAGCTCTGAGAGAGCCCTATTATAACAGGGGCTCGAGAAAGAGCTTCCAGGAGCAAGCTGATACCCTGACTTAGAAAAATAAGACCAGAAATCCAACATAGTACCCTTCCCATAGAAAACCATAAGCAATTTTTCTAATGTTTTTCATTTCAGATTCTTTATGCTTTTTACCCCATTTGGATTTTGATATCATTTCAAATAATAAACTAGTGTTTAATAATATTTAGAAATTCAAAATATAGTCCATTTTCCTACCATACACAGGTGACATTACCTTTCTGCATTGTCTTAAATGGCTCAGTCTACTCACATAAGTCATGCATTCAAAGGGTTTGAAGGTACAACAAAGGATGTATCCACACATAAAATGACAAGTGTTTTATATATAAGTGTGAAAAATGTCTTGAATCTCAAGGACTACAACTGTTAGCTTAGCTGTAGACCACAGGTTATCCATAACCTGCAGTAAATTGATTGTTCAGCATATAGATACCCTAAGGACCAAATACCCAATAGAAACAGAAACTACAATTGAAAACATCCTCAATTTTTTTTTACATTCATTTGTTCAATAAGACAAGGTGTCTTGTATCAAAAACAATAAACAGAAAAAGCCCTCCAGCTGGGAATGCAGGTGGAGAGAGACTTGTCCGGTTCCCCGCCTGCATGACGTGCTGAGCAGCTATTGGTCGGTGGAGGGGGCAAGCCTGGGGCGTGTAGTTTAAAGGCTAGCGCCCATGCTTCCCCCAGCAGTGGAACTGCAGCGTTGAGGCAACGAGGGGCCAGCATGGCAGGCCAGATGGGCTGGGGAGGGGAATCTGGTACCAGGGGTGGGTTGCAGCTTTCCAGTGGAAGCTGCTGCGGAGTTTTGCTGCCGATTCCCCCACCAGTGCCGGGCGGCACCCACGTGGCCTTTTTATTCAGCCTCCTCCTCTGCATTGTTTATCCCCACCCCGCCTTTTCCTACTCCTCAGTTCTCTCCCCGGGTGGTGTGGCTCTTCCCGGGCAGGGTGGCCACCCAGAGGAGCGCCTGCCCTTCGCTCCCTGAGAAGGGCACACATGCTATGGCCTCGCGGGTCTTGCCGGCACGCCCTGAGCTTCCCGCTGGGCCCTGCATTGGGCTGCCGTGGGGAGGGCAGCAGGCAGCCATGCTCCCTCCCAGCCACTCGACTGGACGCGGGCAAGTGACCTGGGCTTCCCTGCCCGCCTCCCGTTCGGGCGCATGTGGGGGAGGCAGCAGGAGCTTCCCCTCTGGTCTCCCATTCGGGCAGCGGCGGCTCTCACCTGCTTTCCCGCCCTGCTGCTCGCCTGGATGCAGATGGGCCTGTTTAGGCGCCTGTGGGGGAGGGCAGCGGACGGTCACGCTCTCTCCCTGATGCTTGGCCGGGAGCTTCCCCGCAGGTCTCCCGTTTGGGTGGAGGTGGGGAAGGTAGTGAGTGGCCTCGCTCCTGCCCAGGCATAGGAGGCACGCGGTACAGCACATGGAGTGAGAGGAGCTTCTAGGAGAGGACCAGCTCCCGCCATCTCCTCATGCCCTGAAGGCTCAAATAAGCCCCTTCACTCCCTCCTCCACTCCCCTTTTCCCTATTGCTGGAGGGCAGCAGACGGCCATGCTGCCTCCCGGGTTGCACCAGCGCATGGCGGAGAGTCCCTGCAGATCTCCCATTTGAGCGACTGGGGGGAAGGCAGCGAGCGGCCACGCTCCCTCCTGAAGTGCCTGTAGGCACGTGGGTGGTGTGGTGCGAGGAGGGAGAGGGGCTTCCAGGAGAGCATCAGCAGGCACCCCCTACCACTTTTTGCTCTCGAGGGCTCAGACAAGCCTCCCCCTTTGCCTTTCAGCCCCCCTCTCCCCTTTCTTTTCTCTATTACTTGGGGACAGGCGGTGGGAGGCGGCTTGAAAGGGGTGGTGACTGGTGATAAGGGGTGCACAGGGTTCTGTCTCAAAGGTGTAGCTCAGTGCTTTTCATACTGCTTATAGGCAACCATGCCCAGAGGAATAAGAAAGCACCCTCCAGCCCCTACTCCTCTTTCTTCTTCAGATGAGGAGGAAGATGCTCCCAGGCTGAGGCTGCAGTCTTGTCCACACTTTCCTGGGAGTAAGTCCATGAGTGGACATGCACAGGATTATGCTCTTTAGAGCACAAGTTGCTCCTGTGGAGGCGCTAGCGAAAGGGAGCATATTTAGGGACTGGACTTGGGGATGTGGGCAACATTTCAGCTGCTCCCCCACCCAGTCGGACGTCTAATCAGAAGGATAGTGGGGCTAACCTAATGCAGATTCTTTCGTTCAGAATGACAGCCTTGGAGAAGCCAGGTGAGCAGCAGCCTCCAGTTGAACCTCTTTCTGCCCCTGCAGCAGCTGGGAGCCAAGTGAACATCCACAAGCACAGGCTGCACCAGTACACACAGTGCCAGCACTTACAGCTCCAACAGTGTCTGTCCTGGAGAGTCAAGAAGCAACAAACCACGACCAGGGTGTTGTCAGCACCTGTTAGGACCCAGGAACAGGGTGAGCATCAGCAGACCCAGCCAGCGCCTGGTAATTCAGCACATGCACCAGCACCCACAGGAGGCGAGATCACACAGGTATACAACTCAGCCTGGCTCTGGGTGAAGGATGACCTGGAAATGAACAAGCCTCAAAATATCCAGCCTGCACCAGGGGTTGCAGAACCAATGCTCACTGCATCAACAGGTGAAAGCAAATAGGGGAATAGCTCGGTGGGGGTCAGAGGCTGGGTTGAGAGGGATGGAGACAGTTTGCCTGCTGCAGCACTAGCACTGCCCCCCCCATGCAATATTGGCTGGGATGGGGATTTCCACCAATGATGCAAAAAACTCTCATCCCCACATTCAGTACCAGGTTCAGAGCAACCAGCTGTTGCAAATCAAAGAACAGGGGCACCTTTGCCGGGGTATGCAGTGACCACTGCCCTCCCTTTCAAAGGGGTCTCCTCAATTTCTGGCATCCCCTATGAGCTTACTCCTTACAGCTAGAATTCTTATGGTGTCTTTTACTAGGCCCACAACTGATCCGCAAAAGGAAAATGGACAAGAATTGGAACAATTGGTTCAATGGATTATATATACTGCCGTGGTTATACTGACGAAGCCAGCCAAGGTGGCCACATTATTCAATGTTTAACACATTTAGAATGTTGAAGGAATATACAGGTATACCTGGGCTTGCTTTGGCTTAACTCTTTAGATTGCAAGCATCGCATTTTCCTGCCCTCGCTTGGTGCACCCCCCAGGATGAACCTGGGGTCCAGATCATTATCCCGACTTAAGCTAATTTGGACAATCGACCCAGGAGCGGGCATTTAATTTCAAGGAATGTATCAGCCCAGGCCGCAGGTGTGACTGGGGGGGGGGTGTGATGGGTCAACCCTTATGCTCCTGCTACTGGTTTGTTTTGACAGGAAAATGTGGCAGGGCAGACTTCACCTTCTCCCACTCATAAGTCCAGTGTAACAGCAAGCAAGCAGTCTCTGCACTCCAAACCATCAAGGTTCGGACAGGGACAGAGGCTGTAGGCAGGCCAGGGCTGGAAGGGTGGAGAATTCCCCTCCCTGACAGGGACCCACCCTGATTCATACTGCCTGCATTGGTGGCACACTTGCAGGGCTACTCTGATAAAGAATTTGCATGTTACTATTGCAACTTAGATACCTTGTTGGCATCCTTCAGTCTCAGAAGACTATGGTATCGCGCTCTGAATGGTGGTTCTGGAACAGTGTCCTCTCCAGTGCGCAAAGCCTGAGTAAAGTAGATATGGAGGACAGACTGTTTCCCATGCAGCAAATCCCCCCGCTCCACGTCGCTGAAATGGTCCAATGGAAAGGCAGACAATGGAAAGGGAAACTTAGACAAGGGCTGTAGAATTCCCGTACTTCCTCCCCTTGGCCCACCTGACCAGATGGAGGGTCTGCTTACCACCCTTACCTTTCTGGGAACCCAGCTTGCCACTGAAAGTGAGTGCTGTTGTCCTTGGTGGCAATTAGACAGGTAGGGCCTGCTTAAAGCAGGAACCAGGGTTCATTAGGTTCCTTAGGGACATGCAGCTGTTTGTCAGGCAGTTACTCTGTTTGCAGGGTAATAGCCCCAGTAGCGCTATTCTTTCAGAGGTTAGAACAGAATAGAATAGAACTTTATTACGGTCATAAGACCAGCCACATATAAGGTATCAAAATATATAAGTATACAGAAGTATGCAATATATTATGATTAAGTTTAAAACGATAAAACAGTTGATGATTATGTCTAAAACAGTTCTGAGATAACCAACAACAGCTTTCAGCCATCTCCCCTAAAGCAATTCCAATATGTCTAGCAGACTATGCTCTAACTACAGAGGTTCATCCATATTTAAGATCCTTTTCCTAATGCCCATTGCAGCAGTAAAAAATTTAGATTAGACACTATATGTAAACATAGGATTGGAATCAGATAACAGTACATACATGCATTGTTGCTCTGCGCAACCGAAAAGTCGGCCAATCAAAGGAGAAAAAGTTCTTCACGTATCTTCTTGTAATATATACACCGCAACAGAATGTGTTCAGTTGATTCTTTCAGAGGTTATAAGCCACATAAGGGGGTGGAAAAAACCCCATTATTGTCTGTGTGTACCTTGGGAGATGTGGGAGGACATGTGCACCTGGCTGCAGTTCCTGGAATTTTGTAATACAGGTATCCTTTTGGCAGACAGGGCAGCAGCTTTAAACAGAGCTGCAGTCCATTCCTACATAACTGATTGCTAGGGGTTTGGAATTTATTTCAGGGGCAAGTAGGACTCTGCTTCATGGCCCAATGCATTGGTTGAGGATAGGAACACCAGAGATATGACCTGCGGAACAGTTCCCACTGGTGGCGGTGCCACACCTGTGGGCAGAGGAAATTTAACAAGCCTCTGTGCATTTATTGCATGACAACCAGGCAGTAGAGTTGGTTGTCAACCAGCAAACCTTTAAACCAGGGGTGTCCAAAGTTTCTGGCAGGAGGGCCACATCATCTCTCTGACACTGTGTCGGGGGCCAGGGGAAAAAAGAATTAATTTACATTTAAAATTTGAGTAAATTTACATAAGTTTATATAAATTAATATACTAGAGGTGGAACTTATATGAATGAATGAAGGTCTTGCAATAGCTCAAGGCCTATAAAAGGCCTTGCACAAAGCAAGGCTGGCCTTTCCTTTGCTGCCACTACTGCATCACAGATGTGAAACAGCAAGCAGGGGAGGGAGCCCTCATCCCACAGCTCACACAAGAGGTCAAACAGTTACCCTCACGCTGAGAGCAGTTGCGTCAGGCCAGTGCGGGCTCCAACAAACCTCCGGAGGGCCAGAGGCTCATTGGAGACTGGGGGCTCCCTGAGGGCCGCATTGAGAGGTCTCAAGGGCCGCATGCGGCCCCAGGGCCGGGGTTTGGGCACCCCTGCTTTAAACCACCACATGCTAGGTGATTAGAGTGTCATCTTGCAGTGCTTACAGTTGATTTGACCTTCTTAGAGCTTTTCCCCATCGTGGTTGTTGTTCACCTCCAGGGGTTAGAGTTTAAGGACTCCACCGTGCAATTCTGGTGTGATAATCTGGCAGTACTTCACGTTATAAATCGGCAAACCTCCCCGTCCCCAAGTAGTTGGCAACCTTCAGTCTCGAAAGACTATGGTATCGCGCTCTGAAAGGTGGTTCTGGAACAGCGTCTAGTGTGGCTGAAAAGGCCGATTCAGGAGTGACAATCCCTTCCACACTGGGAGCAAGTGCAGTCTGTCCCTGGCCTGTCTCCCTGGCTATGGGCCTTCCTTCTTTGCCTCTTAGCCTCAGACTGTTGGCCAAGTGTCTCTTCAGACTGGGAAAGGCCATGTTGCACAGCCTGCCTCCAAGCGGACCGCTCAGAGGCCAGGGTTTCCCACTTGTTGAGGTCCACTCCTAAGGCCTTCAGATCCCTCTTGCAGATGTCCTTGTATCGCAGCTGTGGTCTACCTGTAGGGCGCTTTCCTTGTACGAGTTCTCCATAGAGGAGATCCTTTGGGATCCGGCCATCATCCATTCTCACAACATGACCGAGCCAACGCAGAGTCATGCGTTTAGTACGCGTCTTTGTACTGCAATGCCTACGTCTTAACATGTTATTTGTGGCTAGGCATGTTACGGGTTCGGCTAATGGGATAGCCGATGCTCTCTCTCATTTCCAGGAGGAGCGTTTTCGCCAATTGGCACCCTGCGCGAGAGAAGAGCCGGACCCCATGCCCCACTGGTTGTGGAAACTTGGTTGCGAGAAGCCAACAGGGCAGTGAATGCTTCCCTAGCCCCAAGCACCTGGGCAAGTTATAAAAGGAGAGTAGGCGAGTTTGAGGGCTTCAGGGCTAATGCTGGTCTCCCAGGTGTTTGCCCATCCTCCCTGAGCATGTGATGCAGTTCTTAGTCAGGCTCAGGTCAAATGGCAGGGCAAGTAATACACTTGGAGGCTACTTGGCAGCCCTGGCTTTTGAGGCCAAGGTGCGCGGGCTATCTGACTGCACTGGGGATTTTCGCATTTGGAGAATGTTAACAGGGTGGTCACGGGAGGCCCCTAAGGGAGGGGACAGTGGGCAGCCTATTACGTTTGACCTCCTGGCCTCACTATGCGAGTCATTCAGTGCAGTCTGTTCCACTCCATTTGAAGCATTGTTAGAGCTGCCGCCCTTGTTCTCTTTTTCGGGGCCTTCCGCCTGGGTGTTTAGGCACAAAGTAGGTGGGACACCTCTGAGCGTGCCCTATAGATCACGGATGTGCACTGGACCCAGACTGGCGTGAAGCTGAGGCGGTCGAAGATGGACTAGGTTGATCATGGACAGGGGTCTGCAACCTTAAACACTCAAAGAGCCATTTGGACCCATTTTCCGGAGGGGAAAAAACCTCAGGAGCCACAAAACCCTTTTGACGTCTAAAATGAAGATAATACTGCATATATCGTTTTTTTTTCACCTTTATGCTCTTATAGGTCCCATTTTTATAATGTAGCCCCCTCTTGTAGCTTTTAGTTAGTTTTGTCATATATTCTTGTCCTGTGTTCTCAGACGCCTGGTCCTCTATGGTGTTTTGCCTGATTTCAAGGCCATTCTCTGCCTGGAGAATTAGGCCCACTTTAAGCAAACTAGCTCCCCTTCTTTCCCCCAACAAATGACCCTGGTTCTGCCCTGCAGTCCTGCTGGACCCCACCTCCAGGGTAGCTCACCTGTTCAACCTGCAGAGGTCCTCTCTCTTGCCAGCAGCCTCCCACCACTACAGCAGACCCTGGGTCCTCAGCAGGTCTTGGGCACAGCAGCCACACACCAAACTCCAGTGTCTCCAGCAGTCCATTAGTCACAAAGTCAGTCAGAGCATCCAGGGCAGAGTCCAAAGTCAATAAGCCAAGTCATAGTCCAAGGTCAGATTCCAAAGTAAGTCAGTCAAATCAGTCAGAGTATCAAAGTCAAGTCTCCTCTCCTACCTCCAACCTGCACTCCTTCTACAACCCACACCCCCTTCCTCAGGTGCTCCTTATATCCCTGAGGGCCCTATTGCCTTCAAGTGGCTGCAGCACACTCTGCTGGATGCTCAGGCCTTACCCTTAAAGGGGCCACTGCTGACACCACATCTACCTCCTCAACAGATCTTCCAGGATTCCAATACAGATGGTGGTTATGACATCTGCTTATCTTACACGGATACTAAAGAACTCCCCCCACCTTCCAGAGGCACCCTGCTGGAAGGAAAAAAGGACACAGACTCCAGAGGTGGGGAAGAGAAGAAGGGGGGCAGCCACAGGCCAGCTTCTGCCCTGCCTGCCTGCCCTCCCTCAGTCAGGCTGCAACCCTCTCCACACTATCTTGGGAGTAAGCCCCATTGGCTTAAAGGTCAAACAGACCTGCGCGGCTGGGGGGGGAACCACAGGCCAGCTTCTGCCCTGCCTGCCTGCCTGCCCTCACTCAGGCTGCAACCTTCTCCACACTATCCTGGGAGTAAGCCCCATTGACTACAATGGGACTGCTCAGAAGTCCCATTTGGACTTGGTTTGAGCTCTCAGGCTGCAGTCCTCTCCACACTTTCCTGGGAGGAAGCCTCACTGACTACTTGTGAGTAGACCTGCACAGGAGGAGGCTGAGGATACAGCCCTCCACACTTGTGCGGTAGCAGGGCTGCGTGCATATGTAGCTCAAAGAGGCGTGTCCGATGGGCTGCTCTTTGTGCACAAGTGGAAGGAACACCTTTGTGCTGAGAGTGGGGCTGATGTGACGCAGGAGGCGCACAAAGTGAGCGGATCCCAAGGTATCAATGATGGTCCCCCAATGGGGCAGAGGAGGCTGGAGACCCTCACCAGGTTCCAGTTCCTGGCTGTGGTGAGGAAGTGTTGGGATGGCCTTGGCCAGGACTCAGCCAAGTTTAGCCTTCATTCATTTAGGATAGGGGCAGCAATGGCTGCTGCTGGCATGGGTTGGGATAGTGGGGTTGGGATAGCGGGAAGAATAGATAGGTGGAGATCTTGGGCATTTAAGAGCTACATGCGCCCCAAGGCAGGTGGGTCGTCTTAGTTATCACCTGAGTTCATGTTTACTTACATTGTTTTGTTTTTCCTTCTTTAATTGTTAGGTTTGGGCCTTTTCCTGCCTGCCATTATTGATGAGGAAAAAGAAAAAAAATCTTGTAAGACTGATTTTCTACTCAAGCAGGTCTGTACTGGATGTCACTGCATGTGGGTAAGTCAAACGACATAAGAGTGAAACATGTATGGGTGCAAATATACATGCATGCCTTACTGCTACAAAGCTATCTTTAGAATGCCTTACTGCTATAAAGCTATCTTTAGCATCTTTCAGCAGGGTGAATGCAGACTGCATTTCAGCTATATCCAATTTGTGCCTGAATGCAGATGGGAACACATATCAACCTGCCTACATAAACTTACAGATACCATGGCATGTATGTTTCTACAAGCAGCAGCCATAGGTAGTATCCTAGGTTGGGCTCTGGTCAAGGGCCCATGAGTTTCCCAGGGCTTGCCTGTCCAATTCCCAATATCCCTGAGCACCCACCATGTCATGGGGCAGCAACAGAATGACATAAACACATTGCTCCAACAATGCCTCCTACCTTGTTCACGTTCCAGGAACCCTGGTCACTAGAGAAGAAGCAGGATTGACTGGGAAGGCAGTGGCATAACTAAGGTATTTGCCACACGGGGATACAAAAATTGTTAACATCCCACCATACAATATCTTAGAGGGTTTCAAAAGGCACTTCCAGGGGCACTGGGTACTTTGAGACCCTAGGTACCATGTTTTGAAGGTGTGTCTTAGGAGCCTCTGAAAACTCAGAGTGCCTTTCAGATGTCTCCAAGACACCCCCTCAAAGCATGGTAACAGGGACAATGAACCTCCCTGCCCTCTTATCTATGTCACTTGGGAGAAAGGGGAAGGGAATAGCACCAGTGTGAGACTTGCAATGGTCCTGTCTCCTTCCTCTATCCCCCCTAGTCAATCAGGTTGGTTCTCAAGGACCTTGCTTCATGAAGAGCAATGCAGCTGATAAACAGAAGGAACCGCAGAGGTTGAACTGTCCCCTCCTTGCTGGTTTGTCCAACCACATCACTTACAACAAAGGTAAGCAAGCAAATGAGCAAAAAGAACCCTAGGGAGATGGAGGAAGGAGAAGGAAGCACCTTCTCTCTCTCTTCCACCCCTCCCCACTTGTATAAGGAAAAGGGAAAGTGTTGGAGAGCACATGCTTTGCATGCTTTTGGCCCCACAAGGCAAGGCACCAGCCCAGCAGAATCTCCCACCAACACTAGTAATGGCATTCAGTGCACTAAATTGCTTTTATGTTTTCATAATTTCCTCACCACAAAAAGTCTTGTTGCACAGGATTATCTCTGGAAATGGGACAATATTTTCCGAGTGCTCAAATTGATTCAATCATCCTACTAATCTTGCAACAACCCTGCAATATAAGCCAATATGACTACATTTTACAAATTGTGCAGGAAGATGGGGGGCCGCACGACTGCATCAATTTAGCTAAAGCTACTCACTGGGTTAATGGCTTAGCTGAAATGGAGGCTTCCTGTTCATGTTATAAATTACTTTACCATCTCCTAGAAGACCTTTGCAGCCACAGACATCTATATGGTGGTGGATTTATTCTTTGCACAGTGTACCTTAAAACAGTTACAACAGAGTGAGAAGGGATACATCAGCTTGCCTCCAAATATTTTATCTACTGTCATTATGATCATATTATAAACTTCTTGTGAGTAATTAGAGAAAATTGGTTTCTTGGTGTTTAATAAAGTATCACGATTTCCTACACAGCTGGTTTTATGGCTATCTTTAAAAGTTTTTCCAGCTGTTGATTCACATATGCAATGGAGCCAAAGAGCATTTTCAAAAGGTATCAAAATATGTCATTTAACAACACAACTGGAAGGAGACTCAAATATCAATTAACTGAATCAATTTTTTCTCTTTCTAGAATCTAAATTACAGCCTTTTAATATCAGTCACATTGTCACTAAATTTAATTTATAATTTACAGTGAATAAAGCAAAAATGCATGCCAATTAAATCGGTTCTATACTCCCACAGAAGAAGTTGCTAAATTAAAGGCAGCCTCTCACTAGTTTGTTCTGGATACAAAAAGAATAATAGGCTAATATGGGCATTTGGTCACAGGCCAAGTTCAAATTATACTGCTTATCTTTAATCGCTGGGGTTTTGTAAAGCTCCATCTTGCATTATTTAATTCAGTGGGAGCTCCCCTTGTTTCCAGATCATTGATTATTTCTTACATTACAATTTATTTTTTCTGTGCAAAAATCCTGTATGACTAAAAGTGTCTACTCACAAGCATTCCCATCAGTTTCAACAGAGAGTTGTCAAAGGATAATGCTTCAAAGGTCTTCAGCCAGGATGATTAAAGACATTTGTTTTTCCTTGAAGAAAATTTGCAGAAAACTGGCAACTGTGATCGCTACTTTTAACACAATTTAATATCAGCCCAGACCTCCAAATACTTTTGGAAACAGTTTTGCTACAGCTATAGTGCCAATATAGATACAATTCTATACACACACAACTGGAAGTAGGCCCAACTGAAAAAACTGGAATTTGCTTCTGGGTAAACACGCATAGGATTGTACTACACTACCCTTAAATAACTCTAATATACTGAACAGAGATGAAAGTAGACCATGTCAAAGAGATGCCTGAATATGTTGTAATGATTATGTCAACCTCACTAGAACTTTGATCTGACGTTATTTATAGAATATGCATGCCACCATTTAGTCAGATAGCCAACGCAGTGAACTTCTGAGTGCCCCAGCACACCAGGCTGTCCCACAAAACTTCAACACCAAGTCTCAACAAACCACAAATATCACATCTGGAGAATGACCTGGCATTACAGCCTAATTATTTGAGTTATCTGTATGTCCCACCTGCACTGAAAAACAGATAAAGAGGAGTCCAAAAGGTTTCAAAACCAGGTGCTTAGTGAGGAAGATCTATCTAAAATCCTTCCAAATGCCTCTAAACATCTTTAAAGAAAGTATCCGTAGAAAAACCCTTTAATGTCTTATTTTGCTCTCCTACTCAATTTATGTAAAAGAGAATAAATTAAAACAATATGTTAATTTAAGGCTGGTAGAAACAGCTTTACTAAATGCTAGTGAACAAAGGAAGGGTTCAGTGAAAATTCATTCAAGAACTTAGGTCCTTCTATGCACCTCCAATGGGTACAAGCTTTTCTATTTGTACTGTTGCAGCTTCTCTGTCTGTTTCCTTCTGGATGCCCTTGTCTATTCTGTCTTTTTGCAAAGTATTTAGGCTTCCAAGCATTTGTTGTACTTCTGATCTTATTCAGCATCAAATCCTTTCTGAAATTTCTTTATAGCAACAACCTCTCCTCCTTCATTCTAGTGTCCTGACATACAAAATGCAGAGTTCAAGAAAGGGCCCTTTTCCATAGCACTGACATTATGAAAAGCAACTGAAAACCCTTAACAAGACTGTCTCTACTTTCCTGTTTCACTGCCAAGAGTGTATTCACACAGAATATTTTCTACAGGACATTAGTCACCATATGAGGAAACCAGAACTCCAGTGGGGGGGGGGGGAAAGAATGTTGGTCAAAAATACAGTTGTTTTTCTTCTTGGTGGCCAGTATCAAAAGAAAGTCTTTGAACTGAATTATCCAATTTCCCCTACCTTCTCTAAAGTAGGCAAGCAACTTCGTTGCTGCTGGTTCAACTAAGAATGACTAAAAATATTCTGCAAATTACAAAAAGCCTGTCAGACAATTAACCTACAATGTTACTTTATTATTCTAGCATATTGGTGTGTTACCAGCTGTGCTTTTAAACACACTGTTACTGGTAGACACAATAGAAACCTCTCTCATGTGCCACAATCCCATGTAGTGGCCAAGAGCATGCTAAATGGTTCAGTGGGAAGTGCAGGTGAGAGTAAAGGTACAAGAAATAAACTTTTATTATGGGAATAATTTACAATAATAGGGAAGGGGAATAAAAATAAAGCAATTCAGTGATCCTTGGTCATTCACACAACTAGGTCCAAAGTGCAAGCAATTACTGTTGGGGGGGGGAGAGAAAAGAGGAAATCTTTAAAAGGAAACAGGGCGCAAGTAATGATGCAAGCATGAAGAAGCAGTGGAAACAGAATGCTGGAGCCAGAGCTGCTTCCCTGGAGAAGAAGGGTGCAATCCTAACCCCTTGTGTCAGTGCTTTCCAGCACTGGTATAGTGGTGCCAATGGGACGTGTGCTGCATCCTGCAGTTGCGTGTCACTCATGGAGGCCTCCTCAAAGTAAGAGAATGTTTGTTCCCTTACCTCGGAGCTGCACTGCCCTTATGTCAGTGCTGAAAAGCACTGACAAAAGGGGTTAGGATTGCACCTGAAGTGTGTTGCAAGGCAGACCACAACGATGGTTGTCCAACCCACAGTAGCACAGCAGCTTCAGCTGTGCTCAGGGAGAGAAGCAAAGGGTCAGAAGGGGAAAAAAAGTTTACAGATTCTGTATGCTGACTTGGCATGGTGGTCTTTGGATTGTGGCTGGAACAGATGTGCTTAATACAACATGACTGTGTTAGCAAACGACACGCAGAAAGAAAGATGAAGAACAAAGATGTGGGATTCCATTGCCTAGTTTTTTTTTATCATTTTCTCCCAAAAGACTGAGGACTGCAGAGACAGCAGGTGGATGCATATGTATGACTTCTGTGGAGCTCAGAGGTCCTATGGAGACAAGAGGAGCACATGGATCCCATGGATATGGGATCCACGAATACGGCCCCCCCATATAACTCAAATGAACATGACAAACATGAGTATGCAGAAACACTCAACATTTGAGTATGTCATTTGAGAATAACCCAATTCAGCAAGAATGACAGGCACATGATTTCTGCACTGGAACTGTATGTTAAAAAAATGCTTTATACAATATTCCTGTTTTTGGATTGGTACCATATGTGTAATACTGAACAGGTGGCTGGTGAAGTTGCTTATGATCTCAATGGGACTACACGAGAGGAAGTAAATTAAGAGTTTCAATCCTTATTTACTGACACTGTCATTCTCAAAACCTAAACTAAATGGAGTGTTATTTTTCTTATCAAATAGGCCTCATTTATGGCATGTACATAATGTTTCACCAAGCATTTTTGAAGAACAGGCCATCTGCTGAATTCTTGGCATCAGGTGGTAGAAAGAATAGAATTAAAGACTCAGAAGTCACAAAAGTAATTTAACAGATTCACTTGAGGAAAGGGGGAAAATCACATCACACTATTCATTAGCACTTTAAACACTAATCTGAAAACAACAGTATCTACGGTTATTGCAAACTTCCCTGAAACAGAGCACTCATCATTTTCATTAGCAAGAGGACCATTGTATTAGCTTCAAAAGGTAGAATACAATGAAAGAAATCACTGAAAACTTTATAGTGTAGATCTTCTGGCTACCTTTAATTTTAATGTCACGTTCAGACATTACAGGATGCCGTAGCTTTCCATTATAGGAGTGAGCCTCAGAGAGTGGCAGCTTTGCATACTCCCCCTTCTAATCTTCTCCTTGTGCATACAAAAATGGGGGTGGCAAAGGCAGAGCATGCAAACTTACAGCTCCAAGATCTGTTCTCATAACAAGAAACCATAATTTCCCATTTCATTTGAATTTGGGTAATATGTAAACTGCTCAACAGTGTGCTGCATGCCTCAATTCATAGACTACAAGAGCACCGTAATTTCTGGTCAAGACGTGAATATTGGCCATTAAAAATCATAAGGATCAACTGTGACAATAGTGTTCCCATGTTACAATCCCCCAAAACATTAAAACACATCTTCACAAACCACTGACATCAATGTAACAAGGAATAATAAAGCCAACAGAAACTTAGTTTTAAAGTTTCAAAGGAATTAATCTCTATAGACAAAAGGGGAGAGAAAAGGTGCAACAAGAAGTAGGACAAGTCTATCAATGACTGTGTCCAGGATCCGGCCCAGGACCCCACTCACCCGGATCACCTGACATGGTTGAGCTCACAGCCAACGGGCTTTCCCCTGGGGCGGTAGCAGTGACATAGGGCCTCCCCACCTCACCAGCGGGGCAGCCCCAAGGAGACAAGAGGGGCAGAAGTCCCACCCTTTCCTCCTCAAACGCAGACAGGAGATTGCACTATGATCAAGGGAGAAAACTGGTTGGGCTACTGACATCTGAGGCAAGGGGAGTAGGGAACAATGAGCAGGCTCCATAGAAGCAGAAGCAGCAAATGCTCACAGGACTGGGGGCCTGGGAGGCTGTCAGGTCAGGTTTATGCAACCCAGCCAGGAGGAAGGGGTGGAGATGTTCTATATAACCCCAGGCTATGAGGGCAACCTAAGGACTGGAAAATCCTCCTTGAAGGAGGACTGAAGGAGCTGGGTATGCCCAGGGCAGTGCAAGCCCTGCTGGTTGCAGCCTCCTTCAGTCACTGGCCAGTGCGCGTCTCCATTGGGCAGCTCCTCCTCCACCTGTAGCCTTTGCAAACAGTGACATAGGAGAGAGCTGCCCAGAGGCTACAGGGAAGTAATTTGCGCAATGGGGGAGATTGCAAACCACGTATTTTGTGCTTGCTCTTATCTGTGGTTTCTAGTATCCTCAGGGGGTTCTGAAATGGAACCTCTGTAGTTATGGGGCACACCTGTACTTAATTACAATAAGGAAAGGAGGGCTAGGGCATGGTGCCAAAGGTAGATTTTAACAAGAGATTTGAAGGAAACAAGAGGTCTCTTATAGGGGTTCCATGAGGCAGCCTAAGTATGAGCAGTAAAGGACACAGTCATTTGAGAGAGCAGAAGACCTGTGGATGGTGCTGGGTGGTGTAGCTGGAAGCAGGAAGGTCACGGGCAGGAGTGTATCAAGATTTAAGAATTGAGAAGTGATGAGGGATAAAGCCATGGAAGGTTTTGAAGGTAAGAACAAGCGGCTTGTGCTAGATCTGGGAGCAGACAGTAAGCAAGTGAAGAAAGATGTGACACAGTCAGTGTGAAAAGCAAGATACAAGATCTTAAGGGCAGGCTGAGTCCCTACTCAGATGAGCCAATGAAAGACCAAGTAGGAGGTTGCAGTAGTCAAGGCAAAAGATGACCAGTACATGAACTAGAACTTTTATCAAAGGAACAGAGAGGAAGGGCCAAATTCATACAATGTTGTGAAGGGGAAAACATAATTTGGCAGCAAACTGAATGTGGTAAACAGAGGAGTCAAGAGATAAAGCCAAGATTTTGTGCCTGTTCTACAGGGAGGATGGTGACACTGCTGATGGATACGTAGAGGGCAAGGATAAGAGAAGAAGAAAGATGATACATTTAGTCTTGGACATATTGAGTCTGAGACATATTTGAGACTATTCATCCAGGCTGAAATGTCAAACAGGCAGTAGTAGTTACGTGCAAAATTGGATGAGAGGAAAAAAGCTCTGGTGTAGAATTGTAGAGCTGGTTATCATCAGCATATAGGTTGTACTGAAAGTCATGGATTTTGATGAGGTTACCGAAGGACAACACTCAGAATATTTCAAGGGGCCAAGAACAGAGCCCTGTAAGACCATGACAGAAAGAAAGAGCATGAAGAGTTTTCTGCTATGGAAACACTGAAATAATGATTAGGCAGATAGGGAGAGAACTATCTGACGAC
Organism: Tiliqua scincoides; assembly: GCF_035046505.1. NCBI lineage: Eukaryota > Metazoa > Chordata > Lepidosauria > Squamata > Scincidae > Tiliqua > Tiliqua scincoides. The sequence goes on from NC_089825.1 coordinate 7,266,664, forward strand.
AGAATCATGGATACTAGCAAGTCATAAAGTGGACAAAGCAACATAAAGTGATCAACTGTATCAAAGACAGTGAGAAGGTTAGAAAAAGGATGAAAACACAATAGAGAGCTTTCAGTCTGCCAGGGATGAGACCAATGGTGGTTTTCATAAACACAGTTTCAGTGGAACACGTTTGACAGAAGACAGAATAGAAAGGATCAAGAGCTGAATTGGACAAGAGAACACTCAGGCAGCAGGATTAAGCAGTGCATTCCAGGAGTCTGGAGACAATGAGTAAAAGAAAGATCAGGCAATAGATGGAAAGGATGGATAAGCAGAAGGCTAGTTTGTGGGGGACAAAGAAGGTAGCAGCATGTTTCAGCGCAGGAAAGTGGCAGCTGTAAAACCGAAATTCCTAGCAATATGGCATGGAAGAAGAAAACATTCCAAGCTGCTGACTACACTAAAAGTAGCACCATGGATCCAAACCAAGCATGATAAAGACAGGAAAACATTTTCCCAACCAAAGAGAGGTGTTACTGCCATGTAGTATCTACTGTCAAGTTTTTATGTCAGGCAAAACTAGCAAAATTCAGATGCATGCATCCTCCTTGCATCTACATAGTCTTTACATTTACTTATGCATGTACAAAAATCCATGAAGATGTCTCACCAGAACATTTTAAACAGTTTTTAAGACAAAAAATGGACTGCAACCAAAGAAAATGAAAGCTTACAAGTGTTTCACAGATCTCAGAAATGGATGAACAAGTGTCCCCTTAATACCATTTTGAAATTATAGTACACAGAACAAGGAATAAGGTACAGTCAGCCCGCATCTTAGGCGTACCTTAGTTGCACAAATTCAAGTACACATTCTCAGAGTGGGCGGACACAAGAAAAACTCTTGGAGCACTCCTTCTGAAGAAACATTCCCTTTTTGCAGTTTATTAATAAATTATTATTATTATTATTAATTCCCTTTTTGCAGTTTAGAAAGCAAGGAAGAAAAAAGGAAAATTACTACCCACCGCAGATACCTGCCTATAAGTCGACCCCACAGATAAGTCGAGGGCAGGTTTTGAGCCAACAATCATGGAATTTTCTATGACCCTCGGATAAGTCAGGGGTTAAACTTAGGGGGTGTCTGACTATAGTTTTGTCTGATTTTACCCAAGGCCAGATCCTGAAAAATAACCTACCACTAATTGTTACCTAAGAACTGTAGTCTCTAATTTATTAAAAACACAGTAAAAGATCATAAGATACATTTTTATTCTTTTTTAAATTCTGGTCAACATCTTTTTGTAAACACTATCAGAGTAAGTGCACTGTAAACTACATACCAGTAAAACAGTGGTTCTCAACCTGATATTCATGTACTCCCAGGGACACTCAACAGGACCTTTAGGGGTACTTGAAAAAGAATGGAATAATGGCAGAAAAAGGGAAGTTGTGCTCCAGAATGCCTTGCACGGACCAGCAAGGCAGGAAGGGAGGTACCTAGCTGGCTGTGAAAGCCCCACCAATAGCTAGTTTTTGGTCATCAATTCATCTGTGAACCAGTGATTGAAAACCAGCACAGTAAAAAAGTCGAAACATAATATGGAAAGTGATCAATCACCCAAAATTTCTCAGCACACTTCTGGTGCAAAACAGTGCAAAGGCAGTACTTCAAACAGATGAAAAGAGAAAATATGTGATGAATACATGAAGTCTGGGATTTCATATGCAGGAGATGAAGGCTTGTATTATTAATTACAAGAATTTTGCTAATATGAAAGGTACAAATTATGGAAATGGGCTGCCAAGGAATATGCAAGTGAAAAAGGTTGGGAACTACCATGAATCAAATCCACCTTTAAGGTGTCTAGCTCTACATACAACATACAACCCATAACACATAACTGAGAGTATGCAATTCAATTTACAGCAGAGAGATGAGATATTTGCAACCCTTTTCACTCAGAAGTAGACCCACTGCTTTCCATGGGTGTTATTCTTAAGTAATGGTGCACTGAATTGTAGCCTGGGAAGGAGGATCCCATCCTCATGTTTCAAAAAACAGACCTGCTTTGCAAGCATTTGCAAAGCAGAACCAGGCTGCAGCAGAAGGAAGGAGAATAAAAGGTTAACTTTGGCTGGAATGTCCCAGGAAAAACACTATAGCAACTAACAAGGTGCCTGCCTGAGCTTTGCTGACCTGAGCAGAGAAAGGAAACTGTTCAGAGTTGAAAGGCTCTGCCCTCTGATTGACCCGGAGATAAGGCGAAGTGATAATTGGAGCTTGATTACTTAGCAAAAATTTCACATACTATACGTATCTACTGTAATTATATTTTTAACCATACGGTTACCACAGCATTTCTTGAAAAAAATGTTGGAAGAAGAAAGGTATCCAATGCTGGGGCTTGTCCTGCCCTGCGTAACGCCCCACATGCCACCCCCCACCTGGCTGCCCCAGAAGTAATTACTGTTATGTGATGACATCACCACAATCATTCAGTAATGCTTGGGGTGTGACCAGCCACTTCTTCCAAAGTGGCTAGCTTTGCTCCAGGCACGACTGCGGGGGTGACAGGCAGGAGAACCTGTCTGATCTCCGCATCCAGTTGCACAAGCGTGCTCACTGGGAGCAAAGACAGCCGTTGTGGAAAGAAGTGGCTGCCTTCACTACCAGCTATCACACTTTGGAGCGATGCTGTCTACTTCTTCTGAAGCAGGCGGCATCACTCTGAGGGTGACCATGATGAGATTGGTTGCAGCAGGGGAAAAAGCCACAGCCAGTCTTGGGGCGACTGCATGCCTTGGAGCTATGCTGCATGCTTTTTTGGAGCTATGTTGAGCAACTGATTGCTGGGGAGGTGGTGGACAGGTCCTACTGCCCACTGCTCCCACAGCCAGTGGCCAATGCTCCACGGGCCAAATTGCTGGGGATGGGGGATACGGCGGGCTGGCATACCTGCCCCCCACCCCAAGGGAGACCCAAAGTACCACCCGGTACCATGTGGTGCCATATGGTTCTAGGGAGTGGGTGAGCCCATGCAGCTCTAGGGAAACCAAAGTGAGTCAAATGCTAGGTAATTACTAGTCTTCACTCTGTTTTAAATACTGGTTTTTTTTATTTGAACAGCTCTGCAATAAGGTTGTTGGTAAAATGTCAATCCCTTTTTTCTCCCTTTGATTCTAACATGAATTTAATATCCAAGCAGATAAAACAAGCTAAATCTATGCTGCTTTCCTAGATTTGAAAGCTGCATTTGATACCATTGACAGAGACCTACTATGGGCAAAACTAGCAAATGCTGGCCTTGACATTAGACTGTTATTTTTGATACAAAGTCTCTACCTCAACACTTCTTGCAGGATTAGATTAACTCAGAATGGCAAATTATCAGGACAAATTATTACAAATAAAGGTGTGAAGCAGGGATGCACACTTGCTACAATCTTTTTTAATTTGTTCATAAATTGTCTTGCCCCATTCCTGCAAAAAATAGACAGCCATAGCCCTCGACTAGGTACCCTTTCCAAACCGATTTTACTTTTTGCCAATGAATTGGTATTACTCTCCCGTACCAAGGTAGGACTGAAACGTCTAATAAAAGCTTGCATCCATTATTGTTCCTGCAATAAGCTGTCTATTAACTATGAAAAATCTAAAATAGTAATATTCAGCAAAAGGTGGAAACCTTTTTCTTGGATTTTTAATGGTAAAAATATGCAGCATGTTAAGTATTTAGGAGTCTACTTTCATTACCAGCTATCCTGGGTGACTCCCCGTCAAGCCATGATTAACTCAGCAAACCTGACATCTCAGGCAATTTACCGTTTTTTTCATACATGGGGCAATTCTTTAAACCTGGCTGCTGTAAAGATCTTTTGAGCTAAGGTTGTGTCCAAACTGTTACCACATTGTGTACCTTATGCTGTTTTATGTTTAGAAGCAGGAGGTATCAGACTAGAGACAGTGACATGGCTTCATTCTTTCAGGTTTTGGATTTGGATCTGTTATATATCAAACAATGATCCCTTCCTTAAGGGCATGTTGTCAGATCCTTTTTCACTTTTTGAATTCAAACTATTTTTGCAGAAAGTTAAAACCATGGGTATTGCTCTGGACTCCTTGGGAGTTTGTCAGTCATCCCAGGCGTTTAAGCTCCTCGGAAGACTGCTAGATATTGAGCAACAAACATTACACGATGCAGCACAAAAAACCTGTTCTTTATATATTGGTTCACTACCAACTGCAATGGGAATAGCTAGTTATCTTTCTTTTCTGAAGAATCCACAGGAGCGACGTGCCCTCACCCTAGCAAGGTGCAACACGCTGCCCTCTAATGTTTTAATTGGAAGATTCAGTGCAGTCCCGTATGAAGCACAGCTTTGCCCATGTAACAGCAAGACAGTAGAGTGCCTGACCCACATATTATTGCACTGCAATTTATATAAGGATAATTGTTTACTCCATCTAGACCCAATTCTCTCAAAATTTCCAGGACAATTCTGATAAATTCATACTACAACATTTGCTGAATGGAGTTGATGAATTGCATATTACCCAATTAGCAGCTTTTATAAAACTGGTAATACAGTGCTGCAGAACTCTCCCTCCATTTAACCAATTGGTATAAACTAATGTAAGTCCGGTGTTGTAAGAGTAATTAACATAGATAATACTAATTCATGATGACGTCTCTGTCAAGCATAAAAATTCTATTTTTTGACCTTTTGACCTCTAATTAATGTTAAAATGGACGTAATGCTTATGTAACCTTTCTGTACTGTTTATTGCTATTTTTTGTTTGTACATCTCATATGTCAATAAAGGTGAATGAATGAATGAATGAATGAATATGCAAGCAAACATATTGTGAATTTATAATAAAATACAGAATGTCACCACTGCATTACTGATGACTCAGCTGGACCATTGCTCCAACAGTTACACTGGCTGCCCATCCTCCTCCGTCCCGATTCAAGGTGCTAGTTCTAACTTTTAAGACCTCCATGACCTGGGTCCAGGCTACCTGAAAGACTGACTCCTTCCATACACTCCAGCCGGCCCTCTCAGGTCAGGTGAAGAGCCTCTTCTACAAGTGCCACCTTTGTCCCACATGAGAGGGGTTGCAGCTCGGGGGCAAGTTTCTCTGTGGTGGTGCCACAGCTGTGAAATATCCTACCAGGGAACTAAGACCTGCTCCTTCTCTCATGGGTTTTCAGCGAGGGCTCAAAATATACCTGTTTTGTTTGACAATTGGTTGCCGAGTGGATATTTTTCCTCTGTGCCTCTGTCATACTGCTGCGACTTGGCGGCCTCCCTGGACTTATCTGTCCCCCACTGCCTCAGTGAGATTTTTAAGAACATAGGAAGAGCCCCGCTGGATCAGGCCGAAGGCCCATCTAGTCCAGCTTCCTGTATCTCACAGTGGCCCACCAAATGCCCCAGGGAGCCAACAAGACAGGCAGGCACAGTCTGCCTCCTGGCACCCTCCCCTGCATCTGGCAATCAGAGGCAGCTTCCCTCTAAAACCAAGAGCTTGCACATACCTACTATGACATGTAACCTGTAATTTTTCTTTTTCTCTTAAACTTTGCTCTGCTTTTATATACGTTTTTCACCATGTAATGTTAAAATTAATGTTCTACTGCCATGTTGTTTTTACTTGTGATACTCTATACTTGACTATAAAGCTTTATATGCCGCCTTGAGCATTTGCTTCAGAATGGGAAAGGCAGGTATAAATTTCTTAATATAAAAAAATAAAAAATTAGCATTCCACATTAATTGACATTTTAAACTTGAATGATAATCTTAAAAGAGGTGCAGAATCTTATTTTTCAACTCACTTTTGTGCTCCCTGAGACAACAGCTTTGTCCACGTTCACTGGTAGCTGCTCTTCAGTCTGGCATACCCCCAGTGACCATTCCGCACAGCGGTGATGAGCCCAGCAGTGACCTAACACATGATGATCAGTGAAAGAATTAGTTTTGCAGATTTTGCCAAAGAATACGTACAAGTTAAAAGGGAAAAGAAAACATAAAACAGCTATTTATAAATAGGCAGAATGACTATAAGGACAGGAAGCATGGTAAGAAAATGAATTCGATAAAAGTTCCAATCACAAGATTAAGTAACTGATATATTTGCAGCTTTAGTCCAAGACTGTTTACAAGGATAGAAAGGGAAATATATATTTCTGTAGTAGCATGTTCTTGGAAAAGAGAGATATTGATTACAATCAAAAGATCCAAGGGAGATTAATCAAGGCAACTAAGTGTTCCCCATTTTCACTTCAGCAGTTCATTGAGTCTGCTGAATTAAAAATGAATGCAGGAATATGGTCACCACATACACTCTCCAATATATATTACAGAGATTCATCTATTATAGCCCAAGTGATCTGTTACTGTTACTTTAGAAAAGGTGTAAATTCATATTTCATTTCATACTAAGAAACAGTTTCCCTTCCACTGTTAAATTCATATTTCATTTTCATACTAAGAAACAGTTTGTTTCCCTTCCAGTTGCTGCAAATGAGCACTAGAATAAGCACTACTAGAATAAGGAAATCAAAGGCAGCTTGATACAGCGCTGACTAAGTCATTCCCTCATTATCACAAAACACAGGCCTAAGGGATCATTATGTGTTACATATGCTTTCCTTATGATCTAGATCAGGGGTGTCAAATTCATTTCATGGCAGGCCAAGTACCATTCCTGCTGCTGAGCGTCAGAAGTGCTGTGGGTCGAAAATGACATCAATAAGCAGGAAGTGATGTCATTAAATAGATACAGTTAGAAATGAGCACTTCATTATCATGTAGAAATTCATCAGCTACAAATGACAGAAGAGAAAATATACATGACTTGAACATATTTCCAAGATATGAGAGAGCCCAACTGACATACCAATTACATGCTAAACAGTTCAATTATCACACAGGCCACCTTTAAGTAATGCCATTTCTACTGAGGTGGCGTTTTGCAGCTCAGCAGCTGAGAGGTGTTCTGTGAAGTGACACCTTGGCAGAAGAAGCACTGTAGAAAGGGCAGCCAGCATTATCATTGGGCTCTCCTAATGTCACGGCAGCAACTCCCTCTCTCCCCCCTCTTGAGATACCCCTTTATTCATAGCGTTCCTCGTCTTCTAAAGTCTCCATCTCTCCTTCCCATAGCCTCAGCAGAAATGGCACTGCTGAAAATGTGCCGCTGGGAAATCCCAATTGTCAAGTGGGCCAGATTAAGAGTTTCCAGGGCCATTTCCCGGGACATTAGGTCTGACACCCCTAATCTAGATCATATTTTCCGAGGATAGATGATGTCTTAGTGATATTCTATAACATTTATTGCAATTTAAAACAAAGAAAAACTTTTAGCATGCTAATTGAACCATTAACTTCAGTTATTTTATATGAAGGACTCTTCAAGCACATTTAACACAAGCTACTGTAACCTAACACAAACTAGGAGTGGGGGTGGGGCCAGAGGCAACTGAATGGCTGTGTTTTTCTGAGCTCTTGAAAGCTCTTGGGAAAGCATGCTATTTCCTCCCAAAAAACTGTGGCTCTGAGGAGATCTGAGGATCTTTGATCAGGAGAGATTCAATCCTAAAGATGGTGTACGGTTTTGGAAAAGAAGGGTCCAGCCAGGCACTGTTTTTCTCCAAGGGAACCCAGCCATCAATGTCAGTGTTGGTGAGGATTCATCATGAAACTAAGCTGAAGGCCCCAGGCAGGGAAACACATTGGAAGAACTAAGTGAGTGTTATTCTGCTGTGTGTGTCTGGCATTGATTGATTTATTGACTGCCTGATTAAGCTTTTGCCCAAGGGAAGAAGGAGAGGCAGATTTTCCCCTCTGGGAAGAGGAAAGAGGGGGGAGGCTTTCTGCGTTCAATTTTTTGCTTGTGTGAGAAGAAGCTTTGGAGGAGATTTGCCAAGCTTGTTATGGAAATATGAGAGCATAACTCTTAACTTTACAAAACTAAAACTCGTTGGATTACAAATTAATCGTATTGGCATATAAACTCTGCTTTGGAACGCTCAGTTTCGTTTTCCTATGGAGATATTGGAGCGCCTGTGGAGAGGGCTGAAGATCTGCATTTCCTTGTTTTGCAAAAGTGGTTTATTGTTTTGAATTCCTCTCACTATCTCCTGGAACAGAATGTGGTTGATTTAGCAACAAATGTAAGCAATAGAATCAAAACAACAGAATAAGAAGAATAGAACAGCGGGGACATCTAGTGGATTTAAAAAGACATTGCAAGGACTTGACAAGTGAAGTAATGAGGACGATACGCTGAGGACATCTATTGGCATTAAAAAATATTGCAAGGCAAAGGTTTATTTGACTTAAAATTTCCTTGTGTTGGTTTTTATGGGTGAACAGTTGATTTCTTGATGATGTGATGTAAGGGTAACTGATAGTGATATATGTGATAACAGATATTTGAGTTTTACAGGAAAGAAGACATACGAAGGAAGAAAAAGGATGACAGGAAGGGAGCAAAAGTTAGCGGCTCTCCCGCCCTGGAGTCAAGCTTGGGAAAACTAACACAAGAGGAACCGAAAGGGAAAGATTGGAAGCAGACAATACAAGACAATATAGAAAAATTAGTGGCGATGGTACAGTAGCACACAAATCAGTTTCTGCAGGTTCAAGCTAGTCTGGATGTTTTAACTACACAACTAAATGATCTCAGTGTGCAACTGAAAGCTGTTAAAGGCCAAGCAGATGAGAATACACAAAAGATTAGAAAATTAGAAGAAAAGACAACAAAAGATCAATCTAGAATACTGGAGATAGAACAGAACCAATATGATGGAGAGGCAACTTTAATGGAAATTCAGATGGTGAGTGTAGCTCGAGTGGTGAGAATACAAAATGTACTAGAATAGACAGGGGAAGATACATGACGTCTGATTGGTGATTTAATATCAGAGTGGATCAACACGCCAACAGAGGAGATACTCATGATCTGGATTTAGCGAGAAGAGTGAGCACTTTTTATCTAAGAAAACATTAACTACCAAGAGAAATCCATGTGAAATTCATCAGAACTTTTTACAGAGATAAAATATTGAAGATCTCACAGGAAAAGAAATGGTAGCAAAGTGAAAATTCTGAGACATGTCGCATGGAGAGTGAGAAAGAAGAGAAAAGAATATGAAGAGCTAGTAAAATTCTTAAGAGGAAAGCAAATACCATATAGATGGCTTCTCCTGGAAGGTATGTTTTTTTCAATTCCAGTCACAGAGATATAATATAAATTCAGCAATGAAAGCAGAAAATTTTTTGAGTACAGTGATGAAAGATGAGACGAGAAATGAAGAAACTGAGGAAGAGGAACTGAGAAGAAAAGAACTAGAAAGTATAGAAATGGAGCTGGAAGAAAAGAGATGATTCAGAGATAACTGAGGAATCAGAAAAGGAAGAAACTAGAGGGGCAAGGAGGCATTCACCGATAGCAACAAGAAGACAAAAAGAAGGTGAATAGTAAAAAGAAACATGATGGTTAAGGGAGGATGGAGTATTTACTCTGTCAACATAAATGGCTTAAATTCACCTCAAAAATGAAAGAAAGTCTTCCTTCAATTGTAAAAGTTAAATATGAATAGGTCATAATATTACATTAGAACAATAGGAATAGATTTGGAAATATAATATAAAATTTACTAGAGCAACAAATTTTAAAGAAAATGTATATAAAGTGTTTTATAGATGGTACATGACACCAGTAAAACTGGTAAAATTGAATCAGAACATATAAAAAAATTGTTGGAAGTGTAAATGTGTAGAAGGGATGTTTTATCATATGTGGTGGACATGTAAAAAAATGCAAGTATATTGGAAAATGGTAAGGAATCCAATACAAGAGATCGTTGGATTTACGATATCGCTGAAACCAGAGTTATTTTTGCTTAATATTACCTTAGATATTATAGATAAAGCAAATGATGTGTATTTAGTTATTATGATATTAACTGCTGCAAGGATTTTATATGTTAGATACTGGAAAGATATTAAAATTCCAATGAAAGATGATTTAATAGAGAAAATAATGAATGTGGCCAAAATGGATAGGCTTACAGAGATTTTTGGATCAATAGCGCAAACCAACAGATAGAGCAATATAATAATAATAATAATAATAATAATAATAATAATAATAATAATAATAATAATAATAATAATAATAATAATAATAATAATACAGGTATTTATGTACCGCCTTTCTTGGTCGTCAGATTTCTCCTCAGACTTTAATTCAAGGCGGTTTACATAGGCAGGCAATACTAAATCTCAATAGGGATTTTTACAATTGAAGAAGATTCTGTTTTTCAAGAACCACAACATTTCAGATGGATCTTTTATGATCTGGTATCACATTCTGGCCTCCATTTTCCTCCCACACAGGCTGACAGTGGCCAAAGAGCAGGTGGAATAACTCAGCATATCTCGGCTAGGCTTGTCAGCTGCTTCAAGGTCTCGCCGTTCACGGTGCCGGTGGCCTTGAACTGGCGACCTTCGGATGTTATCTTCAGGCAAACAGAGGCTCTACCCTCTAGACCAGACCTCCTGCAGACCAGACCTCAATGGAGACCATTTTATGCTTGGTTGAAAATGAAGTTGTAGATGTATAAGATAGGGTATTTAGATGAATATATTGTATACATGATATATTATACAGGATATGATAGATAAATGATACTAAGAGGCTAAACTAGAAGAGGAACAAGATTAGAAGATATGTATTCATTGATTAGATATATTGATATATGATTGCTTGCATCCTCCAACGGTGTGTTTTTGTGTTTTTTTTGTGTTGTGTATTGAGTTTGTGTTTGTCATGTGTTTGTTTATATTTGTTGTTTGTTTTTATTTTGGAACATTAAAAATTTAAAAAAAAACCTAACACAAACTACAACGCTTCTACAACTCAGGACGTGTTGGCACTCAAATTCTTAACCCATACAATTTTATCCTTCCCCCCAACTCTCTATTAGGCAAAGGTTGAAGCTCAGTGGTGAAGCACTGATCCCATATTTATTATTCATTTGATTTGTGTGCTGGGTTTCTGGCTGAAGTCTCCAAAATTGGTTTACATATACTTAAAAACAACAAAAGAATTTTTTCTTTCTCCTTTTGGGTCATACATGTTAAAGCAGGCCTCAGCTACTGCTTCATCTTCCTAACACAGCAACTCTTGAGTAGAAGCAAAGCTAGGGGGACAAGATGACCTGACACCAGACCAGGATTTCTTGTGGCTGCAGGCTCTGAGGCAGGTCTCATATAAACAGCAGCCCAGAAAAATAGCCACCAGGAAGAACCTGGCAGCAGTTGATGTACATTCTCTGACATCTCCACAGTGATATGAAAACCCAGCTTGGCTTGACTGGAGCTGAGTTTAGAGTCACCGCCCCCCACAACTCAACTCAAAACAGAGTCATAACAGGAGAACTTTCCGAGTCGCCCCTGCACAACTAAAGGACACAAGTTGAGTCACCTCCCCTTTAAAAAGCCCGCCGCAGAAAAAATGGGGCTGCTGCCAGGAAATGTGTGTGTGTCAGAGTTCTCTTAACCACTCCCCTGCTGTCATCACCCATCTGTAAACAAGGGGGAGGGGTGGGAGAGACTGCGAGAGAGCCGGGGCACAACCAGCAAGAGGGAGGACGGTCATGCGCAGCAGTTGGGAGGCTGACCAGAATGACCCAATCTTGGCAGCTCTATTCAGAAGTAGTCCCACTGCAATGGGACTGCAATAATGCTTCCCCCTCCCCCAAGTAACAACAGAGCCATGAGGAGGAAAGCATGACCAATGTGAACTGCCTCCCAGCTTCCCTGCCTCCTCCCCTTTCCTGGGCTTCCGCAACCAATTGTAAGATTCCTTGCTCCTTGGCTCCTTCCAATGGGAGATGGGCAAAAGAGTTTTCTCCCACCTCCCCCCTCCTGCTCGGATGCATTAACCCTTCCCTGCTTCATAGCTGGAACCTCCCTGCTACTAACCTGCTCTGAATGCTGGCCCCACAAGGTTTTTAACACTGCGAAAACAGCAAGCAAGCACACCCAAACACAGGCAGACTCTATTGTGCACACCTGCAGACAAGTACTGAGTCAGGGGAGCCCTGACTCAAGGGTTTTTTTTAGTTTTCCATGCACGACTCACGAGTCAACGACTAAGTGAAAAACGTGCATTTTCACAACTCACGTTCCCAACCCTGCATCTCCAATTACAAGGAGGCAGCAGGTAGCTCAGGACAGGTCTGGGAAATACCTTTGAGAGTCTCTTCCAGTCAGAGGAGACAATACTGGGCCAAGGGACCAATATAAGTGTAAGATGGCTATATATGTTTATTTGTTTACAAACTATTGCTGAATACACAGGAGTACAAGGTATCTTACAATTTATAGTTTGAGATTTCATGCAGAAACTTAGAACAAAATACTTTAAAATTTACACGATAATCTTAAAGATTAATCCCACAATATAGGCCCATAAAAAATAATGTATCTATTCTTTTACATTCACATTGTGAAAGAATAAAACAATTGTGACTGCTATATTTACATCGTTACAAGACTTATTTTACTACTACTGCTCACTTTGACAGAAAAGATGACAACAGCATTGAACTGAAACAAAGCAATACAATATGCATAGCTATGATTTTAATTACATGATATTTAGTCAGGATTCTGAAGCGGTACGCTACCTGTTGGGTCAAATAAGGCTTGGACATCAATGTCATCTGGTAAGCCAACCATTTTGAGTTCATCCCACAATCTGACTACTTGATCATCAGGAGTAGTTTGAGTGCTTGAACAAGTATAAGATGTTATACTCTGATGAGACCTCTCTCTGTATGAGACACAACATATGGTTAACATAATTAGAATTCACATATTAGTTATATTATCTTGTAACATTAAAATGTCAAGCATCTGACACAAGACTATTAAAAACTTAGGACATAATGGCACCAGATTAATTTGCTTCTTTACTGTATATTATTGATTCAGTCTGCTTCCTGCCCATTTCTTTTGTTTTGTAATTCCAGTAACACTATTTTCATGAAACTCCATTATATAAAATATATTTACTTGGTATCAGATCAACTCCTAATGCAGAGGTTCCCAAATTGCTTGCCTTTGCAACCCACTGCATCATCTGTGATGGATCCAGTGCCCCCTGAGCCCATCCCTAAAATTGCAGATGAGCCAATAGTTGCGAGTAGGTTGCATGTGTGTCCCCGCATCATCTTCCACTTTGCACCATCGTTCCCAAACTGTATGTCATGGTACACTGCAGTTCCCAAACTGTATGTCATGCCAGTGCAGTGCAACACAATGTTTGGGAACCATACCCCATGTAGAAAATGACACAGGGACATGCACATGCACATGACTGAGATCATGGGCCATTTTAGACTGTAGCGTCATCAGGCCCACGTCCCATCAGAAACCGAGTCGTGACCCACTTGTGATAATGATAACTGTGGGCAAAAGGACTTATAAGTAAGCATGATTCACATCTGCAGAGCCTTAAAGTCTATGACAGCTGATGTAGTATAGCATCTAAAAACCCAATCCAATGGTTGGGCTGCACTTCCAGACTCTGTGTTCCAGTAGTGCAGCCTGACTTATAGCATTGCAAAAAGCACACTGCCAGACTACTGCCATAAATGGTGAGTGGTGCCAGCAGCATAGCATCAGTCTTCTTTGAGCCTCTGGGGCAGATATGTCAGTGGTAGGGACAGACCATGGGTAGAGAAGAGAGGATTGAGGCATTCTTTGGGAGAAACCAGGGGTGAGGAGGAAGCAAGAGTGGGTGGACCCAGGCACAATAGCACACACTGGATCTTATCCCCTCTTTAAAACCTCTCCTGCTAAAATGCTGCACTTCAAAATCTACCACCACAACACTACCTGCTGGTCCCACATATTCACTACATCTCTTCTGAATGCCTGAAAAGGGGGTTATATATAGCTATGCATACAATCAGCGTACAGTTTTAATAGCACATAAAATATTTAAATTAGTACAAATAATTACTAGTAGAGGAAAACAAACCTGAGCTGTGGACTATAGCATGAAAAAAATTAAAATCAATATTTTAATACACGTCATTTAGCAATGTGCTCCAATTATGTTTCAGATTGTGAAACATAAAATTTCATTCATTAACATCAAATTATAACTGCAAGGGAAACTTGAGCTACCTAAAAATAATATAAATGTTTTTGTCTCACTGATGACAACCTGATAATTTGTACAGAAGCAACAAGCTTTCATGCTTAAGGAAGACTAAGCTGAAATTTATATGAACAAAGGTCAGGTTTTAAAAAACCATACAAATGAAAAATATCTACAGAACTGTCATCAAGAGATATATTTCATCACCCAGGTTCTCCTTAAAATGGTCCACCTTAAGTTCCTTTAAAAGCCTGCTTCTCTTTGTTATTGTTTCATTTCCTACATTACTGCTTCATTCTACTGGCAGAACTCCAGGGTTAGCCACCAATAAGAAAACTCCAACACAACAATCCTTTAGTACCTAAACTTGGATGCCAGCCAACATGGCACTTGGGTATGATTACATCACCACTCTCAGGGGACAGAGCTGGTTAGTTGTTCCAAGCTAAATTAATTTTGCACTTTCCCATAGGCTACAAAAACCTCTACTAATCAGCCAGCACAACAGAGCCCAAAGAGTAGCAAAGCAGATTCTTATGAAGCTGTTTGCTCAGGGTAATCATGAAATAAACTGAACATCCCAAAAATATTTTAGAATTCTGCTATACTACACACTGATAGACAAAAGAAAAACCTAAATGAACTTTACAACAGAAGCACTTAAATTTTAATTTCCAGAAACTTCAGCAATTCTTTTTAATGTTGATTGCATGTGCAATTCTTTCACAGATGGTCATTCATAGATGGGGAAAAGAGGAGAGGAGACTGCTTGGGTGCCTCTTTCTCCGAGAGTACATGCAGGGGTGTCCAAACCCTGGCCCTGGGCCCACTTGTGGCCCTCGAGGACTCCCAATCCAGCCCTTAGGGAGTCCCCAGTCCCCAATGAGCCTCTAGTCCTCTGGAGACTTGCTGGACTCTGCACTGACCTGATACAACTGCTCTCAGCATGACGGCCATCTGTTCAACCTCTTGCATAAGCTGTGGGACAAGGGCTTCCTCCAGTGCTTGCTGGTTCACGTCTGTGATGCTGCAGCAGCAACAAAGGAAAGGCTAGCCTTGCTTTGTGCAAGGCCTTTTATAGGCCTTATATGAACTCATTCATATAAGTTCCATCTAATATTCATATAAATTTATTCAAACTTGAAATGTAAATTAATCCTTTTTTTTACTGGCCCCCGACACAGTGTCAGAGAGATGATGTGGCCCTCCTGCAAAAACGTTTGGACACCCCTGGTATAAGGGAAAGCATTCTCCAACGTGATTGAGAATGGCACTATGGAAACACCAAGCCACCCTCCAAAATTATGCCATGGGGTGAGACAAGTTTGTGTGCACATGCACACAAGTACATATGCACAAGCACTTGGAGGGGAGACTTAGAATCAAGCTTAGACTAAGCCCCCTCCAGACTCTGGTGCAAGCACTGCCACTCCTCCTTCATGTTTTCCATCTATATAAGGAAGGGATATGAGAGCAGAGTTTGGAACTTGTCCATGATCATTACAATAACTTCATAGCAGGGCAGGGACTTGAACTTAGATTCCCACCAAATGCTCAAACCACTGGTTCTGTGGCCCTATTTTCTCTAGTTGCCCTTATATAAATAAAATTTCCATTTGTTCTATGTTTAGGGATTTTTTCTGTTGACAAAGGCACTCTCATAATAAGCAAGTCACAATTATGGTTGTTCAATTTTAACTCTTACCTCGATATTTTTCATTAAAAAAAACAGGAACATGGGCTGCCTCTGTGTAACTTTAGTAACAAGCCAACAAACTGTAACACAAACCATTAACATATTTGTGTTTTAAGTATAGAAAGTCTTACTTCTTTTGTCCCCTTGATTTATGCAGAACTGAGATCTGCCTTGGAGTACTCTCAGAAATGTTATTGATATCACCAGTTTCACTCTTATTTAAAGGCTGGCTGTTCCACGAAGTGATAAATCCTGGTGTCAGACTGAATTGTTTTAGTTCTCCTTGTCCCAGTGAGCTTCGTTCTCCACAGTAACAAAAGACGCAGAGTTGTTCACTGCTAGAGATTTGGAAAGAAAAATAATTTCAAAAGCTGTCTGAAGACAGAAACAAAGTATGATCAAATGGAAATCTTATTATCCAAGAGAATACTGAATACAACTAATGCCCTATTAAATTCAATCTTGGTCTTTTCTATCAATCAAGGTCTTTTCCAGTGGCTGTTTGCAAGTGTTCTTCTGCATCTTTTTAGATTGTGAGCCCTTTTGGGAAAGAGAGCTGTTTAGTTATTTGACGTTGTCTGCTTTGTGAACTTTTTGTTGAAGGCAGTATATAAATATTACTGCTATAATTTCTTTTCATATAACTCTCCCCTAAACATGAGAAATATCAACTTATACCAGTGTTTATCAAGCTTTCTGAACTTGACCACTTCTCAAACTTACTCTATCATGTGACACATTCATCCTTCCAACCAACATCTAAAGACACTTTGACACGCAAGGAAGAACAGAGGTCCCCGGAAACTGAAACTCTCCTGCCTAGGGTAAGCCACTGCACATGCGTTCCCTTGCCCAGGGTGGGCTTCTGATGCCCTACTGGGTATACCTAGATCTGGTACAACTCAGAGTGGACCCAGAAAGGCTGGAGATTGGTGGCACTGCTGCCACGATACCACTCCCTTCCCAGGTTCAATCCACCTTCCCGGATGTTACATAGTTTTTTTGCACTCATACGAGGTGTGTCCAGAAAGTAATGAGAATGAAGTTCCTACGCTCGAGAAGGGCTCTGTGAAGGTAGAAGCTGGTCAAGGTCATTTGGGGTGGGGTGCCAGGTATACCTTAGAACACTGATCAGTTGCATTCTAGCCCTGTCAGAGTTGAGACATTCTTTTTTGTGACACCCTGTTCAAGTTCCTCGTATTAAGAAAAATGCAAGCCAGTTTGGAACAGAGGTATGCGATAAAATTTTGTGTGAAATTGCGCAAAAGTGCATCAGAAACTTTGGAAATGATGAGGAAAGCTTATGGAGAAGCTGCACTATCATCTGCATAAGTTATTGGTCACTTGAGACAAAGTTTTTTGTGTGCGTCCTGAGATCAGCCCAACTTGGATCCTTCATCATGACAACGCACCGAGTCACAGTGCTTTGGCTGTCAGAGAAGTTTTTGGCTGAAAAACACATCACAGTGCTTCCCCATCCACCCTATAGCCCCAACCTGGCTCCTTGCGACTTTTTCATATTCCCAAAGATGAAGAATGGTTTGAAAGGACACCGTTTTGGTAGTGTGGATAATATCCAAAGAGCCACTACACAGGCTCAGAACACCATCCCACTTGAAGACTTCCAGGGATGCTATGAAAAATGGAAAAATAGCTGGGAGCGTTGTGTACACTCACAAGGTGCATACTTTGAAGGAGACAATGTTCAATAGTAAAATTTTTCAATACATTTTCAAAATATTGTTCTCATTACTTTCTGGACACACCTCGTACATGTGTGCAAGGGAAAACATAATGCCAATGTTCTCAAGGCACACTGCTTGCTTTCAAGGAGAGATATTTTGCTTCTGTTTTAATACAGGCAATGTCGAAAATCCACAGAAGAACCAATGCCTATTTGCATAAGTTTATCCCATAGCATAATTCAAACATACTACTGACTCCCTATTCTCATGTGGCACCATAAGGAAGGAATGGGAACCCCAACTGCTTGCTACACATGCATGCTCGTGCATATGCACACACTTCAGTTAGCAGACAATTGTGGAAAATCAGAATTTCTAATGTTGTTTTACTGATAAAGGTGTCACTAGCAACAAAGTTCGATGTACGTAAGGAAAGTGTAGACCATTTCAGCCTGAATAAGGCCTAAAGTTATACAGTTACTATATTTAAAGACAACATTAAAGACTATATTTAAAGACAACAAAAACCTCTGAGATTGTTCTATCTCTACAGATTCTATAGATGATTCTACAGAGTAGATAAAGAGAAGCTCTTTTCCCTCTCACATAATACCAGAACCAGGGGACAGCCACGAAAGTTGAGTGTTGGGACAGACAGAAGAAAATATTTCTTTACCCAGCATGTAATTAGTTTGTGGAACTCCTTGCCACGGGATGTAGTGATAGCATCTTGTTTGGATGCCTTTAAGAGGGGATTGGACAAATTTCTGAAGGAAAAGTTCATTACGGGTTACAAGTCATAGTAGGTATGTGCAAGCTCTTGGTTTTAGAGGCAGGCTACCTCCGATTGCCAGATGAAGGGGAGGGCACCGGGACGCAGACTGTGCCTGCCTGTCTTGTTGGCTCCCTGGGGCATTTGGTGGGCCACTGTGAGATACAGGAAGTTGGACTAGATGGGCCTTTGACCTGATCCAGCAGGGCTCTTCTTATGCTCTTATGACACAAAGGGCACAATCCTAACCAGGTCTACTCAGAAGTAAGCCCTATTTTGTTCAATGGGGCTTATACTCAGGAAAGTGTGGTTAAGACTGCAGCCAAAGAAGCACAACCAGGAGCATAGTTATGGCAGGTTTTCAAATGACTGATGGGCTGTATAACTACATTCACATTTAGGACATTTTTGCAGTTCTCAGTGCAACACACTCCTTCAGAGAGGTACACGCAAGTGGATAAGTAGCAAATGTAATTATTAAAAAAAATCAAAATAATTCTCTGTGTTTATGCCTCTGCAATAAAACAGACTTATGTCTGCAACACAAAAGGGAAAATGAAGGCTAGAGTACTTAAAAACAGAAGTTGTAATACTTACTACAGAGCAAATCCCATTTCCACTATGGGACTACTCTGGAGTAAGCATCTGAG
Source organism: Tiliqua scincoides (assembly GCF_035046505.1). Taxonomy (NCBI): domain Eukaryota; kingdom Metazoa; phylum Chordata; class Lepidosauria; order Squamata; family Scincidae; genus Tiliqua; species Tiliqua scincoides. The sequence continues at coordinate 7,285,644 of NC_089825.1, forward strand.
AAATATAACCTAGAAGCAACAGATATTGTAAAATGCTTGCTATAGAAAAATGTTAGCTTAAATTAACAGAAAGGATTGACTTTTGGTTTTATTTAATTCAAACACAAATGTCCAAATGTATTAAAATTTCCAGAGCGAATATCTTACAATAAGGCTGTCTTCTTGTACAGTTTTTTTCAAAGCTACACCACTTAGAAAACTTACCATGCAACTCCTGTAATGCTTGCACACTAAACTATCATTCTCCATAAAGCAGCCGCCAACACAGGCTAATGCTTCAAAACAGGAAGAATAATTATGCACGCCTGTGCTCCCAGCATTCTCTGTACCACTTGTTCATGTTCCAGCCCTTCCCCCACCACTGACTCAGCATCTGTCTCACTTTCTAACCTGGTTTTGGCTTCAACACCAACAGAGGCTACAGAGTTTGCAGACTCCTCAGACACTGAACGCTGAAGAATTGGTGTTAGCTTCTTGCCACCATCCTCTTCAGTTTGGCCATCCTCTTCTGCAGACTGTTCTTTGACTTCTGTTGACAAGAAGAATAAGGTGATTAAGAAGTTCCACTTTTAAGTGAAGAGAATCTGTCTTGGCAATATTCCACTCTACATAATTAAATTTTTAAAACCCCAAAACTCACCAGAAGCCTAAGCATATCCTGCTCTCAATATTTATTGAGTTCTAGGATTTATTCAGTTCTAGGATTATGACTGTGTTATTAAGTATACGTTTAATCTCCCTTCAGTGTAGTGGCAGCTTTTAAAGCCATGGCACATTGGTGTGCCCCGAGTGGTTCAAAGGTGTGCCACAGGAATTTGGGAAATGGTCATTTATTAGTAGGGTCAATGGGGGATGAGAGCTCCCCACCAGCAACATGGTGTGCCCTGTCAACTGTCATAAACCTGAAGGTGTGCCTTGACAATTTTAGTGCCTTGTCAGTGTGCCATGAGATGAAAAAGATTGAAAATCACTGTTTTAAAGTGTTGCCATGTGGCTAGTACAGCAAGGAGTACAGAACAGAGTGTTCACCAGTTCATGAAATTTGGTATGTAGACTCTAGAAGACAGTTTTCTTCTGTGTTGGACCTAGGGCCAGCTTGATACCGTCATACATCCCCTTGATGTTGCCCATGTCAGCTGCTATCTGTATCTGGGAACAGAGTTGGAGCCAGTAGTTATTAGCACATCTCCTGCTGGACTGTCCAGTCCAGCAGGAGTCACTGTCCAGTCCAGCAGGAGTCCAGTCTGCTGGACTTTGCTACGAGCAGCTCGGAAGACCTGCAGGTTGCACTCACTCGGACAGGCTCTGTATGCTGCTAGAGCTCTCCTCTTTTCTTCAATGACTGGTGTCAACTCCTCAGAGTGGGCTTCAAACCAGTCTGCCGTTTTTTTGGTCTTCCTGTCGAATATGGACAAGGCAGTGTTGTAAACGGCATTTTTGAAATGTTCCCATCTGTTGGATGCCTCTGCATCGGCCGGGCCTGGAAGAGATTCCTTAGCGCTTGTGCAAATTCCTCCACTTTTCCATGGTCCTGGGTCTTGCTGGTGTCAATGCAAGGTCTTCTTTCCTTTTTCGTGTGATACAGTTGCTTAGTTAGCAGTTTCACTCTGCTGCACACCAGGGAGTGGTCAGTGTCACAGGCAGCACCCTGATAACTGCGTGTGATCTTGATGCTGGGAAGGCTGGAGCATCTGGTGAGAATTGGGTCGAGCTGGTGCCAGTGCTTTGATCTTGGGTGTCTCCAAGAGACTCTATGTTGGGGCTTCGTGTTGAAGAAGGTGTTGCTGACGCAGAGACTGTGATGACAGCAAAGTTCTAGCAGGCGTTGGCCATTTTCATTCATCTTCCCAGTGCCGAACTGGCCTAAGCAAGTGGGCCATGAACTGTGATCAGCACCAACTCTAGCATTGAAATCACCGAGGATGAACAATGGCTCTTTTTCAGGGATTTCCTTGATAGTGGTGGCCAGGTCATCATAGAATTTGTCTTCAGCTTCTGCTTAAGATGACAGAGTCGGTGCATATGCACTGATAAGAGTGACAAGTCCTGCTGATGAGTGGAGCTGCAGGGACAAAATTCTTTCACTTCCTGCAGAAGGTGGGATGATGGATTTCAGCAGGGTATTTCTGACTGCAAAGCCAACAACATGTTCCCTGGTCTTGTTTGGTGGTTTTCCCTGCCAGAAAAATGAGAAATTTCTCTCCTTAACAGATCCTGAATCCGGCAGCCTCATCTCTTGAAGGGTGACGATGTCCATCTGCAGTCTGCTCAGCTCCATGTCGATGCCAGCTGTTTTGCAGGCGTTGTCTATTTCCTGCGGTCGTCAGAGAAGCCAGGTGTCATTGTCCTTACGTTCCAGGTGCCCAGCTTTAGAGCAGGAGTTTTCTGTTTTCTGTTGCCTGGCGCAGAGTTGTCGATTCACTTGTCGGTTTTCACCCTAAACCCCATGCACCCTAAACCCCACGGACCCTAAACCTAATGGACCATAGCAAGGCAGCACCTTACTGGCTGGGGACTGCCCAGCTTAAGGCGGGCGGTAGCTGCCCAATGAGATACAATGATCTCTACCACTGTCGGAAGCAGCCCCTGGCGTCACGCTCTATGCCAATGGAGCGAAGATTTATAACCGGTAAACTGCTGCTTCCCGTGTTGTGCCAACACCGTATGGCGAAGTTGGAGTGTCCTCTTCAGTGCACGAGGCCTAGGTAAAGTGGGTATGGAGGATAGACTGTTACCCATGCAGCAAATCCCCCCTATCCAGGTCGCTGAAATGGTCCAATGGAAAGCCAGAAGCCAATACGGTTGGTTCCAGTGGCATCACAGGAGTTGCCAGAGCGTGACTGTGTTCAGCCATGAACTGCCTCAGGGACTCCGGCTCTGGGTTTTGCCTCGAGGTTGACTCCTGAAGCCTTTTCCACAACTGGATATAGCCACAAGGGAGTGGAGGTTTGTGGTCAGAGTTTCCTTATCTTAGATGAGCTGCCTTCCCAGGCTGACGAGCCTCATCTACCTGGTGGCTGTTTAGTCACCTCTTATGACAAGTACAGCCAAACCCACAACAGCTGGGGTTGTGGAGGGAGAGGATTGCAGAATTATGGTGGACAGAGAAGAGATTGTGGGACATGGAGGAGGGAGGAGAGAGAAAACTGCCCCTCTGAAGTCTGCCACAGGTGAGGTCATCCAGGACCGGGCACAGCAGATGGGACGCTGGGTGCAGCACTACTTTGAGCTATATTCCCAAGAAAATGCAGTAACCGAGGAAGCACTGAACAACATCAAGTGCCTGCCTGTGTTGGAGGAACTTGACAGTGAACCAACCCTAGCAGAACTTCACGTGGCCCTGGACTCCCTTGCCTCTGGCAAGGCACCTGGGAAAGACAGCATCCCTGCTTAAGTTCTAAAATGCTGCAAAGAGATCATTGCCACTGAGCTGCATGAAATCCTCTGCCTCTGCTGGAGAGAAGGTGGAGCACCACAGGACATGAGGGATGCAAACATCATCACACTGTACAAGAACAAAGGTGACAGGGGTGACTGCAGTAACTACCATGGCATCTCTCTCCTTAGCGTTGTAGGAAAGCTGTTTGCCCAAGTTGCACTGAAGAGGCTCCAGGTACTTGCAGGGAGCGTCTACCCAGAATCACAGTGCGAATTCTGAGCCAACAGGTGCACCACTGGTATGGTATTCTCCCTTAGACAGCTACTGGAGAAATGCAGAGAACAACAACAGCCACTCTTTATAGCCTTCATAGATCTCATGAAGGCTTTCGACCTGGTCAGCAGGGACGGTCTCTTCAAGATTCTCCCCAAGATCAGATGTCCACCCAGGCTCCTCAACATCATCAGGTCTTTCCACAAGAACATGAAGGGCACTGTAGTCTTTGATGGCTCCACATCAGACCCCTCTGACATCCGAAGCAGAGTGAAGCAGGGCTGTGTTCTCGCGCCAACCTTGTTTGGGATTTTCTTCGCTGTCCTGCTGAAGTAGTCCTTTGGAACTGCAACAGAAGGCATCTATCTCCGGACCAGATCAGACAGAAAGCTGTTCAGCCACTCCAGACTGAGAGCAAAGTCCAAAGTCCAGCTGAAATGTCTGCGTGACTTCATCTTTGTCAACGATGCAGCTGTCACCGCCAACTCTACCAAAGATCTCCAGCAGCTCATGAACTGTTTTAGCAAGGCCTGCCAAGACTTTGGACTGACAATCAGCCTGAAGAAAACACAGGTCATGGTTCAGGATGTGGACTCACCTCCCTGCATTGCAATCTCTGCGCACGAACTGGAGGTTGTCCACGACTTTGTGTACCTTGGCTCAACGATCTCCGACACTCTTTCTCTGGATACCAAGCTAAACAAATGCACTGGTAAAGCAGCTACCGCATTTTCCAGACTCACAAAGAGAGTCTGGTCCAACAAGAAGCTGACAGAACATACAAAGATCCAGGTCTACAGAGCTTGCGTCTTGAGTACACTACCGTACTGCAACGAGTCATGGACTCTTTGCTCACAACAGGAGAAGAAGATGAACGCTTTCCACATGCGCTGCCTCCGACACCTCCTCGGTATCACCTGGCAGGACAAAGTTCCAAACAACACAGTCCTGGAACGAGCTGGAATCCCCAGCGTGTATGCACTGCTGAAAAAGAGATGCCTGCATTGGCTTGGTCATGTCGTGAGAATGTGCAATGGTCAGATCCCAAAGGATCTCCTCTATGGAGAACTTGTGCAGGGAAAGCACCCTATGGGTAGACCACAGCTGCGCTACAAGGATATCTGCAAGAGGGATCTGAAAGCCTTAGGAATGAACCTCAACAGATGGGAAACCTTGGCCTCTGAGCGGCCCGCTTGGAGGCAGGCTGTGCAGCATGGCCTTTCCCAGTTTGAAGAGACACTTTGCCAACAGACTGAGGCAAAGAGGCAAAGAAGGAAGGCCCATAGCCAGGGAGACAGACCAGGGACACACTATACTTGCTCCCAGTGTGGAAAGGATTGTCACTCCTGAATCGGCCTTTTCAGCCACACTAGATGCTGTGCCAGAACCACCATTCAGAGCATGATACCATAGTCTTTCAAGACTGAAGGTTTCCAACAACAGAAGACAACCTAGCTAGTGCTGCAAAATAATGTATGCAGGAACTGAAATCTCAATATTGCACAATAAAATTCCATTCAGATCTAAGATTTCTAAAAGAAATCCTCAAGACCTTGTAAATTAATGTTGACCCCAGTGCCTGAAAAGTTAATACTGCATAGCAATTTTTGTTTCATCCTTCTTTTGCCAATAATCCCAGTTTGCTGCTGATATAAATTGCAACCCTATAAATTGCAACCCTATGGTTTTCAAACAATCTGGGAGAGTTTGAGCCGCTCTAAGTTCTTGCGGGGGCAGGGGGGAGGCAGCAATGAGATCTCCAGGATTGTGTCACTCAGGGGGCTGCAGGGGCTTGGCTGGACATACCAGAGCTTCCTGCAGCCTCCCAGGGGTGCGGGGAGCCCTGCACGACCTTCTGCAGGGCTCCCCGCAGCTTCAGAAGTGCAAGTGGAGTGATTGTACTCCACTTTAGAGAAGGCAGGGCGCAATCGATCCACTTTTGCTTTCAAAAGTGGAGCAAACTTTATCAAACCTAGAGAAAAGAAATCCACAAACTCTTCAACAGCTTCGCGGTCACATACGATACCAGTCTATTACAATACAGCTCAGTGCCTGCTTCTTAAACTAAGGGTGCAATCCTAACCCACTTTCCAGCACCAACATAAAGGCAATGCAGCTCCAAGGTAAGGGAACAAACATTCCTTTACTTTGAGGAGGCCTCCGTGAGTGCCACCCAACTGCAGGATGCAGCACACATTCCATTGGCACAGCTATGCCAGTGCTGGAAAGTAGGATTTGGGCCTAAAAGTAGGATTTGGGCCTAAAAGTATGAAAGTTAACTTGCTTAGCCTGATCACAATAAAGTGTATTGTATATAAAGCCAAAATTAGGAAAAATAGACTGTCTAAAAATTACAAGCGTGGGGATAATTATAATATAATTACAGGTAGCACCTTGGAATCAGCAGGGGATCTGTTCTCTGAGCCCCCACGGATACCAAAAATCACAGATAAATAAATTCATGATATCTGGCGCCTTTCGCCTCCTATCTTCTCCGGAACGTTTTCTGAAGCACACAGAAGCAGCACGCAACTGCCCGCTGCGGGCTTCAAAATTGGTTGTTTTGAAAAAAATGTGACTTCCGATTTTTCAAAGAAAACCTGAAGTGATGTTTTTATGCCATACAAGGCATTCTCAGGCCCTTCAGGGGCTTCCCCAGGCCTCCTAATGCCTTATAAGGCATTAAAAACATCACTTCCGATTTATCTGTGAAACCAGAAGTCACATGTTTTGAGCCCAGCAGAAGCCAGGGATGGGCACTTCTGGCCTCTGCTGAGCTCAGACTACCCTTTGCAAAGGGAGTGCAGTTTCCCTCTCTTCTGGAGGGGGTGAACCCCCCAGAATGTGGGGACAGGAATTTGCCCTTATTTGCGATTTCAGCTATCCATGGAAGGTTCCAAAACAGAACCCCCACGGGTAAGGGGGCATGACTGTATAGCGATAGGTCTGCCCTGCTGGTTAAGAACTACAAAAGAGAGCTTGGAGGTGTAGTGCATAACTCAGTGAAAACACTAACCCAACGTGTGGCAGCAATGAAAGCTGCAAGTTTCATGGTACAGATCATTTAGAAAGAGTTCAAGAACAAGATGGATAACACAGATATGCTTCCCTTTGCAATGTACTGGCTTATGCCAGGATCACATATCTAATGACCACGCATGGTCATGTGGTCGTCGGGAGCGCACACCCCCACCCTCCAAATGCGAGGGGAGCTCCACTCCCCTCGCCTCCGGAGGGTCGTCTGAGCCTCCCAGAGGCAGCGCATCTCCAAACGCTGCCTCTGCAAGGCTCAGACTGAGGGAAATTGCGTCTCTCACGTGATTTCCTGTTTCCTCCATGAAACTGGAAGTTGCACAAGACGCAACTTCCCAAGGTCTGAGCCTTGCAGAGGCAGCGCTCAGACATGCACTGCATCTGGAAGGCTCAGATGACCCTCCGGAGGCGAGGGGAGGGGAGCAGAGTATCCCCTTCCCTGCGGAGGGTCCACATTGTGTCAAGCACTGCTTGACAACGGGATCGTAGTCCCAATACCCATAATTAAGTGGCGCATGACTGTATTTTAATACTGCTATACATATGTGGCCACATTCAGTATACAGTGGGCCCTTGGTATTTGTGGAGGATCTGTTCAAGGATCCCTATGGATACCGAAATGCTAGAATCTACAGATGCCGGAGGAGCAGCATGGCACCACAATTGCTCACCTTGGGGCTGTGCTGGGCCTGTAGCAAACTCTACAGGCCTCCGCACCACCTTAAAACCCATCTCCAACATGACCGTAAGCCACTTCTGGTTCGCGGACACAACTTTCAGTCGTGTCCAAGACATGTTCTGCAGCCTCAGAACAGGCTTGCCCCAGCCTCAGAACACCTCCAGGATGTCCTGGAGGCCTTCTGAGGCATGGGTTCAGCATCCACGGAAACTGGCAGAAGATTTAGGATAGACAAAAGGAGGCACCTTCTTCATACAACAGCAGCTCAGACATCAGAGCCGATACAGAAATTAACTACCTCAATAAACATTTGATCTAAGGGGTTTATACAGGACCACAACAAAATCTGGATAGCTATGTTTCTACGCGAATACAAAATAGCATACTCATCAACAAGATAGTGAAGCAAGGAGCTGCCAATGAATAGGAAGCAGTGTAATGTATATGCCTTTACCAGTTTCCACAGTGTTTTCTGTTTCTCCTGCCTCCAACCCATCCATGCTGTCTTCATCCTCCACTGCAGGTTTTCCTCTACTCCGAGGCCTATGAAACAAAAAAACTGCTCAGAATGTGAAAACAATTATTTTGTATAAAATCTAATCAGGAAACTTGTTCTATTAAGTGTTAAATACCAGATTAGCTGGAATTTTGAAGCATTAAAAGATAGCTCTACATTTTTTACTACTAATTGCCTGAATATGATACAAAGGGAAAAACTGAGATATGCCCTTCCATCTGTTCATATTACTCAATTTTTCTGCTATTACAAATAAATGGTTCACATTTTAAGAAAAAAAGAAAAAAACCATATAGGCTTCATTCAAAGAGCTGCTTTAGCCGTGCTGTAAAGATCTGGCTTCCAGTTAGGTCACCTTATTTTTGTTTGAACAGCATTCCCTTCATATTAAACTGTTTTCATGAAATTCCCCTTTGTTTCAAAAGCTGTATGTGCATGTATGTAGCGCAAAGCTATTACTTAAACACAAGCCTAAAGCCCCCTTGAAAGCATGCAATTGGTTGTGCAGTCCTTGGGATCCTGATCACAGTATAGAAATTTTAAAAAATAAATACACCTGTACCTAATCTGATCGTGAAGACAGCCCTTACTGCAAAAATCCAGATAATTATTACACTAATTTCAAAGGTTCTTAGTTCACCCAAAAATCATTCTAAATGCCTAGCATGAGAAAAATGTTGTGTGGCATAAGATAGGACATGGATGGCCAACCAGCAACACACCACGTGCCACTTTTTGTGTAGAGAATCTTGAACATGCCATTCCATCTTAACATCACTTTTAACAATTACTACAACAGTTACATTGAGCCTCCAAGTTCAAGGGCAGTATATCTCAGAGTACCAGAAGGTAAGAAACATGTGAGTGCTGTTGCCTATTTGTGGCTTTCCAAAGACATCTGGCTAACTGCTGATGAGGCCAGAAAGGTGGCCAGCATAGACCTTTAGTCTAGCCCACCAGGTCTTGTTCCAGCCCAGTGTTCATTGCGCTTTTGAAAAGCATAGCCAAGTCACCCTCTGCCTACCCACTATCTCATCCTCAAAGATTATTTTAGCTGGGATTTCTTTGTGGATTATCTTAGTCAGGATCTCTTTGCAGATGATTTTCCTGAAGGTGGTATCTCTGCCCAGCTGGGGCACCTGCGTTTTGCTGATCTCATTGGCCATCTCTGTGCTGCCCCAATCAGACCCCTACAGCCCACCCCTCACCTCTTCAGCACTCCACCAATACCAGCCTTCTTTGGTAAGCAAGTGACCTGCCAGTTAGCAGAATGCAACTCACTAGCATACTCTGTACTGGCTATCTGGCGTTTGGGCCTCTGTACTGTACTGACATTTGGGCCTCTTCAGCCTAGAAAAGAGGCGCCTGAGGGGGGGACATGATTGGGACATACAAAATTATGCAGGGGATGGACAGAGTGGATAGGGAGATGCTCTTTACACTCTCACATAACACCAGAACCAGGGGACATCCACTAAAATTGAGTGTTGGGAGAGTTAGAACAGACAAAAGAAACTATTTATTTATTCACCGTGTGGTTGGTCTGTGGAACTCCTTGCCACAGGATGTGGTGATGGCGACTGGCCTGGACGCCTTTAAAAGGGGATTGGACAAGTTTCTGGAGGAAAAATCCATTACGGGGTACAAGCCATGATGTGTATGCACAGCCTCCTGATTTTTGAAATGGGCTATGTCAGAATGCCAGATGCAAGGGAGGGCACCAGGATGAGGTCTCTTGTTATCTGGTGTGCTCCCTGGGGCATTTGGTGGGCCGCTGTGAGATACAGGAAGCTGGACTAGATGAGCCTATGGCCTGATGCAGGGGGCTGTTCTTATCTCTCCTGTCTATCATTCTTTTCCTGACTTTCTTCCTATTTTCCAACCTATTCCGCATATCAAGCAGAATAGATGTGGCTGTCCTGAGTGTCCTCACTGCAGTGTTAGAAACTTGGGGGTATACTATGAAAGGAGTAGCAAAAGAAATCAAGCAAACCATGAACTGCTGTAGTGCTTTATTATTTAAATGTTTTTTTCTTCAAAAATACTTGGTGACTTTGCGCATGCTACTTAGAAAGTGTGCGGGTGCCACTAATGACACACATGCTGCAAGTTGGCCACCCCTGAAATAGAACAACTAACAATTAACATTTTTGTTGTTGTTCAGTCGTTAAGTCATGTCCAACTCTTCATGACCCCATAGACCACAGCACACCAGGCCCCCTCATCTACCACTAACTTCCAGAGTTTGTCCAAATTCATGTTCATTGCCTCGTGACACCATCCAACCATCTCATCCTCTACTGTCCCCTTCTCCTTTTGCCTTCAATTTTTCCCAGCGTCCGGGTCTTTTCCAGAGTCCTTCCTTCTCATGAGATGACAGCATGTATAATGTATATTTACACATGTATAAATTATAACTAACATCAGTGGTACTCGTTGGCAACCTTCAGTCTCGAAAGACTATGGTATAAACCTACAGCACCCGGTATTCCCAAGCGGTCTCCTATCCAAGTACTAACCAGGCCTGACCCTGCTTAGCTTCCGAGATCAGGCGAGATCGGGCATGTGCAGGGTAACAGTTGCTGTACTAACATCAGTGGTTCTCACACATTTAGCACCAGGACCCACTTTTTAGAATGAGAATCTTCAGGACCCTCCGGAAGTGATGTGATGACTGGAAGTGACATCAAGCAGGAAAATTTGTAACAATCCTAGGCTGCAATCCTACCCACATTTACCCAGGAGTAAATTTCATTGAATATCATTATTAAAATATACATAGTAGCTTGTTAAAAGTACAGGTCTGTAACATTTCCCCAAATGCAGTCACATAACATGGGATCATCAAGTCTAACATATTAAAAATGCAATATTGAAATGAATGGGACCCACCTGAAATTAGCTTGTGACCCACCTAGTGGGTCCCAACCCACAGTTTGAGAAACACTGACTACCTTTATAAAGCATCAATAAAGTGTTTATTCAAGATATGTTTCAGAAGTTCATCTAACATCACATAAGATGTAGCACTTCAAGTTTAAGTTGCAATCCTTAAACAACTCTCATACTAACCATTGGGCAACATGAGAAGTAGATCATGCCTCCATGAGGGTTTTGTTACGAGAAAATCCCCCCCCCCAATTTTATTGTATTTCTGGTTAGGCTACTTTGATATCAAGAAATATTTTACACACCTTCATATATGGATGGCAGCAAGCAAAATGAACTATTCTCCCAGAAACACTGGCCTATAGGCCTCATTTTCACTTTGGTCAAGCTCAGACTCTTGGTTGTTCTTTGCATTCCCTCCCCTCCCCTCCCCTCCCCAATCACACATCCTGGAAGGAAAATGATAATCTTACTTAGTATCTCTGGCTGAATGAAACTTGGTAATCTTGTAAGACATTTTCTCATTGTATGTACAGTTTGTGTTTGTTTTCTTGAATGCAATTCCAGTAACTTTTTGTGCCACAACAATGGATTATAATCCCTGTATTTTGCATTAATTTAGGTAGATCTCATTTTACATCATTTGGCACCAGAGTACTAAACTGTATTTTAGCTGACACTGCTAGCCCTTTTTACCTGCATCCTGTTTAGTTAAGAGGAATTCCCTTCATTCATACCCAAGTTACCCATTGACACAGTAAAAGCAAACAACCCAAGTTCCACAATTATCCTCAAACATTTTTGCTTACACGTAAGCAACTTTTCAATATCCTTAAACACTAATGGGGTTTGACTAGCAAATGGTCACTCTCCTGAGTGTCCAAACATGCTGCTCACAAACCAGACACCCAGACAGGTAGTTATACTTTGTGCTTTGAACTCTTCCATTTCTCTCTCACAAACATCCCATTTTCTCTTCTCTTCCCATCTTTTAGCTAGCAGCTAGGCTTAGCAAAGCAGGGATCCCTGAAAATCTTCCCTACTACCCCCTTTCTTTTTCTGATTTCTTCAGATGCACCAAAGACACTCACATGACATTGTAATCATCACTATAGGACACTGGTTAGGGCAAGGAGCAGGCAGGGAGGAGGCAGCAGCACAATCCCCAGAATTGCCAGGATTCCCAGCGGCACAATCCCCAGGATCGCGCCACTTGGGAGGGCTGCAGGGGCTTGGGTGCACTTACCTCAGCCTCCTGCAGCCTCCTAGGGGTGTGGGGAGCCTGCATGACATTCTGCAGGGCTCCCCAGGTCACAGAAAGTGAAAGCGGAGCAATCGCACCCCACTCCACTAAACCGGAAGTGGGGCGCAATTGCTCCACTTTCTCTTCTAACAGGACTGCAGGAACTGGGATGCACTCACCAGTCCCTGCAGCAGCCGACCTGGGGTGCGGGGAGCCCTGTGCAAGTGCCTGCAAGGCTCCCCAGGTCAGGGAAAGTGAAAGCAAAGCAATCAACACACCACTTCCAGTTTAGCGGAGCGGGTTGCAAACACTCCACTTTCACTTTCCCTGACCTAGGGGGCCCTGCAGGCACTCGCGCAGGGCTCCACGCACCCCAGGACCGCTGCTGCAGGGACTGGTGAGTGCACCCCAGTCCCTGCAGCCCCCTGAGCTGCCTTCCTGCTGCCTCCCCACCCCCCCAAGAATTACTGTGGGTTTCAAACTCCCTGAGAGTTTGAAAACCGCAGGTTTAGGGCATTACAATAGTTCTTTATTAAGTCTTTTGGATATCTATTTTTGTGCCCTTTTTAAGAAAGCTGTAATCATTTATTGGAATATTTCTCTCAGTCTCTTCTTTAAGTAAAAGGAATTTCTGTAGACCACTGGTTTGCACCCAGTCTTAAGGTCCCAGTGTTCCAATAGAGCAGTGTACTAATTTCCCTAAACAAAAACCAGCTCTTTCAGTAACAGTTTTCCCACCCAACCTTTCCCACATCTTATACTGAAAATCTTGAAATGGATAAAGAGGGATGGCCTTAATATGCAGAGTATGGATAAGTGAAAATACAGTATTCTCCCTGACCCTGCAACATACAATTTAATTCTTACAACAACCTGAGAAAGTAGGTTAGGCTGAGAGATGGTGACTGGCTTAAGGTCTCCCAGTGAATCTCAGTTTAAGCAGATGTTTGAACATGTGCATCCAATCAACCCAAGGAAATAGCACAGTTGTGAAACTGACAGAGTCAAGTAATATACATAATGCAATTTTTTTTCATATGCAAACCTCCAGTTCTACATTATACATTTATGATCACTTTTTCTTCCCTAAATGTCAATACTATGTTGCATTATTCCTGAAATAAAATTTTGGATCCTATTTTGGTTCTAAGATTATTTCACATGAAGGAAAGACAAGAGAAAATATGTAAAGCATTAAAATACTGGGTAGAGATTATTTCATGCTCAACCCACCTGAACAAAGTTATTGGAAATATAGTGTGCCCTAAGAAGAAAGTCACATATGAATGAAAAGCTATATTGTTATGCCTGTATAGAAAGAGCTAAAATTTCCTTAAAAAGCTAAAATATCTATAATTTCCAAAAAAAAGAGTAGAGGTGAGGTTACACACGACATCTACTCATAGTAACTCCAGCTCCGAGGCACAAAAATAAAATCAGAGGTTAGATAGTACAACCAAAGATTAATATGTTAAAATCAGATCTAAATTTTGATTGCTCAAAAATTTTCATATATTAAATGTTTTTCTACAGTAGGCAGTATGATTTAATTAAAATATTTTCCTTCTTTTTATTTCACAGGTTATAACTTACATATTTACATCCTATAGTGAATACATTAATACACTGAAAATTTTATACACACACACACCCCCTCTACATTTTAAATGTGACACTGCTGATTTCTCAACTGTGTCCCCTTCCCCCAATACATTTTCAGCAATGCATTTAACATTAGCAAAATCACAGGTTTGAACTAATTGAATATAATTACTCCTTTTCAATAGAGAACATACCCCACATCTGCTGTTTTCATGTAATTTTCCTCTTTGGCGTTCATTACAAAAAACCTTCCAAACTACTGCACAGATTTAAAATAGCTCCATGAAAGGGAAAAAAGTTACAAAATAAAAGTCATAATTAAGTTTATTTCAGTATATGAAATAATCTAAACAAAATCTTCTATAGTCTTTTTATTAATGGTCTTATTAGTTTTAATCTAATTATTAGTTTTAAGAAATAAAACTAATACTAATACTAAAAAGTATTATTAGTTTTAAGAAATGCTGAACATCCAATGCACCAGTGTCTATTACAGAGACAGAGTCCTAATGCATAGGTTGAAGTGAATGTCGTACAAATGTCATTATCTTTTTCTGCCAGACCTTGACATCTGCAGGCCTCCTGTTCAGGGGCTACCGTCAGTGATTTTGTTGGTTCTTTGTTGCATTGTTGGGATATTCCAATCCTTTCAATACTATAAGACAAGTTCTTTGGCCACCAACAGGACATAGACAATTCAGCATTGTTGCCCTCAGAAAAGTCGCATACTACAGGCAAGTTGTTTAATATTGCATTTTATGTCAGCACATTTTGAGACTTTGAGTACCAGATTAATGCAAATATTTATCTCATCTCAGAGAGGGTAAACCACTACCACACATTTATACAGCATATGGGTTAGAATGGCTGAAGGCAAGGCACCAACAGTTAGGCAATGGTGCAGTTTTTTGGAGGAAGGCAAAGTGGGGCCCAAATAAGCCCGGACCCTGACTCAAATTAGGGCCAGTGAAGCTAAGAAAGAGTTGGGACTCAAAATGAATCGAGTCCTGACTCTTTAGTGCAGCAGTTTTCAAACGCTTGGGGAGAGTTTGAGCCGCTCTAAGTTCTTACGAGGGTGGGGGGAGGCAGCGGCGTGATCCCCAGGATTGCACCGCTCAGGGAGGGCTGCAGAGGCTTGATTAGACTTACCCGAGCCTCCTGCAGCCTCCCGGGGGTGCGAGAAGTCCTGTGCAACGTTCTGCAGGGCTTCCCGCAGCTTCAGAAGTGAAAGTGGAGCGACTGCGCTCCACTTCCACTTTAGTGGAGGCAGGGCGTGATTGCTTCACTTTTGCTTTCAAAGCTGCAGGGAGCCCTGCAGAATGTCGCGCAAGGCTGCCCGCACCCCCTGGAGGCTGCAGGAGGCTCAGGTAAGTGGATCCAAGCCCCTGCAGCCCCCTGAGCAGCACAATCCTGAGGATCGCACCACTGCCTCCTCACTGCCTCCTGGCTGCCCCTGTCCCTTAAGGGGGCAGAGGCCAGGGCCCACAGGCTGGGGCGTCGCAACGCCCCAGTCTGAAAGCCCTGCTTTAGCGTATGTTCTGGCTTACTTTTTCATGGCTTCCACATCATGCCAAAGACCATGTTCGGCTTTCCAGAAGAAGGCATTCTGAAGGATGGCAGCAGATGAGGTGGTAGGGTAGGTTCCAGAAGGCAGGGACTGGGGAGTTGAGGCGAGACGGAAGGTCTAAGGGGCTTTTTGGTTATGAATTTTTGCTCAGGGAAGCCCTTGTCTTGTGATTCAACTAGTTTCTCAGAATGACTCATGGCCTGACTCAAAATTTCTTGTGAGTCAAGTCTGACAGTTGTACATTACAACTCACAAGTAGAGTCCAGGGGATTCAGTGACTTCGGACTCGAATCACAATTCAGGCTCTGTGCCTTGAGCACATCCCTGAATATTCTTATTACTTTAACTATATTTTTGGGCTTAATTTTTTTTAAAACCACTTTTACCTAGCCCATCAGAGATCATAGATTTCTCTCTCTGGAAGGAGATAAGTCTCCTCCACTGAACATTTCAAGAAGTGACTTGTGACAACCCTTCTCTGTCAGAAAGAACTCTACTGGTCCTGCTCCCAAAACATGATTAGGAATATCTTCATTTTCCTTAAATTACCTCTGAACCATTGTATTTAAACCACACAGCACCTGCACATAGCTCATACAGTACAACTGAAGTTTAAATATATCTAACATCTAGTTATACCTAGAGCTCTTTGGAACTTTAAAACTTGGTGTGCAAACTTTGTTAGTGAAGTCATGAAAAATTAACTTGGTAACTTGTCCAGTTAAAATTGTAAAGAGATCTGACCCTTCCACTTAAGTGTGTAGGGAAGGCACTGTGGGTAAGGAAGCTTCATATGTCATTCTGACTGAATAGGCGACTAAACAGCCACCAGGTAGATGGGACTCGTCAGCCTGGGAAGGCAGCTCATCTGAGAGAAGGAAAACTCTGATCCCAAACCTCCACTGCCTTGTGGCTACATCCAGTTATGGAAAAGGCTTCAGGAGTCAACCTCGAGGCAAAATCCGGAGCCGGAGTCCCTGAGGCAGTTCATGGCTGAACACAGTCACGTTCTGGCAACTCCTGCGATGCCGCTGGAACCAACCGTATTGGCCTCTGCCTTTCCATTGGACCATTTCAGCGACGTGGAGAGGGGGGATTTGCTGCATGGGTAACAGCCTATCCTCCATACCTACTTTACCCAGGCTTCGCGCACTGGAGAGGACACTGTTCCAGAACCACCATTCAAAGCGTGACACCATAGTCTTCCGAGACTGAAGGATGCCAACATGTCATTCTGAGAGCCTGTAGCACTCTATCATAGCATATGCCTACAAATTTGGTATGAGCATATGAAATGAAGCAGCAAGTGACATTTTTCAGAAGAGGCAATAAAAAAGTAATTAATGAACAACAAGCCAACTGTCACACAAAATCATCGAACTGTAGAGCTGGAAGGTCATCTGTCCAAACCATTTATGAACCATTGATTCCAAATGATCTGAAAAACTGCCCAACAGACAACTCTGACACATAGGGCATTTGTAAAAACACGATTACAACAAAATGTCTCAGTAGAATAAAGAAAATTGTTTTATTTTTACTGCTACAGGAGCAGTCACAGCAGCTCACAGCAATGATAATTAAAAAGTCATTAAAATCTGAACCAAACACGATTATTACAATACAGGAGGGGGGCAGTATCTGCTGATCCCGTATCTGCGAATTATCTGCAGATAATAACACTTATCTGCGGATCAGTTCCGCGCCCCCCCTCGTGCTCACCCCTTCCAAAAGCGAGGGGAGATCCACTCCCCTCCTCTCCAGAGGGTCCTCTGAGCCCAGCAGAGACCACAGATCTCAGGTCATTCATTTACTCAGGTTATTTTTCAGGTCATTCATTGCAGGTTAGTCTTTTCTTTACTCTATTACATATTTATCCCTCAATATTCATGTATGTAAATTGCATGAGGGTTCATTAGCAAAACACCGGTACCTACTAATGTGCCACTGACCATCAATCCAAAGTTTCATGTGGGTTAGAGCATGCTTATATTTTAACATGCATACTGAGAGATGGAGTAATTTCACAAAAAAGCACCGTTCTCATGAAATCAACAAAAGTTAAAAAAAATTATTTGGAGTGACAAAAATTAAGAGTAAATCAGGATTTGTGCAAGCTTATTTTAAGCTTAGTTAACCCCAATTCATTGGAAAATTGGGAGGAAGACTCTCTTTTATATGTACCTCCTAAAAACAAGGGGAGGAGCGTCCACGGCTTAAAATTAAGTTTGGGGCTTCCACTTGGAGAATTATACACTGACATATAATTGAAAGTATTCTGTCAAAATTGTGAAGGCTACACTGGTATCATTTTTGCAACTTCCTCATTGTAAAATTTCACACCAAGGCAGTAATTGGCAGGGACAAAATTATATAGCAATTAGGGCATGACAGCAAAAGCAAACAAGTACTGAAAATGGGTTCGACACTTCTGGTAACAAGCAGGTAATTATCACAGCAGCTTGAAAGGGGCATAATCAACCAAACTGACATCAACCCACCCACATAATAAACGTGAAATCCCTTTACGTCCAAATGTAGCTTTTACACGCAGCTGGTAAATGTGGCTAGTCTAGCATCCATGTCTGTGTCTCCTCTGCAGCTGAGGTTTCTTTCAGACCAGTTCAGAGAACTACTTTCTTGAAGTGGGGTTTCATTTAATGTAAAATTATTCACAAAAATATATGTTCTAACACTCCTACTTTACAGTATTTTAAAATATACTTTCATAATAATTTCTACCTTTTTTACTGATCTCATAAATACACTTATTTTAAAGTCTAATAGTATTTTAATAGCAATCCTTTTAAAATAATCTTCTTAACAAGAAATATTTGGCTCTCTCTCCATCCTTTGTTGGTATGCTAATGTACTATATAACATAACATCTCTGCAAGTTTTCAAAAAAGATACAGTGTGTCACAGTGTGTAGTTGTTTCACAACTGCCAATGGATTTACAAACCCCTTTTGGGGTAAGATAACATTTTACAACAGTGTTGTAGAAATGTTCAAGAGTCATAATTCCCATATCCCCCCAAAATGCTTAGAAGCTTACAACTGTAAAAATAAAGACAGAATATGTATAAAATACTGTTTTACATCAAAATACCAAAACCTGAGTTTTATACAGACAAGATATAAAACAAACCTCAAGTACAACATCTACAAATACACTTAAGTCCTCAAACAGCACCTAACAATAACAAAAACAGAATCAATAACTATAATTTTGTCTTCCATAAGACACTAAAACATGCTGTCTGATATATAAAAACTTCAAAAATGTTCTGAACATAGGCAGCAGTAGCTTACCAACTGCTGCTGTAATGGTTAAGAAGTGACCATCTATACAGCTGTATGTGTATTTGCAAAAAGAGGTTTTCACTGAAAGGGAATCATAATCAAATGGCTGTAGAACTTTTTAGTACTGTCTACTCCAGATACTGGACTTGAGACTTGTGTGTTGTATTAAGTGAATATAAAACTCAATTTTAATATTTTGACATAAAACAGAATGTTTACACATACAAGTATAACTGGGCGATTTTTTCAGTGGTGTCTTAAATATTAGAGACAAGTACAAGTGAGCATTTCTAATCCAAAAAACCAAAATATTCCAAAATCTGAAACTTTTTGAGCTGGCACACAACAGACATTTCATCCAGTAACTTCAGTTTATTCTTTTGCCACAGCTACCCTCCCTTTCTCGGATTTAGGGAAATGGCAGAGGAGGCCACAAAGGTTCAGACCAATCTCCTGGTATCCACAATGTAGTTTTCAGGGCCAACACACTCCCACCCCTCAGAGCTGACATGCAGGCGCAGCTTGTGGCTCCCCTCTCCCCACAGCTTGCACGACCTCCCTACCTTTTGTGAGTGCAACAATAGAGTTGTTGCTGTCAATGATGTAGAGGAGGGGTTCCCAAACTTATCTGGGTCATGACACCCCTGTATCTCTTCTTCCCACCATCTTGTATCTCATGAAATCCTGCGAGATCCAAGATGGTAGCACCCAGGAGAACAGATAGGAGGCGGCACTGGGGATATCCTGCAGTGCCCCTGTGTGTGTGCCATGACAATGCACACTTTGGGAACCACTGGCATGGAGGATGCCTTCATAGAGAATCTACACCTTGGATACGAGACTGATTTTGCTCCCAATATACGGAGATCCCAAATTCATAGCATGAACAGGCTGGGGAAGAATAAGCAAAGAAAGGGGGGCCTGCTAGGCAACCCTGAGGTCTAAGCCAGTGGTCTCCAAACTGGACATGGATGTGCACTGAAAACAGCCTCCCTGGCGCAACTGGAGCTTACCATTCTGCCAGGTAGCCTGCCATTGTCACCTCCGATCTCCCTCAATGTTTGCTACACCCAGCTGTGTTTGCCAGGAAATCTGGGTGCAGAACCTGCTGGGGCAGCAGAACACAGAAGAGGCTGGGCAGTACAAACATTGGGGGAGATCAGAGATGACAATGGCAGGCTCTTCCATAGAATGGTATGCTCTGTTCATGCAGGGGAGCGGTTAGTGAAGGTGTTGGATCTGGCCCGTGGGCCACAGTTTGGAGCACCCTGGTCTAAGTCTTTGCAGCTGGGCACGGAGGGGCTGGTCAGGCCTAGCCACCATTCTCCAGTCACATCATCGTCTACCGCCCCTTCTCCTCCAACCCTAGCCATTTGCAAATATTCCAAAATCCAAAATCCTAAACACTTCTGGTTCCAAGCATTTCAGATAACCGTCTGCACAAAGCACTTTTACAATAATAAAAACACTACATTAAGCCTTTAAACAACTCTATATTCCAGTTTCTTGTTTCCTTGACTAGATTTAGATTTCCATTTACAAAACTTCTAATTGATAATATGACTTACAGATATCTAAACTGTAGCTCAGAGCTGCAATAATACAGAGGGATGTGCAACCCTCGTTTTTTTTCCAATTTCCATTTGAAAAACTACCATAACTTCCTCTTAAGCGCTCTTTAACCAATCCCCCTGGTTTAAGAAATTTTTTTAAAAGATTGGGAATCATTTCACTGATTGACATTCCAAGCCCATCATCTCTCAAGTGCTTAGGACAGATAACAGCAACTTAAGAAAAAAAGAAATTGAACTCTGAAAAACCTAACTGAAATGCACATATACAGTGGGAGCACTACATCTGTGGATTCAGGAGCCACGGGTTTCATTATCTGCAGGTCCCTGAACTCATGGGTCAGACCCACATGGACCCTCCAGAAACACCTGGAGCTGTGCCAGGCAGCCCTCAGAAACCCTTCTGAAGCCTTTGGGAGGCCACAAAAAGTCACTTCCGGATTTTCGTTTTAAGGTCTCAAAAGGTCTTCAGAGGGCCAAGGAGGCGCAGACTCCCTGGCCCTCCAGAAGATTACAGGGCCCCCAAAACCCACAGATTTCATTATCCACAGGGGTTCTTGGAACAGAACCCCCACAGATGAGGGGCACCCTGTATATATGCGTATATACATACAGTTCTTGGCCTCTCTGCTGCTAGATTTAGACAGCACCAATACAGCCAGTCAGACGATAGTATGGCACCTTTGGGTATGGCAGCTATCAGGCAAAATATGGAGGTCATTAAATTCTAAGTAACTTGTTGCCTAAAAAAAACAAAACTACTAGTCTGCTCTTTGACCATCCATGCCTTTTTAGTGCTTGTTTTGCCTCCAGCTCTTGTTCTAGTTCTTCCTTATCACATGCTCTCTAATCTCAGTCTCCCCTTTCAGTCACTGCCTTGGAGGGAAAGGAAGAAATAAAGAGGCAGATGGAATGGGACAGCACTTGCAAGGAGAGGGACATCTTTCTCACTCATGAGCATCACTGGTTTTTATCTCCTTACTATCCTCTTTCCTCAAGTTAGGGTTCTCCTCCTGCACATATAATAAGTTGCTTCGAAAAGCATGGAGAAGAGAAAGGAGAACACGGATTGACATCCAAGTACTTAGATCAGGTACTTTTCAGGAGACCAGATTTAGTCCACAGATTACTAACAGGTAAACTTTACCATACAGTTTTCTGCTTATGATATACAGGCTGAGTCTCATTATTCATGAGGGTTCTGTTCCCAGAATGTGGATGGCAAAAATCGCACTATAGCAAATCAATTTAAAAAACAGCTCAGGTGATTTAAAAACAGACTTGCTGACCTTTGTGATGTTAAGATAGGGTTATTGAAATGTAAATGATTATTGTAAGCTACCTTGAGTCTCTTCTGGGAGAAAGGCGGGGTACAAATGAAGTAAATAAATACATAAAATAAATTCTTTATTTGCCAGCCCCCAACAGAGAGAGAGATGTGGTCAGAGAGATGATGTGGTCCTCCTGCAAAAACTCCCCTGCTCTAAGTGAAGTGAAATCAGAAAAGTGCTGCTTTGGTGAGAACTCTCTACTCCCAGCTGCAGAAGGAAGATTACATGTAGTATGTTGGACGGAAGTTTACACTTTCCAGTTCTTCACCAAGTTAACCAGAGGTATAGGATTAGGCAGTGGCATCACTAGGGTTTGTGTCACCCAGTGCAGGAGGCCAGCACATCACCCGCATGATAGACCTCCTCCCACGCAATTGGCAGGGCAATGCACCATTGCCCCGCCCCTGCTGGTTTTTTGGCTATAATCTTTGATAGAATAGAGATATTTCAACATGGTTTATTGCATTGCATTCTGCATGAAATTATGCATTAAATGATATATGACATAATGGTATTATTCGAAAACACCACGATTTTAAAAATTTTGGCCAGTAGTGGGGTCACCCCCCTGTGCACATCACCCAGTGCAGCTTGCACCCCCCCACGTCCCCCTAGTGACACCACTGGGATTAGGAGGTATAGGATTATATATCTGGTAAGGTATAGGATTTAAAGGTATAGGATGTTTGCCTGAAGGTAACATCTGCAGGTCGCCAGTTCGAGCCACCGGCACCGTGAATGGTGAGACCTTGAAGCAGCTGACAAGCCAAGCCGAGTTATTCCACCTGCTCTTCGGTGTGAGCGAAGAAGCGTCTTGGCTGCCCTCTATGTTAGAGATGAAGGAGCTGCTTGTCAGCTTGCATGGGAGGAAACTGGAGGCCAGAATGGGATACCAGATCAGAAAGATCCATCTGAAATGCTGTGGTTCTTGAAAGATAGAACCTTTCTTCAATTGTAAAAATCCCTAGTGGGATTTAGAACCGCCTGCCTTTGTAAACCGCCTTGAATAAAGTCTGAGGAGAAATCTGACGACCAAGAAAGGAGGTATATAAATACCTGTATTGTTGTTATTATTATTATTATTATTATTATTATTATTATTATTATTATTATTATTAAAGTGAAAGAACCCAAGTACTTTCTCACCAGCTCCTTCGCTATCCTAGCTCAGGTGGGTGGGGAAGATAAGCAAAAGACCTTATCATAAAAAGCCTGTAGCAAGGAGAAAAGAAAGTCAAAAATTAAAAGCAATTTTTTTTTAATGTCTGAAGATAAAAGGCCCTCAGAGTTCTACAAAACCCTACTTCCTTTCCCAACAGCAAGAACAGCCTGGGAGAGTGAGGAATTCCTCCCACAGTAAAAGTCAAAACATTAACCATATCTATGGATCCAAAGGAGATTTTATTCTAAGTGTAAAGACTGCTCTATGTACACCTGGAATAGAAATGGCTATACATCTCAGTCACCACTGGCCAAAAATTTAGTTGCTTCCTGTACATACAGGCTAGTTCCAATAATTAATATTTAATAAAATATTTCAATCTAAAGATGAGTGCACTCTTTCAGGTACATCCGAATATACTACAGCAACAGCATAAACAGGCTTACAACCAAAATCTAGACTGCTTTAGCTCCAATGGCACTATCAAGTCATTTTCTATGCTCTAACTCAACTGCGTTCTATTTCTAGCACCCAGGGCACAACCTTTTGGTCTCTTTGTCAAGCACATATTTCTGGGAAAAACAAGCAAGTGTTGAAATGCTTCTGAAACATTTGTGAAAAGTATAAACTTTAAAAAACTATATCATATCTCAAAAGGAGTTTTAGAACATTACATGAAACTATGTATCTCTTGAAGCAACAAAAGCAGCCTACAAGCAAAAAACCTCTTTATAATGTAGGGTTCAAGTTTTCTAGCAACACCATCATATTTTAATTCAAGCTTTATTAATCAAAATAAGCTTGAATTAAAACATGAGAGAACTCAACTGGCATCTTTGCAAAAATTTCAATTACCAACTCACTTCTATTTGTTGTACAAAATGTTCATAAATTCATTTGAAAGAGTACTCAAATTCCTTGGAAACAAAACTGCTGTGGAGTTCAGATGACCAACTGCTGTGGCCAATTCAGATGACCCTGAAAGAACACTGAAACATGCATTAGGTCTGGAATATATCATACAAGCTTGGCATACACTGCAGAGGCCAGTCCGAAAACCTTACTTTCTTATGCATGCTAACATTTTCCCTGCCACTGCAAGTCTTCTGAAAGTTGCTTGCTAGTTGTAAAAGATTCCTACCACTAGTAAAAAAAAAAAAAAAAAAAAAAAGCACTAGATACATTTCATTAAACCAGTGCTTCACAAACATTTTAGCACCAGGACCCACTTTTAAAAATGACAATTGCAACCCATTAGACAAAAAAGAGATCTAATTATTAAGAGTTCCTGTGTTCTCAAGGCTGCTAGATATCCTACATATAGTACGCATGCGTAGACGTTTGCTAGACTCTTCCTAGAAAGGGACTGTTCCCCCAAACCTTTACAGTCACAGAAGAAGAAGAAAAAAAGAGGCCTTGAAGAATATACAAAGGACAGCTAAGAGAATGCACTTAAAATGGTTAACAATGTGAAATTATTACCAACAAAGTAAGTTTATAAGAAAAAATAAAGGAGGAACTGAGCAGAAAAGTGGGAAAACAAGCCACTGCATGGACAATATTTGCAAGATATTACTGAAAAAACAACACCAAGACCTGGCAGTGACTCAAAAAAGCCAACTTGAAGAAACAAACAGAGGGTCTAATAATGGTTGCACAAGGACAGGCATTAAGAATGAATGCAAAAAAAGCAAAAGTAGAAAAAAAACAGCAAGTGCCATCTCCGTAAAGAAAGAGAGGACCATTTAATTAGTTGCAGTAAAAAGACTGCACAAACAAAGGCATGACAAGATAGCAACAATGATACACTGGAACATCTGTAAAAAATACTAGCTACCTGCAGCCAGAAAGTGGTGGGATCACAAAATTGAAAAAGCGGTTGAAAATGAAGATACCAAAATATTATGGGATTTCCAACTACAGACAGACAAACATCTATCACACAATACACCAGCCATAACTGTAGTCGAGAAGAAAAAATAAGTCAAAATCATTGATATAGCAATACCAGGTGATAAAGCAGAAGAAAAAGAACTGGAAAAAACAACAAAATACAAAGATTTACAAGTAGAAATTGAAAGGCTGTGGCAGAAGAAGACCAAAGTGATCCCAGTGGTGGTTGGCACCCTCTGTGCTATTCCAAAACACCTGGAAGAGTACCTGAACAGCATAGGGGCCACAGAAATTACCATCAATCAACTGTAACAAGTAGCTTTACTGAGAACAGCTTACGTTTTGTGACGGTATTTGTAACATCAAATTAGGATAAAACCAGGCATCCTAGGTCCTTGAGAAGGACTCAATGTCTGAATAAAACAAACCAATCAATAACATCTACCTGACAGTAAGAAAATCTCATAATAATAATAGGGTTGCTTTGTTCTCGAGGTTGCTAGATATCTTACATATAATGTGTGTGTAGACATTTGCTAGATTCTCCCTAGAAAGGGACTGTTCCCTCAAACCTTTACAGTCATTCCAGGGTACCCAGAATTATTAACTGGAGAGCAAGATGTGCAGTGAAGGATTTCCAGGCCAGACAAAAGACTGAAACTGGGTTCACACGTAGCACACCAATTACTATAGAAAATCAGAAAATGTGACAAAATGTTTGAAGTCTTTGACATTTTGTCTTCAAATGTCTTCAAAGTCTGAAGATTACTTCATAGTACAGGTTAGCATTCTAGCTAACAATTTTCTTCTGCAATCCAAGCAAAGGTGCTTACAAACTTTTTATTTTTAATGTTTGAAAAACTTCCACAACCCACCAGAAATCAGCTCGTGATCATTGGTGGGTCCTGACCCAGTTTGAGAAACACTGCATTAAACCATTACAGTATGTTTTCTGCTTTAACTGGTTCAGATGCACTGAAAGTGGTCTGGTTTAGTTCCAGTTTATGTCAATGATGACTCACCAACTAGCTTGACACACTTGAACTGATTCCATTCTGCGGAAAATTCAATTTCATTCATATCACAATGCTCATTTGCATAAGGAGGTGACTGTCACTACAGTATTGTATCCTAAACTAAACATCAGATATAAAGGGGGGGGGGAACAGGGAAGGAACATTAGAAAATTAGTCCTGAACTATTAATTGATATTGAATGATGCAATATAATTTGGGGGGTCTTATAACATTTAAATAAATATTCTTCTTTCTCTCCATGTCTCACTCCCATACCAGCCACACACGTAATGCCAAATCTGCTCACTGCCTCTTTGCTTGGAGCTATCTGCCTCAGTACTTAGATATCAGCAGGCAGTTGCACTCTGCTGGCATAGAGGTCCAATTTTAGGAAAGATTCCACACAAATTTTCAGAGTCATGGAAACTGGATGTATCATACTGCCTAAGGAAAGCATCTTATAGCAGACAGAAATGCAGCCCTTTCTTCTGTCCTCCATAGTGAACTATGGTCTTAAAAGCACTAGTACTTCATACCAGTTTGATGCGCTTCCCTCTAGTTGGAACCAACTTGAAAACCTTTAGCTTTAAACCCATACTGAAACTATCCTAAATATGCATATGGTATTGAGCTTAACATGTGATAAACCTATTTATCCTTCTCCTCATCTTCATTTGCTCCCTGTACTGCCAGTCATAGGTCACATTTCATATTGTAAGCTACGTGGGGCAGGAATGCATACTTTTGTTGTTACTCTGTAAAACTATGTACACCAAAGGTGCTATATAAAATAAAACTTAATGAATATTTGATTAGTTGAATGCTGTCTCTCAATTTCATTTTGTCTCTCCCTATAATTTTATTTATATTGATGAAATATTTCAACTGTACCATACAGGGGACCCCAGTATCCGGGGATACCATATCAGCGGATTCAGTTACCTGCGGATCAGCTCTTCAGGGGCTACAGACATCCATCCACATGCATACAGTCTGCTGGGCTCAGAGCCCTAGACGTAAAAAAAAGTCATTTCCGGTTTCACAGAGAAAGCCCAGCCGAGGCCGCAGGCAGACGGATGCAACCTCTGCTGCACTCAGAGGACCCTCCAGTGGCAAGAGAAGCAGAGCTCCCCTTGGCTCCAGGAAGGGAAGCATTTGCCCATATCTGCTGTTTCACTTAACTGTGGGAGGGTTTTGGAACTGAGCCCCTGCAGATATGGGGACATGCCTGTATTTTTAAAATCCAACAGTACTGAAATGCAGTACAAAAGCAAACAAAATATGGACAATTCTACATGACCTGGACATTTGCAAAAAAGAAAAAACCCAACAAGAATTGTTTAAGCCTCTTTGCAATTTGCAGAACTGATGTAACAGCTTAGTCACTGTGGAAATAACAAACTTGTAGCTATTTTTTTTCACATGCAGTGGTTTACTTCTCTATTGCAATTATCTACATCAATTTGAGGTCTGAAAAAGATTGGAATGGGGGTTTCACTATTTTCTCTCTCCACAGAGCAGGGGCAGTATAGACAGCTACTGCATAAGACCATCCTGCTTTCACACTATTTATCAGACCTGAACTGTAAAGGGGCTCATGATGCAACAGAGCAGGTCTTGCATTCACACTGCTACACTTGGTCAACCACTGCAGATACAGAAATTACAACCAGTTGCAGAAAGACCTGTCATCAGGAATCAGACTTGCTGACTTATTTTATATAAAATGACTAGAAAGAAAGACACCGCACAGTCCAGAAAGTAGTACTTTTTATAAAATGTTTACAAAGTTAAAAGTAGATGATATTTTCAAGGAGACAATGGATTATTACCAAAAGAGAAATCAACCAGGTATTTAAATTACTACAGTTGGGACATGTCCAATTATTGCACCACACTGACAATATGTTGTAGACCAGGGGTGCTCAATACGTTGATCGCAATCGACTGGTCGATCGCGAGGCAAAATGAGTCAATCGCAGGCTTCTCTCCCATCCACGAATCCCTGGGAGTGAGCCCCTGGCAGGCTTGTGAGCCCAGGGAGTGAGCCCCTGGCAGGCTCCTCCCTGGGAGAGGAGCCGCTGGCAGGCTTCTCTCCCGTCCACGCATCCCTGGGAGTGAGCCCCGTTGACTCTACTGGGGCTGACTCATGAGTAGACCTGGAGAGGAGCCCTCGCAGGCTTCTCTCCCGTCCACGCATCCCTGGGAGTGAGCCCCTGGCAGGCTTGTGAGCCCAGGGAGTAAGCCCAGGGAGTGAGCCCCTGGCAGGCTCCTCCCTGGGAGAGGAGCCGCTGGCAGGCTTCTCTCCTGTCCATGCATCCCTGGGAGTGAGCCCCGTTGACTCTACTGGGGCTGACTTACCTTTCCCCTGTTTTTGCACTGGTATGTATGGAGATCTGCCCCCCCAACTTCCATCTGTTGCTTCTGTGCACAAGGGGTTTTGCACTGGTCTTGCTGTGATGTCTATATAGAGATCTTCCCTCCCCCACACCTTTCCCCTGTTTTTGCACTGGTATGTATGGAGATCTGCCCCCCCCCAACTTCCATCTGTTGGTTCTGTGTGCAAGGGGTTTTGCACTGGTCTTGCTGTGATGTCTATATAGAGATCTTCCCTCCCCCACACCTTTCCCCTGTTTTTGCACTGGTATGTATGGAGATCTGCCCCCCCCAACTTCCATCTGTTGGTTCTGTGTGCAAAGGGGTTTTGCACTGGTCTTGCTGTGATGTCTATATAGAGATCTTCCCTCCCCCACACCTTTCCCCTGTTTTTGCACTGGTCTGTATAGAGATCTGCTCCGGGCCCCCCCCCCTTGTATTGGAATCCAGGAAGATCTGGTGAGGAGGTAGATGTGGTGTCAGCAGTGGCCCCTTTAAGGGTAAGGCCAGGGCATCCAGCAGAGTGTGCTGCACAGCTGCAGCCACTTGAAGGCAATAGGGCCCTCAGGGATATAAGAGCACCTGAGGCAGGAAGGGCTCCACTTATTTATGTGAGTCAGCCTTTTCCTACATGAAGATCATTAAGTCCAAGTACTGTTCTACCATGACTGATGAACATTTGGAAGTGTGCTTGAGGCTGGCTGTCAGCAGCTACTGTCCGGACTATGCATCCTTGGCTGATTCACTTCAGTGCAAGTCATCAAAGTAAACTCAAGTAATTACAAAAAATGTTTATAGTTAATTATGTTGTGCAATATTGGCTCATGAGGTTATGCAAGGTACACCAACATACATTGTACACATAAATGTTATATGTTCTGATGGCGCGAATATTGTAAAAAAACTCAGGTAGATCTCCGGGCCTTGCTGGGTTTCAAAGTAGCTCTCGAGCCAAAAAAGTGTGAGCACCCCTGTTGTAGACATACTACTAAAGGTATTTAACAGGCAGCCCAATCCTATGGTGGCAGCCACCCATGGTACAGCAGAATTGAAACAGCCACCACAGTATCCCATAGGGTCAAGGAGGCAGTTGGAGGTCTCCTTGGGCTAAGGGGACATTAGTTTCCATACCCTGTGTTGGGCCCTGCAGAACCTAAGGGTCTACTTGAATCTGTGCCAGCTAAGACAACCCATGTAAGGCTCCCAGGAGGGGGCACAGGATTGGGCAGCAGTCTCTGTTGCCATCCGTCCCCCTCCCAGACCTGAACCATCTCCTGGCCCACCCTCCCCCACCCAATTTCACACCTTACCCCTACCATCTAGGTTCTCTGGGAAGGAGTCATCACTGGCAGCAGTGGCTTCTCTACTGCCCCGATACCTTCCATTCCCCATTCCAGATCACAAGGCTGACAAAACACAAGGTAGCAGCTTCATGATCTGGCTGCCCCTATTCAAGGGATACCCAGGACAGGTGTACATACCTGCCACACCCTAGATATGCCACTGGGGTGAAGGGAAGGATAGATAAGGGATGCATATGCAATTGTTTCATTTACACACACACACACACACACACACACACACACCGTTACAGTAGGGACTGGAGACCAGATGGTTCCAAATGCTTGACAGAAAAGGTGGATTTTAAGAATGAATTTGAAGGAGATGAGGGAGTCTCTAGGGGATCCATATATGGAACTGAAGCAAATTATTTTTAAGTCTCCTTGTTTTAAATCAGTCAATAAGAAATATCCAGAAAAAAGCCCCAAATTAAAATCAATTCTCCTGTTCGGATATTTGTATATTTCCTGAACACACATATCACCATATTAACTGGTTGCTATAGTACTTCAAACACACTGACTTTATAAAACCTGCATAAAAACATAACATAACCCAAAACACTTTAATTCTACAGTCCTCATGTTTTGTGCATGTGCTTAGGGCCAAGTAGATGAGGTGTTGGAAAACTTGGATAATATACAAGTTAACAGATTTCTGTCTGGCTCACTCTGCACACGCAACATGCAAAAATAGTAAGCAAAATTGCTTACTTGGGCTAAGGCTGAAATCTTATGCACTCATATTTGGAAATGAACAGCACTGAACAAAGTTTCAAGTAAACATATATAAGATCAGACTGCAAGTGTCCTACCAGAACCAAGCGGTGGTAGTTACTAAGCAAAATAGCATTAAAAGTCCATGCTGCTCAGTTTGTAGAGTCATAAACATTCCTAATCAACAGATTAACACAGGAAATTGAAACACAATGATTAAGTACAAGGTCATTCATACAATCTCTGTGCAGGGGTATATATAACATAGATGGACTTAGGCAGCAGATAATTTGTGTTCCTCTAGATGCCTTTAAAAGGAGATTGGAGAAATTTCTGGAGAAGTTCATCACAGCCACAGTGTGACTAACAGCCCTGTTAGTAAGTAAGTAAGTCCCATTATAGTCAATGGGGCCTACTCCAAGGTAAGCATGCACAGGATTGCAAACTGAGGAGGTAGGGAACTGGCCAAGTGTGGGGTGGGGGAGGGCTCCCCATGGACAAAGCTGCTGCTGCTCTCTGAGGAGGAAGAGTCAGGGGTTGCACCTGCTGTACTTGGCTATGGTGGTGCCTGTTCTGCAACTTCTGGGATTGCTTCTCCCCAGGTGGGCAGATTGCAGTAAGACAGCAGAGGTGCTGCCTGTTTCCCTCTCCAAAAGGGGTGCCAAAACCTGGTTGCCTGGATCCCTTGCTCCACCCCTGGGCGTTAGAAGAGCACATCCGGGGGACCCAATCCTGCCAACTGGGGAGGGGTACCAGGGCTGGGGGTTGAGCATACTGTTTCTCCCCTCTCCTTCTACCACACTGCCTCCAACTCCCTTCCTCTGTGTTCCCTGGCCAGCTGGAGTCTGCACTCCCAGGGATATCACATCCAGAGAAACCCACTCCCAGGGAAACCCCCCCCCCAGCCAGCCAGGCCTTTGGCAGCCTGTTCCTTCTCCTCCTCCTCCTCCTCATTACTCCCATTTGTCCCCTCCTCAGGCCCCCCCCCCACCAGCCTGCCCAAGAGACTTCCCAGGCTGGCTGCAGTCCTGATTTGATTCCTGAAAAACCAGGCTGTGAGGGCTCACCTCAAGGCACAGGGTCAAGGAAAGGAGGCAGCAGGCTGGAGGCAGTGGCGGCAGGGCACCTCTCTCCTGCATGCAGCTGAGCCAGGAGGCTGCACAAACACGCGCACCTTACAAGGCGCCTGCACTTCACTTTTTCGCTTGTCTGGGCACTCACAGACAAGGAGGGAAGGGAGGTGGGAGGGGGGAGGCAGGAGACGGAGAAAGGCTATGCTCTGACTGGCTCTGAGCTGCTCTGATTGGCTGCTGGCGCTACAGAGGCTTTTTTCTTCCTGGAAGGGCATTTTTTTTTCTTTTTTCACCAGAGACATCGCTGACCACCTGGGAGGGCACTGCGGACCACCAGTGGTCCACGGAACACAGGTTGGGAACCCTAGCTTTAGAGAGAATCCACATATTTTCAAGACTCATCAAAATCAAGATGTATCACTAACTTCTAAGTCTCTCCAAGGCTCATCATGCAGTTAGGAGATTTCCCTGTGTTTCCCTACATAGGAAAGAAAAGGGCAGGGAATCTCACTAAAATACAAAAGAGGTTTATCCTGATGACACAATGATGTCTTTAGAACCCTAGATCTTTCAAAGACTGATTCACTAGGAAACTCACAATAATTATTATGTGGTGTAAAATTCTGAGATATATTTGTTTAAAAAATGGTTCTTTTATATAGGAAAGCAGCCATTTACACAATGCATTGGTAGAAGATTGTGATACAGTTGAAGGTGATGTAAGGAAAGGGACTATAAATTGCAATACTGTGCATACAATTATGTTTATATTAGACTCAATTTTCTTATAAAAGCCAAGTTATTCTTTTAAAAGTCAATAGATTTTTTTTAAAGTTAAATTGCAAACTGAATAAAGTATTATATTTCTCAAGAAATCATAATGAAAGTGTGTTTTGCTATTCCACTATGGGTCTAGGAAAGTCACTCACTTTAAAGTGTTCTGATGAAGAACATTAATTTGAACACGCACAAAAACATTCTGCTCCTCTCCATTATGCAGCTATTTCAAAACAATAAAGTGCTGTAATCCAACACTAAGGTGATTCAACAATATGCAGAGGTGAACTGAAAGAAAGAACACAATTTGATACAGCTTGAACAGCTGATGGGCAAGGCAACTGCCAATCATGATGAGCAGCAATGTTTCATCATGTTTTTGTGCTCATATCTTACACTTTTTCTTAGCTTTATATTTGGGGTGATCTGGTGAGGTCACCACAACCCACCATGGTGGGATGGGGTGGACAGAAACCTCATGCGTGTCTTTCCCATGCACTCTCTTTACATCCCAAGCAGATATGAGCTGTCCAAAAAAGAGCAGACAGTGCCATCAGGAAGGGAGAAAATTTAGTAACTTAAAAAAGTTTTAGAGCCAAGAATAAAAAGGAAAATGGACAAAGGTTAAACCATTGAAAGAAAGGCACTTGAAATTAAAGACAAATTAAAATTATAAAAAAAAACCTAATGCAACTACAGGCAAGCTCCCTTATCGGTGGGGATTCTGTTCCGGAATGCCCTGAGGATACATAGATCCACAGATACGGGAGGATGCTCCTCCATGCTCTGGAAGTGAGGGGAGCTGCGCTCTCCTCCCCTCCCCTCCCAAGAGTCTTCTGAACTTGACAGAGGCAACGCCCACCTGCGCACAGCTTCTGCCAGGCTCAGAACAACTACAGTAGCAAAACAAGCTACTTCCAGTTATTCATGAAAACCAGAAGTGAGGTTTTAATGCCTTATAGAGCACAGGGAGGCATCAGGCATTGTTCCAGTTTGCACTGCCCCTGTACTCACTGTACCTACATTCCCGTTTACAACCAAGCACTCCAACTTCCCTATCTTGCTCAAAGGCTTCTGACATCAATACACTGTGTCGTCTTCTAAATGTTGTTGGTGTGTGCCTTTCCCCCCTGCAGTCTTTTACTTTCTTTGACCAGTTGCCTTGTTCTACCATATGTTCTTTCTAAACTGCACCTTTTCTCCTTCTGGACGATTTAGAACAGAGGTTCTCAAACTTTCCCCTGCCGCAACCCACCTGTGGCAGAGGGTGCTGCTATCCACCTCCTTTTCTGGTGCCAGACCGCTGCAGGTTTCTGGAAGCAACCAAAAATCACTTTCACTATTCCAGTAGTAAACCGAAATTGATTTTCCAGCTGCTTCTGGGGACCTGCATCCGGAAGGCTCCAATTTGGAGTCAACTGGATACAAATGCAGGTGGGCAGGCCCAACCTAGGACCCACTGGACAATGGGTCACAACTCACCAAGTGGGTTCCAACCCATGGTTTGAGAGACACAGATCTGCTAGAACATTTACACTGTCATCCATTAGGAATGCTTTGGCCCAAAACAAATGCTGCTCAGATCTTATCAGCATTGCTTCAGGGATCAGTTTAAAAGCTGCTCTGAAACTTTTCTGATGTTAAGTACCATGAGTGTAAGTTTGCAAAAAAAAAAAAAAGGGGTAAGGAATCTTCATAATGTCTTTATTTTATCAATGTCATGTATCACCCTAACCCTATACTATTTCTTGATTCCCTGTCCTCCACTTCTTACTTACCCTGACAGGCTACCATTTCTATAGTAAGCACTTTAAGGATGTGTCACAGCACTAAGAATAATAACTAAAAGTTCACTCGCTTTATTTTTCCCCCTATGTGTATATAACAGAAATAATGTGAAACCCTTCATAACATGCAAGATAGACAAAATACCATCTTTGATCAATGGAAAGATAGGTAAAGGAGATGGAATGAGGAAATGTTAACAGTAACAAGGTTCTGATATTTTATTTTGAATATGTTCACATCTTGACAGTATTTAAAGATCATGTGAAAACACATCTGTTAGCTATTCTTTATTTGCACCTCTTTGAAATACAAATGTTTTGAAAACAATTCCTTTGTTCGCACCTCAAAAGTAACTATTCTGAATATGAGATCAAAACAATTGAACAGCATTATTAAATATTTTTATCCTGCCCTTCTTCCAAGGAACAAATACGAAAAAGAAACTTGTAATAAAGTAACATAAATTAACATTAACATCTATGTCACTGCCCCATAACATCTATGGGGTTGATAAGCCAGCCATTCCAAAGTCCTGCCATACCCCTAACTGTTAGAAGAACATCTTCCCCTCAGAATTTCTAAACATGCAAACACGACATTCCCACTGCTGTGTATGGAACAGCTTGTGCTAATATTTCTTTGCCTCACATGAAAAATAATGAGACCCAACTGCATCTGCAGTTCATTGAATCACAGCTATTTTGTCTCCCTGCACTCCACCACAAATACTGCTAAGATAAAAAAGCAAGACCCTTACAATTCAGTCACACAACATCAGCGATTAGGATCCTAGCTAAACTATCAAGGCTTTTCTTGTTTCTTCTCCCACTCTCTTGTCAAGTTTTATATTTTCCTCCTCCATTCTCTTTTGACCATTTTCCAAGAGCACATCCTTGTCAACAATTTATAGTCATGTGCCAATTTCATGTTGCCTCCAGGTAGAGTTTGAAATCTGAAGAACAATGCACAAATATCCACTCATCCATAGTCGCATTCATATTAAAAGAGCCTTGTCCACTACTGCTCTTTGCCGCTAAAGCTACAAAGATGTACCTTAACCATATTTTGAACTGTGCTTCTTTGTTTTCCTTCCACTATCTCAGCGTTTTTCAAAACTGTGGGTTGGGACCCACTAGGTGGGTAATGAGCCAATTTCACGTGGGTCGTGTAGTACCTAGCTCAGTCACCATTGAAAATATGGAGCTGAAAATAGCAGCTGGGCAGCCTGGTGGGAGAGATATGAATGTTTTGCCCTGAATAGTTCGGAAGATGGGAGGCAGGAAAGGGACATGTGCTGGGTGTTTGATGAAAGATCCGTGTTCTGCTTTGACTTCCGAGCTGGAATGCTGCAATTCTGAGCAATGAAAAATAACAGCACGAGTGCAATGCACAATGGGACCTTTGGCTGACCACAGTTTAGATTTGAAGCCTAAATCGATTATGCCACTTCCAGCCATAACATCACTTTCAGGTTAATGACATCACTTCCGGTGGGTCCCGACAGCTCAACATACTAAAAATTAGGTCCTGGTGCTAAAATGTTTGAGAACCACTGCACTATATGATCAAATTGAAAGTTCCTCTATGCAGAGACCATTTGCAACCCTTTGGAAAACACCAAGCACATGTCAAACTGGCACATGGCCTGACCGAATATTTTCTTTCCCTTGTACAGCAGCATAAGAACAACGAAACAAAGAGCACCAAGGATTTCTAAATCTTCACTAAGAAAGAAACTGCATAGACATAAGTAACCTTCTTTAAAAGGCGGGTATTTGATAGACACTTAAAATAGGCTGCAGTCTCATTCTCCAAAAGTGTTAATTCTTTCAAACAATATATCCAGAATTGTGTGACAAAGCCATACATTACATGAATAATCCATCAGTAATAACACTCTTCATGATAGTTTACTGTACCAATGCTAAGTTTTTTTCTCAAGTTAAAACTCAGAAAAACTATAAAACCTTGGCAGTACTAAATCGAATTTTAAAGGCTAGTTTGTCTTATTACTGTAAATAGTAGCCCCACTACTACTAGAACAAAAAGCAGGCAGAAGGGTGTTGCTTACTTAATGGAACAGACCCTTGTACACAAGCTACACTGTTTAGGAATGTGTGGGCACTTCTTAAAAGAAACAAGGAAAACCACTCACTGACAGAAAAGAAACTGATAAGGCAAAAAGGAAAAGGGCAGACCAAAAAACTCCAAGAGCAGAAATAGCACTTACAATTCATGGTTGGGGGGGGGGGGTGACTACATTTCAAGCTGACAACACCTTATTATTAAGAGGCTTCTTTACCTCAATGATTTTTTATATAGTCTCTGATTGCACTCAGTGAAAATAAGAAATTGCATATTCTACATAATGAATTGTTTATATTGTGTAGTAAACCTTTAAGCAAATATTGTTCAAGGTAAATATGGTGAACAACAAAACGTGATATTGAAATTTCCAACCATAATAAATACCATTCCTTAAAAGTGACAAGAAAGAATGGTCCATCTTCTGCAATGTCAAGCAGAAAAGTAAAACACAAAAAGAAACTGCGCTGGATAGCTCACATTTTTCTTCAACAGGAAATTAATGCAACCATAGCATGTCACAGGAGACCAATTCTGCTGGATGAAATTAGCACACAAACACAAAGTTCAAAGAAAAAGTCATTTGATATTGTAACAATACTAACATCCTTCTTTGCATATGAGTAATACATAAATTATTAAAAAGTCATTGAGTTGTGCTGTGTTGCATCATATGTTCTAGATAGAACATCAGTTATGTTCTAGACATTCAGCACTCACTATGTCAGCTTATAAACAGAAATGTTTGAGGCAGCTGTACTTAAGCCATGTGCAGCCACTGCTTTCATAACATTAAGCAACTATTGTACACTGCTTTTTAAAAAGACATTAATGAATGGCTTAGTATGAATGCAGCTGCATCATACTACTGATAGAACAGTACTTTATCCTCACCCTGTATTTGTCATATACAAGGGAAAGCTAAAAGTATTTTCAAGAACCAGACATTATACTATAGGGCAGTGTTTCTCAAACTGTGCGTCGGGACCCACTAGGTGGGTCATGAACCAATTTCAGGTGGGTCCCCATTCATTTCAATAACTTATTTTTAATATATTAGACTTGATGCTACCATGGTATATGACTGCATTTGGGGAAATGTTACAGATCTGTACTTTTAACAAACTATTATGTGTATTCTTTTAACAATGATAGTAAATGGGATTTACTCCTGGGCAAGTGTGGGTAAGATAGCAGCCTAGGATTGTTAAAAATTTTCCTGTTTGATGATGTCACTTCCAGTCATGACATCACTTCTGGTGGGTCCTGACAAGATTCTCATTCTAAAATGCGGATCCAGATGCTAAATGTGTGAGAACCACTGCTATAGGAGTTTTCCTTTCCTAGCAAGGGTTCATTTTATTATGTCTCAAACAATACCAACTGCACTTATAGAATCTCACTACTGTATACAATTAATGCAACTATACTTGGGATTTGGTGATGATAATCATTTTGCAACACCAACAACATTTCAATGTACTTTCAAACAGGCACAGTAGCATAACAGGGTACATGAAAATATCAACATTTTAACAATAGCAAAACTAAAATATATTCTGAAAACTACATGAAACATGTTGACAGGGTATGTGACTAGTGTGTCATTAGCATGTGTCTAGATATTCGTATCTACTGTATTTAATTGCTAGGTTTTTGTTTAAAGTTAATGGGTATTTAGATATACGGAAGACATTAACCCTATATAGATCTTATTTTGAAGGTAACAGCAGCAATACAACATGCTAGAACAGTTCTTCCTTGCACTGTGTATCAAGTTCACTAAAACAAATGAGTTACATAACCCATTCTTTCACATGACCTATTTTTTACAGAAAAACTGATCATAATTTTAAAATGGCTTCAATATCTTAACACATGCTACACTTTAGTGTATTCCAGCTGGTGCTTGAAAAAAAATAGTTCCATCAGAGAAAGAACAAATGTTCCTATACCTTAAGGAGGCCTCTGTGAATGCCTCCCCACCACAGGACGCAGTGCACACCCCATTGGCACTGGAAAATTGGATATTTTCTTTCTTTCTAAAAATGCTTGTGTCAGTAATGCTCGTTAGTTAATATCCCATGATGAAGAGAAAGCTCTCTGGGAGGGCAGGTAATTTGTAAACAAAAGTCATTTGTTCAGAGATACCTGTGAAAGCACATCTTGCTGTCTTTTTCTCCACTTGAATGCTGGATCATCTTCAAATGGGGAATGTCTGTGACTTTATTTTTGAAAATAATTTCACAAGAGACCGTAACATTCCTTCCCTTACCTTGTGGTTGCAGAGCAGCTGCATCGGTGCTGCAAAGTTGGACAGGGTACAATCCTATGCACGTCTTCGCAGAAGTAAGTCCCATTGTGTTATATGGGGCTCACTCTCCGGAAAGTGTGGCTAGGACTGCAGCCTCAGTCCTTCCGACAACTTTCCATGACGACGGTGCCTGGGGTCTCACACCCCTTTATTTAAACCCCCCCCCCAGTCGTGCAGCACTGTAGAGCAGAGCCCGGGCTGCTGTCATAGCCTCCCCCTCAATACAAAGAAGTTAAGGGCAAGGCACTCACCGCCGTCATATTCCGCCCGAACAGCATAATCCACAGCCCTGCAAGCCCTTCACAAAGCCCCTGGAAGGAGGAAGGGGCACACGACGCCCGGGCGGCCGCCCGCTCGCCAGATCCAAGCCCACCGCCGCCCTCGCTGGGCGCTCACTCCCTCGGATCAGCCATGTTCTGCTCCGACCAAACAACACTCCACTTCCCAGGCGACTTCCCCGCCGCAGCCCGGGCGAGACAGCTGGCAGCGCTCCCTGGGCGGCCCGCTCCGAGCCTCCGTGCACGCACGGCCGCCAAAGGCTCTGCGTCCCGAGGCGCTCGGGGAACTTCGGCACGCAGAATTTCTCCCGAAGAGAGAGGCTGGAGCGCCGAAGGACGACGGAGGAGGGGAGGGAGGGAGGGATGGAGGAAAGAACAGGCTGGAGAAAGTAGATCCGACTCCTCCAGGCGCCGCGAAGGTGCGGACTGGATTCCGCCACGAAGGATCCGGAGCCCCGGCCATGCTGGCTGCAAACCGGCCTGAATGTCTTCCCGGGCAGCCAGCGCGCCTGCGGGAGACACCGAGCTGCGCTGAAACCCACCACCTCCACAACCCCCAACGCAAGTGAGAAATGAGGGCTTCGGCCTGGCGCAGCTGCTTCTTCGTTTGCAGGAGGGCTGCGCCCCCAAGACTGGCCATTTCCAGAGGGGGGGGGAGAAGAGACCTGTCAACTTTGTTCACCACTTAACAGCTAGGAGGTGTGGTGCGTGGGGAGGCAGGTGAGGCTGAGCCTCCCCCACAGAGTCCTTCGAAAAGCACCGCCACCACATGAGGTGCCCAAGCACCCACACATGGATGAGGCAGATGAGGCAGAGCCTCCCCATTGGAGTCCTTTAAAGGTGCTGCCAGGTGCCCAAGCACTCAAAGCCCACATGCAGAGCTTGGGCACCTCATGTGGTGGTGGTGCTTTTCGAAAGACTCCAGTGGGAGGCTCTGTGTCACCTGCCTCCCCACCCACCGAACTTCCCTGCTTAACAGACAAAAATAAGCAAAATGTTTGCACAGAGAAACATCTCCCTCCCTTCTCCCTGCATGTTTTCGACCTAAGAAGTTGCAGTAGGATTTTAAATTAAAGAGTACTCATTCAACCATTTTCTCCCCCACACACTGCTACGGTTTCCCTCTGTGCCCCCTTTCCAGTCCCTCACCCTGCTTCTGCCAGAAAACGTTCTCAACTGAGCAGAAACAAAGAAAACATTACGTAACTTATTTTACTTGTCCTGAATTTATCCTCTAAAAATATCACCAAGTCACCTCCACAACCAACCAATTCTCTCAAGTCTCAAAATAAAGTCTGGATATCTGAAGACCTGCTGTCTGTCTCAGAACTAACAATGCAACTAACATGCAATGCAATGCAACATGTTTCAAGGTACATGGGGCCCAATCCTAAAGTCCCTGAGCACAGGTGTTGGGTGCCACAAATGTGCTGTAAGGCATGTCTGTAGCACCTGGCACTGGGCCTGCACCAGTCCGTGCTGGGTGGAAATACCACTGAAGCACCTGAGGATAAGCTGCGCTGCCACATGACAGTGCAGGTTTTCAGGACTGTGGGAGGAGTTCTGAGGCAGGGAGAGGACTGGGGCAGATGAAGTGACTGGCCTGGGAAGGCCAAGCAGGGGACCCTATCCTCTGTGTCAGGCAGCAAAGCGCGACACAGAGGTTCTCCAGTCTGCACCGGCAAAACAGCCAGCGCAGAATCAAACAGCATCATTGCGGGGGCTGACAAATGTTCCCTTCCCCAAAGGAGACCTCCAGTGGCCTCCATCGGGCTGCGGCGTTTGGCCCTCTTCAGCCTAGAAAAGAGATGCCTGAGGGGGGACATGATTGAGACATACAAAATTATGCAGGGGATGGACAGAGTGGATAGGGAGATGCTCTTTACACTCTCACATAATACCAGAACCAGGGGACATCCACTAAAATTGAGTGTTGGACGGGTTAGGACAGACAAAAGAAAATATTTCTTTACTCAGCGTGTGGTCGGTCTGTGGAACTCCTTGCCACAGGATGTGGTGCTGGTGTCTAGCCTAGACACCTTTAAAAGGGGATTGGACAAGTTTCTGGAGGAAAAATCCATTACGGGGTACAAGCCATGATGTGTATGCGCAACCTCCTGATTTTAGAAATGGGTTATGTCAGAATGCCAGATGCAAGGGAGGGCACCAGGATGAGGTATCTTGTTATCTGGTGTGCTCCCTGGGGCATTTGGTGGGCCGCTGTGAGATACAGGAAGCTGGACTAGATGGGCCTATGGCCTGATCCAGTGGGGCTGTTCTTATGTTCTTAGGATACAGTAGTCGCCATTTTGGTGCTGCTGTACCCAATGACACCACCAGAGATAGGATTGGGCTGTAAGCCACGTTAAACACAATGGGCAATCTGATAAACATGCATTAGAATTGTGTTGCAATAGCACAATTTCAACAAAATTAAACCATTTTGACCACATCATGGTGGCTGTTGAAGTATTAGTGCAAAACCCATTGCCCTGAACTAGAATATTCTACATTGACATGATAAGTGTCATACTGCAGTATTGTCCCACAATAAATATTACACCAGTGCACTTGTATAACATTCACTGTATCCCACCTTAAATAATTATCATAGCAGCAACCTAAAGAAGCAAATGGTGAATCTGAATAAAGGAAACAATGTCTGCAATGTTTATTCAAGACATAATAACTAGGTAATAATAACTAGGTATTTATATACCACCTTTCTGGTCATCGGATTACTACTCTGACTTTATTCAAGGCGGTTTACATAGGCAGGCGTTTCTAAAT
The DNA here is from genome assembly GCF_035046505.1 of Tiliqua scincoides. Classification (NCBI taxonomy): domain Eukaryota; kingdom Metazoa; phylum Chordata; class Lepidosauria; order Squamata; family Scincidae; genus Tiliqua; species Tiliqua scincoides. The sequence goes on from NC_089825.1 coordinate 7,326,641, forward strand.
CCATCAAGGGGATTTTTACAATCATAAAGGTTCTCTCTTTCAAGAACCAACAACATTTCAGAATGGATCTTCCTGGTTTGGTCTCACTTCTGGCCTCCAGTTCTCCTACGCAGGCTGACAAGCAGCTCCATCTCTCACATGGAGGGCAGCCAAGACGCTTCTTGCTCACAGCAAGAGCAGGTGGAATCACTCAGCTCACCATTCTCAGCTGCTTCAAGGTCTCACCATTCTCAGCCCTTCAGGAAGCTGCCAGTGAACTAGCTATGGGAGGCTCTACCCATAGAGTAGCTCTAGCTACAGGCTGCCGGAGGCTCTACCCTCTAGACCAGACCTCCTGCCAAAATATATTCCACTTCCATCCTAATGGGACCCTCAAGATGGCTTACAACAGTAAATAATAATAGAATACAAATCTAATAAATTCCCAAGGGAGAACACCCAATCCTGCTGAGTGAAATACTTTCCAATAGACTAGAACACTTGTGAAATGACAGAAACTCAATTATCACTAATAATGGGGAGGGGGGTTACTGCATATGGGGCAACAAAGGGCTTTTCTACATTACAATCTGTCTGCCTAAGGGCAAAATCCTAACCAACTATCCAACACCAAGGTAAGCACAATGCAAGAGAACATTGAGGTAAGGGAACACTGCCTTGCCTTGAGGAGGCCTCCATAACTGCCTCCAATTGCAGGATGCAGCATGTGCCCCACTGGCACAGCTATGCCAGTGCTGGAAAGTTGGTTAGGATTGTGCCCTTAGTTAAATTCTGGTGTTAATTTTAAGCTCCGTTTTAGTTTCTAGTATTGTAAGCCTTGTTACTTGTGTTAGATTTGTTATGTAAATAAACCAACTTTATTTAAAACTGTCAACTTACAGCACAATCCTAACCTGAAGGGGTATACCCAGGCCACATGGGTGTGATACACTGTATCAAATGCAGATTAGGAGGTGACTGGAGGTCACCTTGGGATAAGGGGATATTTTTCCCCTTACCCCATGTAACACCCCCTACTGCTGGCACAAATCCACAAAGCCCGTGTAGGGCTCCGAGGTCCAGAGGCAAGGGTTAGGATATGGCTTGCACCGCCCCTGCGAAACCATCCCTCTCCTGAGCCTGATTCCCTCATTCCATCTTCCTCACCCCAGAATATCCTTCTATCACCCTCTCCCACCCCCTGCACTGCCCAGAGCAATCTTCCCAAATCAGAAAGCAACTGGAGTACATGCACACTAACTGCCACAGCTGGGACAGATCCTGACTGACTTTCAGCTTCTGCCACACAGTGTGGCAGAAGCTGAGAGTTGGCCAGGAAGCAGCACGTCAAAGGAGAAGGAAAAGGAGGTGGCAGCAGCGAGACTGTACCTGCCACCGCCTCTAAGTGTTTGAGGAACACTTAGATGGCTGCACTGCCATCTTAGGGGGCCTTTTGGAGCTGCCCACCTTTGCTAAGCCACTTTGCTAAGCCACTATATCTGAAGATCCTGCCTTATCTTCTAAAATGTCATATCCATTCAATGACTTCATGACACACACAGATGGAACATACTACTTAGAAGGAGTGCAGACATGTAACTCAGCATGCTGATACCTCCGAATGGATTCATACAACAACTGTTCCCTTCCTACAAGAGGACAATTTTTACATGTCAAATTTTACAGTGAAAGATAATCTTGTAAACAGATATAGACAATATATAGACAATATATAGACAGATATAGACAATATCAAATTCATTCTTTGCTACACACAAGGCAAGTTTGCTGAGCCTGCAAACGCAAGGGAGTCAAGATTTATTAAAAGTTTAGCAAAACTAGACATGCTAAAAGATAACAGACCAACAGACAGAGGCAAAGAGGCAAAGAAGGAAGGCCCACAGCCAGGGAGACAGACCAGGGACACACTACACTTGCTCCCAGTGTGGAAGGGATTGCCGAATCGGCCTTTTCAGCCACACTAGACGCTGTGCCAGAACCACCATCCAGAACGCGATACCATAGTCTTTCAAGACTGAAGGTTGCCAACAGAAAAGATAAACATTTCTTCAAGTGCACTCCTAGTTACCCTGGGACTCCCTGGAGCCCCTCTAGGGACTCCACAAACACACTATTAATGGCAGCCATCTGCCCCCTGCCCAGTTTGCTTGTCCATCCCTCCTGCCTAGCCTTCCTCAATCCACTCCTGTTCCAGCTCTTCACTGGTATTCAGCATTGGGCTTGATGCATTCTGTGCACATGCCAGAGGGGTTCCCCAAGACTCCTTCTAGGAGTAAAAGGCCCTGGAGACCAAAGAGTTTAAGAATCACTGTACTAGATCACTCCTGTTGTAACACTGTTTTTGTTAGATTACCATAATTACTAGCTTTTCCCTGTATGATTGGACAGACAACTCTTTTTGACTTATATTAAACATGACTAGGTTTAGAAAATGCTTCAGAATATAGTACACTCTTATCTGCTTTACATTAAGCAAAATTCCACTAGAAAAGGAGATCTGTAAGCAGCAATCTGTTTCAAAAGGGAAATTTCCTTGTGATGCATTTTTGCTTTGCCACCTGATAACTTAGGGTACAATCCTAACCAGGTCTACTCAGAACTAAGTTCTATTTTGTTCAGTAGGGTTTACTCTCAGGAAAGTGTGGTTAGGATTGCAGCCTTAATGTGTTAACATGGTCCAGCTATCAGCAAAATGTGTGACCTTCCCTTTGCCAAACAAACAATGCCAACCAAATTAGTTTTAAAGCATTTGGCCTTCATGTGATCCAAGATACTCTGAACAAGTAACAACTACATACTAAATATACTAGTATTGAATCCTGCAGCCATTCCAAAAGGGCTCAGAACATGCTTGCAAGGGTGACCTTTCTGGATGCATCTAGCTAAAGTAACATTTAAAGCAAGGTTTTTAAAAAAAAATCCCAATTAAACTGTCAAGTTACTTTCTTGTATTAACATCAGACAGATGTAAAAGTTTAATCTTTGCAGGCTAGTTTCATTTTAAGTCTTCATTGATATTACAATGCTAGGTCTGTGACTTTTAAAAAAATATATATACACACAACTATTTTTATTTATATTAGAAATATTTTACCTCCTAATTCTGACAGTATATGATGCAAGAGTAAGAAATTTGAACAGGGGACCACTTACAGCCATACCCCAAACATATTGCAACACCTCATGGTAAAGAAAATGCAAAGAAATGGATCAATAAGATATATAGCAATACCTACTGTAATGCTGTGGAAATGTTCCTGGAAAACAGAGCACTGCATTTTCCTGTGTTTCCAGAGCACATATTATCACTATAGGAGGTAATTGTAACCCTTTTCTAATACAGATATATTCACAGTACTGTACCCACCAGTGCATTAGGTCGGACACTGCTATGTAACTAACCACAGCTGTTATAACTCTTCCAATATGGCAGCAGCAGAAGATGATGGGAAGAACTATTCCCAGGAAGATGAACCAGGTTGTGACTCAGCCTTGGGAACTACAGGCTTCTTGCCAAAGACGACATCCATCATAAGTTGCCTTGCCTGCTGCTTCTTCTGCTGAAGCATTTCATGGTAACAAGCAATGGGCCCCATGCTAGCCAGAACACCCAACTCTCACTGGCACAGTGCTAGACAGAATGTGCAGCTTTTGTTGGGTGAGGGCATGATGCAGGCAGCTGTACTTTTCTGCACCAACCTTCTGAATAGGTTTATGAATTTTAACCAAGTTCTTTTTCTTAACACTGCAAAAATTGCACTCAGAACCAAGAGTGTATTACGAAATAGCATTATAAGAAGCAGTACAGTGGGCTCTCTTTATCCATGGGCTCGGCATCTGTGGATTTCAGTATCAAAGGATGCCAAGCTGGAGGACTACAAAAGGGCCCCCAGACGCAACTGGAAGTCACTTCTGGTTCATGTCAGCAACTTCCAGTCGTGTCCGAAGGTGTTCTGAAGCCCTCTAGCCAGATTTTTTATCCGTCACATTTGGTATCCATGTGGGGGGTCCTAGAATGGATCCCCTGCAGATTGCAAGGGTCCGCTGTATTGTAGGAGATGTGATGCCCCACAGAACTGCAGTATCCCTATAGGGCAAGCCACTTGGCAGTAACATCATTGTTGAATGTTGAGGAAAATAGTAGAAGGGAAAGGGCCCCAGTTGCCCTCTGTACAGACATGAGTTAGTGCTTAGAGAGGCTGAGAGATTTAACACAAGGAAGCAAGTGGAGTGACAAAGGAGGAAGCAAAAATGGAACAGAGAAAGGAGATTAGGGAAAGTCAAGGAAAGGAAGTGAGAAAGGAGAGAGGAAAAACAAGCGAGGGGGAAGCAAACAGGATGAATGCACAAGGAGATAGAGTGAAGTCTGGAGGTGAGGGACATGGGCTGGAGGAGAAGGTCCTTAAAAGACAGCATGGGACAGATGTGAGAAATAAAAAGAGGACCAAATCTAACATGTCCTACCCTACATCCTATGATGCAGACCAGCTTCCATGGCATTCTAGGTGGGGACTACTACTAGGTATTACAGTAATTTCTTCTATAATATTTGTAACATGATCACAGGTAAGCCTCTCAGTGCCATACTCAGGTAGGCTGGAAACAGCAGAAAAACAAAATAGCCTCCTTTGAAAGCCTACCACAATCCTCCCTAAAAAGGAAAGACTTAAATCCAAGGCTGTAACTTCTAAGTAAATAATAAGATTTAATGTAGGCCAAAATAAAGTGGGCTTCAGGCCACAGCACCTAATGGAACCCCAAATAATACCTTTAGCTATCTGTGGTTGTTTGTCCCATCTGGTTTTCCATGCCATAAGACAAGATCCAATGAATTGCTTCATCAGTCACACACCTTCCTCCCCCTGCTCATTTCGCGAACCACAGCTGCTCATGAAGGCTATTCCAGAAGTTCCTCAGTTTGGGAGTGGCAGAAGAAACTGTTTTTAGAATATAGACCAAGAAATTCTACTATATGCAACATGCAGGATTTCTATCTATAGTCCTTTGGATCTGGGTCATGATGGGTACAGTTCAAATCATATCCAAGTGAACTCACAGAGATCTGAATGGCAGTGTTATCAATAAGCTAATAACATCCACCTCTTACTCTTCTTCATATCTCAGGGTGGCTTGATAATGTCAATTTTGTGCAATATATTGTTGTTGTTGGTGATTGGATTCAAGCAATGTCACTGAAGTTGAATCCAGTCAAGTCTGATGTAACAATGATTGACAGACCATATGACCTGGAGAGAATGGGGTTCAGCCTCCCCAATCACTCAAGCTTTGTAGCCTAGAGATACCCCTGGATTACTTCATCTGGAAGTGACCAGTGACCAGAAGCTCTTTCCACCAGCTCTGTCTGGAGAGAAGGCTGCAAGCCTTGTCAGATTCTGACTGGTCAACTGTCAGTCATAATCCTGTCAGCCTTCAAAATCTCAAGACTGGACTACTGTTATACTAGACTGAATCAATTGGGCAGAACCATGTCACTTCTTTATTAGAAGCAGCATAATTTCAGCAGCATATATATATGGTTAATAGAACAAGAGGGCTACCTTTTGAAGAATGTTAGAAGGCTACAACTATGTCCAGCAAGACAGCCCACCTCCCAAATGTGCTGGTATAAAGTTTTTAGCCCATGTGTTGCCAAATGTTCCAGAAAGATACAATTCAAAGATGCAGTTTTAGACCAATAAGGTACTAATTAACTGAGGGTACAGGATTTCTTGGCCCTTCTGTCATAGAGTTCCCCATAAACAGCCTCTTAATAGTATCTCCTGTATGCCAGGTATACAGGTTGAGTCCTGTATCCACAAGGGTTCCCTTCCCAGCTGGAAATTCATTTAAAAAACAATGTTCCTTTGCTCAGCATTGCTGACCTTTGTAATGCAAGACAGAAGCATCAGGCAGACCCTCAGGTAGATTCTATCATTCTCTCTCCAGAAAGACTGAAAAAGGCTTCACTTTAAGGCAGTGACCCCTCCCTTCACCAGAGGAGGTGATAATCACTTGCATTCTTCCAAGTGCTCAGGGGAAAGGGAAGGGTCCCTTGCCTGGGAGTGAAGCTGTTCTAAGCCCCTGGAGAGAGAATGATTGAGGGGCAGAGGGCAGTCTGTCAGCTGCCCTCTCCCACACTAATGAGGCTATTGCTAAACAACTTTTTTTCCTTTAAAGGCCCTTCTTATCACTTTGAGATAAAAAATCCATGATTAAAAAATTCATGGATAATTAGGTTATACCTGAAATTTACAAAGACACACAAAGAAATTCACTTGGCAACTACTTCCCAGCCTAAGAATTCTCTTCCTTTAAAAATGCCAAATCATAATTTTCACAATTTTCCCCAGAGATGATGCAGTGGAATTCAGATAAGAAGTTAGGTGGCCAAGGAAAAGAAGAAGTCTGTTTAAACAGTCAATCATATCATCTGTAAAGCTGATATATAAAACAGTATAAGCTTCTCAAAGCCTATAGGATAAGAAAAGGATTACATTTTTTTAAAAAACAAACACATAATGTAACTACATATCCCCTGGAATGGTAGCATATACTGTTTGAGGGCCTAATCCTATCCAGCTGTCTAATTCCAATGCAGTAATAATAAAACCCAGAGAAAAGGAAACATGTTCCCTTAGCTTGAGGAAGTGTCCATACTGTCCTCCCATCACAGGATGCAGTGCACACACCATTAGAATGGCTGCATTAGTACTGGAATGTTGGATAGGATTGAGCCCTGAAACTCATTCAAAGAAACAGAACACAGAGCCTTCTAAAACTCTGACAACATAGTAAAACTAGTGACCCACAAGTAGAATCCAAGAATAGACAATTATACTGCCAAAGTTAATAGTGAACTCATCATTGTGAACAAATGACAGCTCAGCCAGAAAGTATAAATGATTAGCAGTTCAATCCAGGGTCAACCTTGGGCTGGCACAAGTCTCTTGTGACAAGGCCTGGGAGTGTTGCAAACGTGCTGTAAGACATGTTTGCTTCTCCTTGAGAGGCAGAGAGAACAGTGTAAGGATACGCACCAGCCTCCCCACACCAGAGCAAGCCCTGACACCACAGAGTTTATGCCAGTAGGCCACTGGCACAGAGATCTGGGGAGGGTGGAACTGGGGTGTTCCAGGGCGGGGGAGGGTGAACAGCAGGCGGACCCTTGGGTGGGCTGGGTACTTAGGCCAGATCCTAATCCCTCTTCCAGGAGGTCCAGCCTAGCACCGGGCTGCTCAAATCTGCACCACCTCAGGTCGGGCAGCTGCCACGTTACCCAGGTTAAGGGAAACAATATGCCCCAGGTTGCGCCACAGCCAGCCCCAACTCCGCGCTGGATATGGGGCAGGCCAGCTGGCCTGCCTATTCCAGCGTGAGTTAAGTTTCGGCTATAGGTTCACCATAACACTTTTACTGGATGACACTTTGAAGACCTAATTGCAACAGAAAGAAAACATTTCTTCATTTCCATTGTATAAACATTAAAAAATTGTGCAATTGCTACTGTATGGGACCTTCATTTAAAAGTCACTGAGAGATTGTGGCTTTGGTGCAATAGGAAGCTGTTTGCAATAAGCCCTTAAAAAGTTATGCCCACTTTTTAAAATGGCCAGGTCTTTATGATCACACAAGCAGTAGGAGTAATGCAAAACAAATTCATGTTTGTTAAGGTTGTGTTAATACCTTTACTGTATTTTATTTTGCAAATTTCTTACCCTGCTCTTAAACCAGTAGATTCACAGAGCAGCTTACAAAATTAAAACACAGAAACAGTAAGAAATCAGAGCAGAAAAATATTCCAGGGCTAAAACTCATAAATCTAACAAATCTAAAGTATCTTAGCACACAAAAAAGGCCTTCACTTTGCACAGAAAAGACACGAGTGTACTAGAACTTCTCTGGGGAAGAACTTTGAAATACAGGTTGCCACAACTGAGAAGGTCCTACTTGTAATCAGTACTGACTTCACTTGTATTGGTGAGGGGATTCAGAGAAAGGTCCTTGAGGCTTACCTCAATGCTAAGGCAACCTTACAGTGGAAAGAGGACATCTTTTACATAACCAAGTCTTCTAATGTTTTAACTGCTAAATCTGCACTTTGTTGTGCTTGGAAAAAATCTGGAAAGCAGTGTCGTTTCTGAACTAACATACTAGTATATGTTTCTACATTCAGCCCCAGCAGGCAAATAAGTTGAAGCATTTTAAACCAATTATAGTTTCAAAACAGTCTTCAGAACAGCTCCACAGAGAATGTACTGCAGTAGTAACAACTGGGATGTTATCAGAATATGGATAATTGTGACCAGGCTGTGCCTGTTCAGAACTGCTACCAGCAACCCAGTCTCAGCTACTGAAAGGTTCTTTGAGTGACAGGGGTCACTTAGTTTCAAAAAGACAAGGTCTAATCTAACAGCACCTTCAGACCTTGCATCTTCAGATAACATGCAATCGTGTCCAGAATAGGGTTACTGCCCATGAATGGCCCTTTTGTTTTGTCTAGATTGAACTTCATTCATTGGCCTCTCACCCAGGTCATTTCCAATCCCAGACAATGGTTCAACATTTCTGCCGCTACACTGTAACATGAATGAGAGCTAATTTTCATAGAAAAGAGAAAGTAAATAAATAAAAATAAGAACATGTGGCTGTAAATTTTTTTAAGTGTGTAGGGGTTTGATGTGTTAAGTAACTATTTTATACATGTTTTAATTTAAAGCAGCAATCCAACACTGACTTGCCCACTGACTTCCCCCCAAACAGCACCTTCCTGGGTTCTCATCTAAACACAATGCATGTGCAGACCAGACAGAAATCTTTCTTGGACCTTATTTTATAGGTGACAAACATCTCAATCTGAAAAATGCTTTTAGAAAATTTTAAGAATAGGTCAAGTGCCTACTTTCATATCACACTTCTACAGCTCTGCTTCTAATAGCAAGATATATTATTTGTTAATACTATAGTGGCCCCTTCAGTAGCTGGGTAAGCACCCCATAATTTGGTGATAGGTTCAATGCAAGAAGTCATCGCTATTACAGTGATAAACAAGGAGAGTTCAGACTTTTTTCCTTACATGAAAATTTTACTATTTTGAGTTTTGTCTCAAAGATTTGTTTATTGAGCAATCACACAAATAGAGGCCATACTCTAATGCAACTATAAAACCAGTAAAATAGAGAATCAGCCTTAACTTTATCTGCACCCTACTGAGCCAGGGCCCACCACATACAAGTACGAGATTCTTCCATGGATGCTTTAAATTAAGCATCTGACTTTTGAAGGCAAGTGCAATAGATCTGTTTTGGTTCTTTTAGATAAAAGTCTTATAAGCTATGTTCCAAAAGTTAGCTACTGCTCAAAAAACCTGGTCCAGGTCATTTTTTTAATGTGCAAAAGCAGTATATGCTTGAAAGACAAAAGCCAAATTGTAACATATTCAGTGACTTTTATGCTACCCAGACTACTTAAAGGCATTATACAGGTATTTAGCATAAAGAAACTGCCAACCCTCTGTACAAAAATGAAGTAAAGTATGTTAGTTTGTGACTGATAGCTTTCCATTTTAAGGTGAACCCAGAACAGCAGAATTAGAGTCAGATACACTACAGCAAAAGAGATCATGATGCTCCTTGCTCTAAAGAATCTTCAAAATACTTAGAACTCAAAGAATTTTCTTCACCTTAACTGTCAGGATGCCAGCAAACAAGAAAGATGGCACTATCAAGAGACAAAGCCAAAACATCAGAATCACTCTTCCCCACCCCCAACCACTCTCCTGTTGTTGTGCATACCCCTGGCTGTGGCTTTTGACAGCTCCCAGGGAGGAGCTTCCCATTACACAATCACCTTCCTAAGGTTGGTAGAGTGCTGCTTGTACATAAGGGAGAGAGGAAGACTGTTAAGTAATCCTGTTATAGTAACATCAGAATTTTAAAAGAAACAAAAAATGACCATATGAAGAACAATTTTGAAATAATGTTTGGAAAGGATTGAGAGGTGAAAAAGAAAAAAGTCTAGTAAGGGAAGCCTGGTCAAGAAGAAACACTGAGAGCCCAATCCTGTGCATGTCTACTTAGAAGTAAGCCTTGTTGTGTTAAGTGGGGCTTACTCCCAGGAAAGTGTGCACAGGATTGCAGCCTTACTTCCAAGTAAATATGGACAGGATTGCAGACTTACAGCCCAAGCCTACGCACAACTACTCAGAAGTCAGTCCCATTATATTCAACACAGCCTACCAGCAGGTAAGTAAGTCAAAGGCTGGAATCTTATCCACACCTACCTGGGAGTAAGCGCCACTGACGGCAATGGAATTTACTTCTGAGTAGACATGGCTAGGAGCGGGCGCTCAGGCTGCCACCCTATCCACACCTACCTTGGAGCAAGCGCCATTGACTACAATGGGATCTACCTGTGAGTAGACAACCTAGGATTGGGCTCTTACAACATGAGAAAAGGAGCAGAATGAAGGACTGGACCGGCGAGGGAGCGACAGGCGGCCGGAGCCTCCGCGGGGAGAGGAAGAAGCGAGGAGGGAAAGTTCGGCGTCGGGCCGGAGAGAGCGGAGGCGACAAAGAGGGCGGGGGCGCAACACAGCTCGGCGGCGAGAGCGGAGACAAAAGGCGGCGGGGCCGAGAGGGGCCTCTAGGCAAGCGGGGTAGGAGCGCGTCCCCGGCCTGACAGCCGCGCGTCCCCTGCCCCGCCCGAGCGCGACGCGGCAGCGGCGAACTTACTTCTTCCTGACTCTCTGGCAGGGGGAAGCGCCATCTTTGCGAGGCCGGCCCCGGGGTCTTTTGTCTGCGGCGGCGGCCGCGGGGGGAGCGCCCGGCTCGGGGAGTGGCGGCGGTCGCGCCGGGCTCGGCTGCTGCGCTGACATGCTAGTCGGCAGGGCGAGGGCGGGCGCGCATGGACGGGGCGCGGGGCCGCCTTCCTCCTTCTCCGCCGCGCCTACCTCCGCCGCGCATCGCTGGCCTCAGCCGCCGCGGACCAGCGCGCAGGTAGCGGCATGGGGAGGGGAAGGGAGGGGTGTGGAGGGCGGGGGCGCCCACGACGCTCGGCGCGCCTCCTCCGGGGAGAGCCCCGCAGGCCCCTGCACAGGCCGCGACCGCCACACGCAACGACGCCTCGCTCGCCTGCCCCGCCGCTGCTTGGGCTCGGGCTGGGCGGACGGCGCCGCTTCATCGTACGTTGGCCTTCTGCCCTTCCCCGCCCCCACCCGGGGGAGGGGAGGAGGCGGAGGCCAGGCTGGCCGAGGGCGGCCGGGAGGAAGTTTTGACAGCTCCTCCAGCTGCTGCCTCGTCAGAGGGCCGGGAAGGCCGTGCTGTGGGGGCGCCTCCGCCCCTCGTGCTCCCCTCAGGGGGGCCGGCAGCTTTCACCTCAGGAGAAAAAGGGGCGCGGGGTGGGAGAGGGGCTCGCGGTCACTGAACTCCCTCCCCCTCAGGAAGCTTGACCTGAGGAGAAAACTGAGGCAGCTGAGAGGGTGGGGGAGGGGTCAACTGCCAATGAAGGGGGGAGGGGTGGGGGCTGCTTCCGTCCCCCCTTCCTTCTCCCCTCAGGTGGGTCAAGAAGTTTCACCTGAGGAGAAAAAGGAGGCGCTGAGTGGTGGGGGAGGGGCCAACTGTCACTGAAAGGGGGTGAGGTGGGGGCTGCCTGCCTCCGTCTTGGGGGGGCTGCCTCCGTCCCCCCCGTTCTTCCTCCCTCAGGCAGGACAGGCAGTTTCACCTAAGGAGAAGCATGAGGGGGTTGGGGAGGGGCAACTGTCACTGAAAGGGGGTGGGGGGCTGCCTCCGTCTTGGGGGGCTACCTACGCTCCCCCCGTTCCTTCCCTTCTTCCCTCAGGTGGGCCAAGAAGCTTCACCTGAGGAGAAAAAGGAGGCGCTGAGGGGGCGGGGGAGGGGCTTTCTCACTGAAAGGGGGTGGGGGCTGCCTCCGCCTCCCCTTCGTTCTCCCCTCAGGCGGACCGGGAAGTTTCACCTGTGGAGAAAAAAGGGGGCGCTGAGGGGTGGGGGAGGGGCCAACTGTCACTGAAAGGGGGTGGGGCCTACTGCCGCCGCCCCCCAAGTGGCGCTCCACCGTTGTGAGTGTGGTGCCTTATGTGGAACTGTGTGTCACAACAACACACGCACGCAACGAGCGAGCACGTCCCACCCAGCTTACAACCACCACCCCAGGAGGAGGAGGAGGAAGGCGGCGACAGAGACAACACCCCCCCTCCCCCGGGCAGGGCCCCACACTGCGCCTGCCCAAGTGGCCCGCGCGCCCGCCCACCGCGCCGGCCCCTCCCTCAGCCAGCCCTCAGCTCGCTCATTCGACGCGCCAGCGCCGGCGCTGACCTCACGGGCTCTGCTGCTGGCAGCGGTGGCGACGGCGCGGGCTGGAGCGAAGATGCGGAGTCCTGGAGCGCCGGAGGGACGGACGGGAGTCTGCCTTGGCTCCCCTGCATGGCTGGGGCAGCAGCGTCTGGTGCTTGCTGTTGGTGTCCTGTTCAGGGTTGTGGGGAGGCAGGTGAGGCACTGCCTCCGCACTGGGGTCCTTCGAAAAGCGCCGCTGCCGTGGGAGAAGCTCCAGCACCCACAACCCACGCTTGAGCACCTCCCATGGTGGCAGCACTTTTTGAAGGACCCCAGTGGGGAGGCACTGCTTCACCTGCCTCCCCACCCACCACACATCTCTGTCATATCTACTGTGCTGAGTTACAGACCCAGGGAATGGTTTGAGCCTAACAGTGTTCCTCAACCAGTGGTACTCAAGATGGTGTCTGTTGGTACTCACAGAACCCCTGGACACCTGCCACTCCAGCGAGACCAGGAACACAGCACAACAAACAGCAGTAGGAGGCTCCAAGCATGCTCTTGTGCACTTGAAAAAGCCCCCCCCCCACCTCTTACTGGTGTTTGTCATTGCAACCCACCAGTGCATCCTGACCAGGGTGACCAGATACAACAGAGGACAGAGTGGCTATACCTGTTACCATTGTAGAGAAGTGGGAATTTGGGCAGGTGCAGCTCAATATGGACGGGTTTTTTAAGCGGCACCTGCCAAAATCCTCGATTTTCTACAATGGTTAAAGGTATAGGCACTGTGGGCCTATATCTAACTTTCCAGCACTGGTGCAGCTGCAGTGCAGTCCATAGGTAAGGGAACAGATGTTCCCATACCTTGAGGAGGCCTCTGAGACTGCTTCCCCAACATAGAATGCAGTAAATGCCCCATTGGCACAGCAGCACTGGCACTGGAAAATTGGATAGGATTGGTCCCTGTGTTCTCCATTGCATCTGGTCACTCTGGTTCTGACCCACAGTTTGGGAACCACTGAATTAAGATGTTCAGTAAGTGTTGTACTGTTTGTGTTTTTGTTCCTGTTCATTTTAACAGAAATAAATACGTTAAGGACATACATTTAGGCTGTGCGTATGATGTATAGTAATTTAAAGGTACAAGTTTAGTTATGTGGGGGTAGGGTGATGATGTGTGGGCAGGGCAATGATTCATCACAATGCCCACCACCAAGGGGACATTGCCCCACGCACTGAATAGAAGTAGGTCCAGCGTACTGGTCTCCTGTGCCAAGTGACACTAACCCTAGTGACACCACTGCTGTGGCTTCTTTTCAGAAGGGAATAGATTGACCTTGGCTGTTGTGAATCATCTTTTCCCTTTTGTTTGCACACCCAGACTAGCTACAGTCAGACAAAGTTGATGGTACCCTAGTCTGGGGCAATGAAAACCAGAGTGAGAAAAAGTTACTCTGTGTTACATTCATCATAATTAATTACTTGTGCACAGAAGTTATTCCTGAATTAACATCATTATATAGTCTTATTGCACGATATTACTTATTTGTTTATTTTGTGATTGTTTGATTATCTTTTCAATTTGCAGACAACAAAGTCAAGGGCAAATTTATTCAATTTCTATCCCGACCAATTCTATAAAAAGAAATGATTTCTATTTCTATAAAAGCTCCAAAAGATTTATGAAACTGAAATGAAATGGCAATATAAGTATTACAAGAGGTGATGGGGGAGGAGGAACAAAAGAAAATAAGTTACAACCAAAACTACCCAGTGCATTAGGAGGACTGTAATCCTAAAGCTTTAGTGTTGTGCACATTTATCTGGGAATAAGTTCCATTGAACACAGTGGGTCTTCTAACTTCTGAACATACTTGCATACTCAAAGTAAGCATACTTGCTTGGAAACAGTCCCAGTGATATCAGTAGACCTGTCGTCTGAGTAAACGTGATTTGATACCTTCAACTTCTCATGTGTGCTTTGTGGGTTTCAGCCTGTATGTGCCTGGATAATGTGCTATGCAAATACGCACACGTGGACTGCCGTACAACAGCTGCGCTTTTACCTAGCACTCACACACATTCGGTTTGATGGGAGCACAGTATGTTCATACACAGGCAGCACAGAATGTAGGAGGTGCTTCAATTGTCTGATCACTCCAGCTCTTGCGAGGTCAATGGAAGTTGGGCAGGGGACCAAGGAATAGCACAAGGTGGGAGTCAGAACCTGACTGACAATGGGCAGGAGTGAGGAGAAGGGGTGCTCAGTGCAAAGAGGGTGGCAAACTGGTGTGTGTGTGCTGAGCAACGTGGAGGCACTCTGTACACCTTGGTGGCAGTTTGAGGTGCTTGGCCTCATGCCACAAATCCACTGAGGTCCAATGGACTGAAACTTGGGGGATGAGATCGGCAAGGAGTGTGAGCAAGGGAGATTGCCTGGGAGAAGGATGGTTTCAGCTTGCAACAGCTGCTGCCTGAGGGCTGTGGTGGAGGCGACTGGTGCTTGCTAGCACTAATCCTACTCCCCACTCCCACTGGGATAGGGGCCTAGCCAGCTGGCTACCTGCCCAGATTGTCTGAGGCTCAGCACGGGGGTTAGGCCTCATTACATGGGATTTAAGTTGTCCCAGAGAACAGCGAGTCTGGCTCAGAGGGGGAGGTACGGCTTGGTGTCCTGGTGCCAGGACATGGGAGGATAGTGTGAGAGGAGATGGGGTTATATACATGAAGGGTTGTGTTTTAATGCAGCGCAGTGGTTGGGTGCCCTAGTGGACTTTCCTTTACAAAAGCTCTGGAAGAGAGGATACTTCTCAGGTCTTGGCTCTGTCCCCAAACCTCTCTAACTTAGAGATTTGATTTGTAAACATTTACCTTCTCCCCCTCTTACCAGGAAGAACTTTTGCTGAGCAATCTGCCTCACCTGATTGAATCCTGTCCTCCTCCTGTTTCAAGTGGGTTTGGTTCTCCTGTTTGGTTCTGATTATTTTTAAAATTCCTCCCCTCTTTTTCAGGCAATAGGTTTAAAGATGATGTGTGAGTTACCACATCATCATAACTACTGAGTCATGCAACCTGAGTAATGGGCAATAAAAGAATTAACCCTAAAACCTTTAGTGAGCCATAAGTACACAAAATGGTTTCATGAGCATGCACTGAAAACAACCACACATGTTTCTCTTATAAAAATGGGTACCTTCAGAAATGCATTCCACAGGATAAATAGTCTCTCAAATAATTTAGAGCCCAATCCTATGCATATCAACTCAGAAGTAAGTTCCATTGTAGTCAATGGGGCTTACTCCTAGGTAAGTGTGGATAGTGCAGTGGCAGATATCCAGAAGGGGTGGGGAAGCTGTTAACGATTTCCAGTCTTTAGGGAGCTAGAGCTCTGTCCAGCTTCTTGGCTATCCTTTAAGACTACCATTCCCTACAGCGTGATGATGTTTGCATCCCTCATGTCTTGAGGTACTCCACCTTCTCTCCAGCAGAGACAGAGGATTTCATGCAGCTCAGTGACGATGATCTCTTTGCAGCACTTTAGGACTTCAGCAGGGATGCTGTCTTTTCCAGATGCCTTGCCAAAGGCAAGGGAGTCCAGGGCCACGTGAAGTTCTTCTAGGGTTGGTTCATGGTCAAGCTCCTCCAGCACAGGCAGGCACTCAATGTTGTTCACACTGTACAAGAACAAAGGCGACAGTGGTGACTGCAACAACTACCGTGGCATCTCTCTCAGCGTTGTAGGAAAGTTGTTTGCCCGAGTTGCAGTAAAGAGGCTCCAGGTACTTGCAGAGAGCGTTTATCCAGAATCACAGTGTGGATTCCGAGCCAACAGGTCCACCACTGATATGGTATTCTCCCTTAGACAACTGCAAGAGAAATGCAGGGAACAGCGACAGCCACTCTTTATAGCCTTCATAGATCTCACGAAGGCCTTCGACCTGGTCAGCAGGGATGGCCTCTTCAAGATTCTCCCCAAGATTGGATGTCCACCCAGTCTCCTCAGCATCATCCGATCCTTCCACAAGGACATGAAGGGCACTGTTGTCTTCAATGGCTCCACAGCAGACCCCTTTGACATCCGAAGTGGCGTGAAGCAGGGCTGTGTTCTTGCACCAACCTTGTTTGGGATTTTCTTCGCTGTCCTGCTGAAGCATGCCTTTGGAACCGCAACAGAAGGCATCTATCTCCGGACCAGATCAGACGGAAAGCTCTTCAACCTCTCCAGACTGAGAGCAAAGTCCAAAGTACAGCTGAAATGTCTGCGTGACTTCCTCTTTGCCGACGATGCAGCTGTCACTACCCACTCTGCCAAAGATCTCCAGCAGCTCATGGATCGTTTTAGCAAGGCCTGCCAAGATTTTGGACTGATGATGAGCCTGAAGAAAACACAGGTCATGGTTCAGGATGTGGACTCACCTCCCTGCATTACAATCTCTGCGCATGAACTGGAGGTTGTCCATGATTTTGTGTACCTTGGCTCAACGATCTCTGACACTCTTTCTCTCGATACCGAACTAAACAAACGCATCGGTAAAGCAGCTACCACATTTTCCAGACTCACAAAGAGAGTTGGTCCAACAAGAAGCTGATGGAACATACCAAGATCCAGGTCTACAGAGCTTGCGTCCTGAGTACACTTCTGTACTGCAGCGAGTCATGGACTCTTCTCTCACAACAGGAGAGGAAACTGAACGCTTTCCACATGCGCTGCCTCTGACGCATCCTTGGCATCACCTGGCAGGACAAAGTTCCTAACAACACAGTCCTGGAACGTGCTGGAATCCCTAGCATGTATGCACTGCTGAAATAGAGACGCCTGCGTTGGCTCGGTCATGTCGTGAGAATGGATGATGGCCAGATCCCAAAGGATCTCCTCTATGGAGAACTCGTGCAAGGAAAGCGCCCTACAAGTAGACCACAGCTGCAATACAAGGACATCTGCAAGAGGGATCTGAAGGCCTTAGGAGTGGACCTCAACAAGTGGGAAACCCTGGCCTCTGAGCGGCCCGCTTGGAGGCAGGCTGTGCAGCATGGCCTTTCCCAGTTTGAAGAGACACTTGGCCAACAGTCTGATGCAAACAGGCAAAGAAAGAAGGCCCATAGCCAGGGAGACAGACTGCACTTGCTCCCGTTGTGGAAGGGATTGTCACTCCCGAATTGGCCTTTTCAGCCACACTAGACGATGTTCCAAAACCACCTTTCAGAGCGCGATACCATAGTCTCTCGAGACTGAAGGTTGCCAACAACAACCATTCCCTAAACCTTGCTTAATCCACCCATCTTCCTGTACTTCAGTCTTTCATTCCCACAATTCTTACAAACAACAACAAGAAGAAAGAATCCTTAGGGAAGAAAACCCCATTCAGATCTGGGAAGCAATATTCATTCATTCATTCATTCATTCATTCATTCATTTATTTATTTATTTACAGGTAATGCATGTACATAATTTGCATAATAAATCTGATTATAATTTTTCACATAGTCAGGCACACCAGCCTGCTTATGCACTGGTAAATCTTTGGGGAGGGTTTACTCCAGGTGCCTGCTCCCACTGTCTGAGGTAAAGGTCTTGGTAGTGGCTACATGCCTATGAAATACTTTTTATCTTCCTAGGCCTCATAGCAGCCCAATGCTACCTAAACTCCACCACCACCAATGGAGGTGCATCACTGGAGCATATGATGCATCCAGACTGTCCTAGGAAGGACAGTCTGGGAACTCTCCTCCAGATAAGGGAACATTTGTTTCTTTGCCCTGTGGTAAGTCTGCTACTATGATGGGTGTACTTGGACCTGTGCCAGCGATTTTGCTGGTCCAAGTCTGAGTGGACACAAGAAGGTGGATCAAGGCCAGGAATGGGGGTAGGATATCAGAATATGAAGCTGCTGCCACCAATACAGCCCGTTCCTGGCTTCATCACCCCCTCCCTGCCAGGCAGTCCAATCCTGAGCTGCTCAGTGCATGGGCAGCTGCCGGTGACTTCTCAGGGGAAGGGGACTTTCATCACTTTCCCCTGGGTAATTGATTCTGCGGCAGCTCTTTAGCCAGCACAGAATCAAGGAGTCCCATGTCTGGCCATGCTGACAGGGGGGCTCTGGATCCAGTGGAGCTCAGCTCCACAGATCCAACCCCTCTCATCCACCCTCCCTGCCATGCCTCCTCCTTGCCCTCCCCCTGCCCCGAGCACCTGCTAAACATTTGCAAAATGGAACAAGGGTACAGAAGGGTCTGCGGGTTGTTTGATCTAAAGGGAAGCCTTAAGCCCTGGCTACTTTCTTAGGAAGAGAATAAAAAGTTAACTTTGGCTGCAGCTTGCCCTGGTGGGGTTGCCATGGGGACGAATAGTCCTCTAATTATCTCTGCATTGTCCTGTTGCTCTCTTCTGAGCTTTCCCTAGTGCCTGAACAGCCCTGACCCAAAATGACCTTGCAGATAAGGTGAGGAGATAATCTAAGCTTGATTTATTGGCAGAAATTTCTCACCTTATAGAGGAATATCTATAGTATATATACAAATTCTGCTGCAAGCTGACCAAGAAAAAGCCCTTGTGCAGAGCATGTCATCCTGAATCTTGTGATGCATTCTTAGATATTTCACAATGACATCCTGATTGTGTGATAGTAGCAAGGTGATTCCCAGAAAAGCCATAGGGTGATAATTGCACAATTGTTTATTGCAGTTTAGCACAAATACTTGTTGCATTCTAAAACGGACAGCCTCTGGAGGCATACCATGGCAGCCAATTAAGGCTGCAGCCCTAAGCATATTTATGGAGACTAGGTATTACTAAACCCTGAGTAAATGTGCATAGCATTGGGCCACACCCATATTTCCAAGTATACATTGTTAAAATCAGGCCACCAATTTTGTGCAGGTTCCATGAGAGTATGTTTTGGGGCACATCAGATGAGACCATCCTTTCTGAGGTTCTCATAGCATCATTTTGTGCTTCATTGTCAAATATTTGAAGCACAAGAACAGAAAGCTTTTTAAAATGGACAGCAGAACACTGCATGATATATGAATACACATTTAGGAGGTGTAGCACATGGGAGGAAATAAAGACTAGTACACCACACCTTGCAGTAATAGTACTGCAATTCTGTTTTGCTATTGTCATTTTGGAGCAGGATGTAGGCCTGATGGGCATCCCAATCCTGTCTTGCGCTGGAACAGGCTGGCTAGCTGGCCTGCGCTGTATCCAGCACAGGATAGGAGGTAGATGCAGTGCAACTTGGAGTAAGGGGATTTATTTCCCCTTACCCTGTGATGCACAATAGCCACTTCAATGGGGCTACTTGGATCTGTAATGCTGGGCTGCTCTGGAGGGGGGTTAGAATCCGGACTAAGTGTAGGATGCTGGTCCCACCCCCCTCCTGGGCCTGACCCCCCCCCCGCTAACCTCCCTCCCCCCACTCCAAAACTCCCTGTTCCATCCTCTCCAACCCTCCCCCCCCACCCCGCTGGCCTTCCCAGGCTAGCGCGAACTCGCCTCTGCCTGGTGAGGATATGGCACAGGGAGGCAAGCGTGCATCCTCACGCCAGCCTCCCCAACTCCTAAAGAGGAACAAATGTATCTTAT
This sequence comes from Tiliqua scincoides, assembly GCF_035046505.1. NCBI lineage: Eukaryota > Metazoa > Chordata > Lepidosauria > Squamata > Scincidae > Tiliqua > Tiliqua scincoides. Next base: position 7,346,516 of record NC_089825.1, read on the forward strand.
AGCATGTTTGTGACACTTCCAGGTCAGCATAAGGGACTTGCACTGGCGCAACAAGCACTTTGGATTATGCTCTTAGCAATGCTAGGGCAAATTTTAGGTTGTATCAGGTCTGGTTTGCTACAGTGCCTTATCTGAAGTTGAAGGCCTTATCTTCCACTGCCTTAACTTTAATGCCATTGGTTACAGACATATTATACAATCAGATTAAGGATGTTTCCACCCTCACTGGAACACTGTATTGTAAATTACAAGACTGCTAATGTTGTAGCATAGGTTCCCCATATGTTCATGGCATTTGCCAGCCACAGAAAGGTTCCTGGCCACCTCCCTGATGACATTTTGGTGCTAGCCAGTTTTTTGCCCCTTAAAATGAATGATTGGGGAAGGATTTATAATGCTGCTCCTGGTTTTGATATAGATAACTGCTTGCTGTCTTTGATACTGTTATGGGCTGGTTTTTGCGCTTAGGTATGGTGCAAAGAGACAGGCTCCATTTGCTGTGGTCCCTAAGGACAAAGTAAGTGGGTTGACACTTGAGGTCAGATACCTGGGGAGGGAGGAAAACCTTTCCACTTGCTGCTGATTCCAAGGAGTGTGGGCAACACCCTCTCCCTAGAAGAAAGTTCAGTTTCTCTGGGACCACCACACAGAGCAGGACTGTGGAGTGCACACAGCTGTGGGTGCTCATCAGCCATGCAGACCAGTGGGAGGCAAGTACACCCTGAAGCACCCTGCTCCTGGGGGGCATTACAGGGATCAGATGCATTGTATTGATACAGCTGGTCTCCAGAATTAGAAACATCTGGCTGTGCCCCAAGGGAGGCTGCTGAACCCTGTTTTTGGCTTACGTTTAGGGAAACATTTTCTTAGAGCCACACACAGAGGGAGCCCAGTTCAAGGGTGCCTTGTTCTAGGCTTCTGCATGAAGACTGGGTATGGGGGCACTTTAATGTCAGTGAAGAGGCGTACCCCCAAAAGGGAACTGGTTTTATTGTTACCTGTGGGTCAGGGACGTGTGGTGGTGGGTGGGGAGGCAGGTGAGACAGAGCCTCCCCACTGGAGTCCTTTGAAAAGTGCTGCCACCATGTGAGGTGTGCAACGTGTGGACTCCGGTGGGTAGGCTCTGCCTCCCCTCCCATCACACATCCCTGCTGTGGGGTCAGTAAGAAGTGTGGCTCTGCCCCAAAGAAGCCTGTGTATCCTTTCCTGCTCTGGGGACACTCAGCCTGCTTGCCTTTGGTGGAGTGACAGCACAATCCTATGCCTGTCTGCTTGTGTGAATGGGGCTTACTCTCAGGAAAGCGTGTACAGGATTGCAGCCTTGGGCAGCAGGATTTTTTTTCCCTGGGAAAGCAGCGCGCAAGGAGCGGGCAGCGGCAGCAGCGGCACTCCAGAGGAGGAGGAGGAGGAGGAGCAGAGGCTGGCAGGCTCGCCTCGCAGCGAGAGGTACCAGGCAGGGGGAGCTGGGCTGGCGACCAACCTGTCAAATCCACTTTAGGACAAAGTAGGTCAAAGCTCCTTTCCGAGCCAGGGCTTCCCTCCCTCCCTCCCTCCCTCTCCACCTCCCGCGGGGGTCCCGGGCAGGGCAGGGCAGGCACAGCCTCCAGTGCAGAAGAAGGGGATCTTTGCGCGTGGCGTGGCTGCGAACCCAGCTCTTCCAGGCAGGGAGGGGGGGCTTGTACTCAAGCAGCCCTCCCCACTTCCTTGGCCCTCCCCTGCCGGGTGCAAGGGGGAGGAGGAGGCCAGCAGGGCTGGCACCCTCCTGGATTGGAAGGGGGGAGTGGAGGAGGAGCCCAGCCCTCTCCGCCCTCGCTCTGCTCGGTGCCTGCAAGGCGTGGCGTGCTGGTTTGGCTCCCAGTGTGCCCCCGCGTCTCCCGGGCTGGGCTGGCACCGCGCACCACAGGGCTTGCTGGAGAGGCGCTGGGAAGTCTCGGGAAACAGGGTATCCCTTGGGCTGCTCTGGGCAGGTGGTTCTCCCCCCTCCCCCAGCACCCACACGCTTGCAGGGCTCTGATCTCCGCTCGCAAAAGCTCACTCCCAGCTCCACTGGCACCTGCCCCAGCACCGGCGCGCGCCCCCCTTGTCCCCGCGATGCGCCCCTTGGCTGTGCACGAGGAAGTGGGAAGAACGGCCCAGAGAGGGAGGCACTATTTTGTGCGGAAGGATCCGTGCTCGGCGGGCTTGATGGAGCCGCCATAGACTTGTCGCTTGGGGAGCAGCCACAGGGCCTCCCCAGCAATTGCTGTGCAGCAGCCTCCCTGTGTACACGTGATGGGGGTGAGACGCTCCTCCTGTGCTGAAGAAGGCAAAGCAGGGCACGGGTGCAAGAGGGCATCGTCATCTCTTGTCAGTATGCACCTTTACCCTTTCCAGGGTGGTGTCACAGCAGAAAAGCACAAAAAAAGAGAAGCTGACCTTTGTTGACAGTATTGCAGTGGCGTAGCTGGGGGGGCAAAGCACTAAGTTTTTGCAGGGAGCCTCACCACAGCGCGCAAGGGAAACCTCCCCTTCAGAGCCATTCCAGGCAAATACCTCTGTTTTGCACCCACCACCCAGAACGACTCCAAAGGGGAGAGGCCTCTTGTACAGAGGCTCCCTGTAAAACTTAGCACTTTGCACCCCCTTTAACTACACCACTGCAGTATTGAACAGTTGTGATCAGTAGGCTTGCTTGTGTCATGTTGGGAGCACATACTCAGCTGCAGCTTGCAGTCCATGCACAGCCCTTTATAATGTTCTCTATAGACCAGAGTTTCTCAACCAGTGGTAAGAATACCACTGGTGGTACTTGAGGTGGTGTCCAGAGGTACTAATGGGACCTCCAGATCCCTGCCACCTTGCAGCGAAACCAGTAATACTATGTGACAAGCAAAAGTAGAGGCTTGGCTTGGCAGGCAGAGATCCAGCATGCACTTTTTGTGTGCTCGTAAAAGCCCTCCTCCCTGAGCCTCTTACCAGTGTTTGTCATGTAGCACCTGGCCTCCCAATCTGGAAGTAACTGGCAATGATGTCATAACCAGTTATTTCCAGTGGTCCTTCCAGTAGGCGAACCATTCAAAGTGGTATAGTGGGGAACAAATGTTGAGAAACACTTCTATAGACTCCTTTCAATTATACATTTCTTCACGTTATCAAAAAGCTTGTCTGTGTTAATATGCACCAAATGTGTCAAGTATGACTTTTTAGGAGACTAGATGCAATTTTTCTGACTACTCTTTTGAAAATTATTTTATCTTTTAAGCACTAACAAACTAAAACAACTAGTTACATACAGTGGTGTCGCTAGGAGGGCGTGGACCTCAGGGGGTGACACCACTACTGGCCAAAAATTTTTAAATCTAGGTACTTTCAAATAATACCATCATGTTATATATAATTTGATGTGTAATTTCATGCAGAATGCAATGAAACAAACCATGTTGAAGTATCTCTCTTCTATCAAAAGTTGTAGCAAAAAAACCAGTGGGGCAGAGCAATGGTGCATCACCACACAGGCTGCCCTGGACTTTGCCCTGTCCCACTGCATGGGAGGACGTACGTCATGGGGTGACACGCTGGCCTCCCACACTGAATGACACAAACCCTAGCAATACCACTGGTTACATATTTGTGTAAAACACAGGCAAAGGGCATATATAGGGAAAACGAAGATTCCGAACGTTATACATATATACTCTGTGTTTACCAGTAATTATTTATTATTCTGAAGTAATTCTTTCAGTTTTTTTTAATGAGCGGAGTAATGTACTGTTAATTTTTCATCATCAATTATCAGCAAAGAAAGTACAAGTATGTATCTGAAATTTACAAGTATGTATCTGAAATTTACAAGTATGTATCTTCTAGCATTTACAGGTCAATCGTGCTAGAAGATAATAATTTTACGCATGTTAAAAATGTGTGACCAGACAGAGGCTTGTAACTGGTGGATCCTTCTGAATAAATATGCAAAGGCAATATATTTAAATTAAATTTTAAGAACAAAAAATATTTTGTGCTCATTACCATGCTTTTCATACAGCTTCATACAAAAAAGTATATAATATTCTAAAATAATAATAATAATAATGTTGATGAATACTAATAATGCAAATAGTTTCCATAGTAATGCTATTTTTTGAAAAAGACAGATACATTTTATTTTAAATAATAATATTAGACAAGAGAGCTGGTATGGTATAGTGACTGACAGTCCTGTTCTATTGAGTGAGAACACAATAGGAGCACTAGTGCTGGATATTGTAAAAGGATATTCCCTCTGGTGGGAAGGCCTGTGCCATCCTGCAGGTGCCATATCCTGCCTGAAAATCGCCAGGGCAGGTAAATTTTGTACCAGGCATCAGAGGACAGGGTGGTGGGAGGACATTCCTGAGGCAAGAAGGGGGTGTTTTAGAGCAGGGGAGGGTTGGGACGGGGATGGTTCAGGCCAGGGAGCAGGCAGGGATGGTGGAGTAGGCCTCTGACACATCCTATCCCAGTCCCGGGCCTACTGGCATCACACGGCTCTACTTAGCACTATGCTAGCTCAATAGCTGATGCAGATCTGATTAGCCCCATTGTACAGGCCACGGTGTGACACAGGGTAAGGGAATAAATGTTCCCTTATCCCATGACCTCCCACCAGCTTGAATTCAGTGCTGGATACAGTGTGGGCTCTGCAGCCTCACTGCTCCAGTGTTGGATAGGATTGGGCTGTGAGCTGCAAATCAGAAATTCCTTGGTTAGAATTTTGTTTTTCCCATGATCTCCCTATGTTACCTTAAAAAAGCCACTTCTTGGCCTTAGCTGCAACATGGAGTTAATAATACCTATTTCCTTTACAGGGTTGTTGTAAGATCTGAAGGCTGGCTCACTCATGAAGCAAGGTGAAGTAAATGCTGTGAGCAGTGGCTGAGCAAGGGGGTGCCTGCATCTGCCTGCCACTTCCACTGGCCCATCACCCACATTGCCATTCATGCTGTCTACCCATGAGGGAAAAGAGGATCACAGCAACAGGGGGCCTACTGCATCTTCCAGAATACTTTTCCTGGTTCCACTTTCCTGAATTTACCTGGGAGTGAAAATTCCACTATTAATGGGAGGGGTGATGTTGTACCAGCTGACACTGCCCTTGACCTACATACATTCAAACTTCCATTTGTTCATGTGTGTATTCACCTGGATTTCTGTAGGCTCCCAACATTTTTTCCTGCAAAAATGAGATCACACATAGAGAACCAATGCATATTTGGAGGCGTTATGAGGCTTTCCGGCCAAAGTAAAGTCTTTTTACTTCAACCTTTTGAGTTTTTTATATGGGCACTTGAGGGTTTTAATGCTGATTTTGTTTTATGGTGCTTTTAAAAATTGTCTTCTGCTGGTTTTATCTGCTTCTTATCGCTCTTGGCTCTTAAAGAAGTTTTTCAAGTGCTCATGGGATTTTAGGAGTTTTTTAAATATTAATATTTATTTTTTAAAAAATATGTTTTTTATCATGCTTGGAAGCCACTTTGAAAGGAGATAAAGGGGGGTATAAATCTGTAAATAAATAAATATATAGTGTACAGTAACTTCTGTGCATGATAGCAGGGGACAGAGCTAGGACCCATTCTCTCCCCCATGTTATTTGCATCACAAATGAATATCTCCACAGGATTACTGAAGCTTTATAATATCATGAATTATTAATCCATTGTATTCATTCATTTAATTTTCCAACTAGGTCAGTTTAACCATTCATGCCATAGAGCAGGGTACATAAACATATTTCACTGCTGCATCTGCATGGGATCTTGTTGAAGATAGAATGACAAGAATGAGTACAAACAGAATCTGTTAGACCTGAGCACCACATACATAATTTGCTTTCATAAAATGAATTTGTCCTCCCAAAATGTCCTGACAAGGTTCAGAGCTGATAGTTGGCATTATGAGTACAAACCTCAGGAGAGTTCTGGACTCGATTTTGCTTGTTGAAACCATGAGAGCTTCACAAGGATTCCTGCCTGAAAGTGTCCATGCTGTCTCTTATGTTGCTGCAGCTAGTGGAGTTAAGAAAGTAGGGGTGCAACTGCATATCCATTAGCATCTAGCTTTGCACTTTCCAGACAAGAATCAGAAACTTCCAAGGGTTAGAGGCTTTGTAGATGATCTGATTTTTGTGCAATCAATGTTCAGTTTGAGGCATTCTTTCTTAAAGATGTGCTTCTGTTATTGAGACATAATATTTTTCCAGAATTCAAAACTGAGTATTTTTCAAGGTGAAGTGTTACTTTACCTCCAGCTAGCAAGCATGCCACTTGTGCACTTTGGACTGTGGATGCATGAGTGCCAAAGGCATCTATTGATCAATAACTATAACATCAGCGGTGATGAGTGAAGGAGACAACCCTCTTTTCAATACCTGTACTATTTTGTGGCCAAGTACACTGAGGGTCCAATCCTATCCAACTTTCCAGTACTAATGCAGCCATGCCTCCAAAATTATGCAGCCGTGTGTTGGCAAACATTTGGCAAACAATTCAGCCTTGTCCCAAGGTCTGCTGCCTCGACTGTCATAAAATATTGTTATACAATATGATCTATATGTATTTTTACAGAACTGTGACAAGAGGGGGAATAGATCCACACAAACATTGTTGTAGTCCCAATGGATCAAAATTATTTTTAAAGTTTATTTTAACACTTAAAGAGATAAGCTGCCATACTTTTTTTTTAGCAAATGAAAAATCAGTGTGTTCTCATTTTGAACTACAGATGCATCCCCTTCTTGACTTCAGAACAAGTATGCTCAGTTCAGTGCTCTACTTCCCTTTGATCTTAGATTCTGGCTTTAAATTCTTCATTTTAAAGGCAGGCACTCACAGTCATTATCTGGTGATAGTTTTATTTTAACAGTGTTCTATTCTTCTCCACTAAATGTTTTCAGAGGAAAACCTTCAGCACTATCCTATGCATATCTACTCAGATATAAGTACCATTGTGTTTAATGGGACCTATTCCCAGGAAATTGTGTGTAGAATTGTAGCTCTATTGACCTTTACCCCTTTCCTCCACTGCCCTGCTGGTGTTGTCTTCTTGATAACTGTTTCTTCTCCTTATTTAAATCTTATTCTTATAATGTTCACTTTTTATGAAAGAAAAATGTTGCTTCTGTTTCACTGTTTCAGGTTAGACACTGTTTCAGGTTAGGCTGTAAAAATAGATGTCCTCCTGTCCTGAGAAATAATTACACGTGGCCTAAAACATCTCTTGTCCAGTGCACACACATTTTGTGTACCACCACACTGATCAATCTACCACACTGATCTTGTGTCCAGTTTATATGTGCAGTTTAGATTCCACATTCATTGGACTTTGCCATTAGACAAATGGCTTCAGGCTTTCTTTTCAATGTGTAAACCAACTTCTATTAGGCAAATGCTTTCTTCACAACTCTAGCAAAGCCACATAAGCTTTCACCTGCTCAGTTTTTTCTGTTATTTGGGTAATATTCTTTTGGAGAGGCCACAGAGGTTGGAAAGAATCTGATTTGATTACAAAAAGGGGGGGGGAAGTAAATGTGTGGCAAAATGGTGGCAGATACCCTAGAGGAGGTACCATTGTATGTTAAACATCCGAGATTTGGGTCTGAGTGTGAGAAGCATGTTGGATGGACAAGATCAAAGCCCTCTGGGTCATGAAAATCCAGTCTACAACTGTGAGACATAAATAAATAGCCCCAAGCTATTTTTGTGATTCTTTTGTTCCAAAGCTGTGCTTACGAACACATATGATTGTTAACTGTGAATGAAATAAATGATAGCAACATTCTTACTCTCCTGTGTGGTAGCAGAAGGAATTCTCCATCTTTATGCTGATAGTTATGATGATGTAGCACAGCCTCTGCTGAAACTTCCATATCCCAGTGGCCTTTCATGGTGTACACTGGATCTTGTTTTCACAATGAAAAATATGTGAATGTCAGTATTTTCAGTTGCAGCTTTTCTTCAAGAAAGTAGAGCATCAGAATCCAATTGCATGGGGCTTCTTAAAAAGATAGGTCAGAAAAATATTCACTTGTAGTCTCAGGGCTATGTTCATGGTTCCTTGAAAGAAATTCATTAAGCTAGGAAAAAGCTGGCACCATCCCAGCCTTCCTGTAATGTCTCCCATAATATGCTACAAGGGACACATTTACAGTCACTCCTGGTTGTCTTTATAGCACTAGTGCAAGATGAAGGGCCAGTTCACAGCCGTAAGGCTTTTAATGAATAGAAGTTGGTGGCTTGCCACAGTCAAAATCATTTTTTTTCAGGCATCTCAAGCACAGCACAGCCTTTTAAGCACTGGGCTTTCCCAAGGATGTGCAAACAGAATAATAGCTGTAATCTCTTGAATCACTGTGATATAATGACTGCTTTTGTTCAAGTATCTTCATATCCTATGAGAATCCCTTTATTCACAGCAAGGAAACATTTGGATGGTCCACTTTTCACTACTCATAATCTTTCTAAAGGACTATTTCATTTATCTTTATTTTATCCATCTTAACTCCCTTTGATAAGTCTTTGTAAAGAGCATGCTGTGAATGGAAGAGTAATTTTTGCTTTGAACCGAAAATATCCTGGCCAAGTCTAAGCAGGGGCAGCATGAATCAGGATGTAAGTACCAGACCTGCCAAAAGATATATTTAGGGCCCGATCCTATGGTCCTCTGCACTGGCCGTATGCTCATACTGTCAGCGCTGGGTGTTGCAAACATGCTGTAAAATACATTTGCAGCACCCTTTGAGTAAGTGGCACCAGCGGTGGTGCCCTGCCAGCACTGCGGAGGAAGACCCGGCCACTGCTGGCAACAAAGCGAGTGCTTGGTGGCATGGGGAGTGTGGCAGGAGGGCATGGGGGAGGTGTTCCTGGGAGGAGGGTGGAATGGGCGAGAGACCGACCCAGGAGGGGGATGCGACCAGCAGAGGTCTCCTTGGCTGGATCCTATGCTCCATTTTGGGCTTGGAAGCTGCACCAGCTAAATAGCTGGCGCAGACTGAAAAGCTCCATTGTGAAGGCTAGGCCTTTACTCAGGATAAGGGGACCTTCAGTGGCTTCTCCGGAGGAGACCTCCAGTGGCTTTCTTGGCTCTGCAGGATACAGTGGTGGCTATTTCTGTGCCACTGTAGCCTGCAGTACTGGGAAGCATAGGATTGGGTAAAATATATAGATTTTCATCTGGTATAATTTATAATCCCAGCTCCTTGTTGAGTATCACTGGCTATCTGTATCCTGATGAATCAAGGGTGTTTTTAAACTTCCAGAGTTAGGGCTCTCAAATTTTCAGAGCCAAGAACTTAGCTGATGGTGGCAGGTGGGTGGGTGGGTGAGGAAACAGGACTGGCTGGGATCTGGAGACCAGCACTGGATGGGTTTGAGAGAGTTCATGTCTTGAATCAGGCTAGGGTGCAATGCAGAGTTGATTACTTAACAACAGAGTCTTATCTGGAAGGAGAATAAGGCAAGTAAGAGTGGGAGCTGAGGATTGCAGGTCAGGTGTACTGCTGCCTACAGATGATCAGTAGAATATCAGTGTATACATACTGTATTTACAAAATCCCTATTCATTGATTATACTGGTAATTTCCTATTTCAAATTCCCTCTTGAACAGGTACTGGCTTTCCAGGAACTGGCTTAAGGTTTCCAGTGGATTTAAATCAAAGTTTCCGCAGGATTCTCCTAAGCATTTAGAAGCAGGGTTGTGGACTATCTGCCTCTTGAAGTCCGGCTGGCTTTTTTTCCTTTTAAATGGAAGAATAGCCATTGTTGTTTCTTTGTCTTGTTAGCCCATATTGCAGTCATTAATCTGTTTTGCACCCAGCCAGGTCTAACCCAAGTAAATCTGACTAATTACAGGGCATCCTGCCCTTTTGTTACAAACTATAGGTTTGGGGGCTTTTCCTTCATGGCTGCCTTTATTGTTTTGCTCAACATCAGAAGAATTCTGGAAATGCTTGGCTCTCTATGTTGTGATGTTTTAGCTGGTCATAAGAACAGTACCCTCCTGTAGCTTTTAGAGGCTTCCTGATTGACTTTCAGATATGTCCGTATTAGAGAGCCTGGTAAAAATGAGTTTTTTCTTGCTTGTCATCAACAGAGAGATTACAAAAAGAATGCAGAAACTTGGGAAATTATATGCACTATCCACCAGAATCAATCTAATTTAACAATGGACATTAGATTTGTTGCTGGAAAACAACCAATAGGTTGGGTAACCTCAGTTTCAGTCTTGCATATATTTGCCTATGGAGTTTTGGAGTAATGTCATTAAAATAAATAATTGGGGGTGGAAGAAGAGCAAGCAAATATCTGAACTACAGCAGCCCCTAATGGCCTCTGAAACCATTTCATCTTTGCAGAAAAGTATGCAGCTACATCTCAAGAGAGAGACCAGCCACCTGTTCAACTGGGTCATATCCAAAGACTGAGATAATCTCTGGATACAGATGAATTGCATTTATCACAGGCAGACAAATTTTTGGAACGGCTGGCCAGGTAGATCCCTCTCCAGGAACATTTGCTGCAAAATTGTTGGATTTTTAAACGATTAGGAAAAGCCTAGAAGGCATAAGGGGGATTGTGCTGCTCAACTGGTGAATTCGGTTTCTTCAATAAATTGTGATTGGTTTATTACACTAGTTGTAGAACTGACACTTAAGTGGATATTCGTACAGTCATTGGTCTCCAAAGACTTGTTTGAGAGCAAGAAATGTGCAGCTGTTATTCATTTGTTTATTTATTAAAAAAATACTTTGCATGTTGCAGATCTAGATATCTTTCCTGAAGACAGTGCTTCTGTTGCGCTTTATATTTTCCAAACAATTTCAAGTGTAAAAAACTGTAGCAGGCAATTGTTCCTCCTCAGCTCGACACCCTCCATTTCAATAATAAGTGCCATGTGGAAGGTGATTAGTTGTATGTGCATCAGGAGCTGTCAGGAGGTGGCTACAGAGATTGCACAGTACCCAGAGAGAGAGAGAGAGAGAGAGAGAGAGAGAGAGAGAGAGAGAGAGAGAGAGATCCTCCCTGTCATTTGATTTGCTTGTCCTGATCTGTCTCCCAAGATGAGACTAAAGAACACTGGAGGGCTCTGGGTGAACAACTTGCTGTGACAAGAGCCACAGGAGGAATTAGACCTTAAATACAGCCAGGCCTAGCCTAGCCCTCCCAGGTTTAAGGATCATAAAGGGGCAGCCTGCAGTTTTGTGCTCCTCCTGGTCGATGGATGGGGCTGAGGTACAGAGTCTGGAAAACGTGAGGTTACAGGCATTGGTGATTCCAGACCAAGTTGCTCTGGTTCTGGGTGTGCTGGCTTTGAAATCTCCCATTCTGGGGTATTGGGGTCCTGTGTCCCTGGCTCTGGTGTCTCCTAGCTGATGGACTCAGTTCCAGGCTTGGGTTAAAGTCAGGTACAGGGTCTGGGTCTGTTTCTTCTGAAAAGACTGCCGACACCCCCCCCCCCCCACAGAGTTTGGGGCAGGGGCCATGACAATACAGGGCACCCATCATCCTTAGTTACAAGGAGCCTCTCTTCCTGGGTACATTATTTCTCTATGTAGACAAATGCTGTAACCTTGGAGGGCAGCATGGGATTGCTTTGCAAGATGTCACACTGGGAGTGGGGCTTTCTGGGGCGCCCCATGGAGAGGGAAAGCCTGAACAGGACTAGGTGCTCTCACACATCTGCAGTTGGGGTAGGGCTTCTGGGTCACAAACAGTGCCTTCTAGACAGGTGTAGACTCTTTCTTTTATGAAAGAACCACTACCACCAACAACCTGGCAGACAGACTGCATTGCAGACATAAACCCCAGTGCATTGTTTGGGTCTGAACTGGCAAACGGATCTTAGAACATCATCCGGTTTCTCTTAGTATATGAGGCCTGGTCTATAAATGTGACAAAGGAGGTGGGGAAAAAAAGCTGACATGGTCAAATGGACTGCAGCACTTCAGAATGCATGTACAAGAGACCAATTTAAAAATATTCATCTATGTGAAAACTCTGCAAGTGGAAAACTAGCACAACAGAGAGAAAGAAATCAGCTTTGCTCTTACCCTGTTGTACTCGGTGTCTGCTTTAAGCAGGGGTTCCTAATGTTTTTTTCACTTGTATATCCTTTGGCAGCCCATTTCCTTAATTTGTACCACTCGTATAAGCAAAATGTATGTAATTAATATAATTGCTGTTATTTCAAATTTTTCAACTACTGATCCATATTTGATAAATACAGTGAGCGATGACCAGAAATTAGCAGTTGGTGGGGTTTTTGCACTCAGCTAGCTGCCTTCTTTCCTGCCTTGCCAGCCCCACAAGGCATTCTAATGCAGACCGGCCTTTTTCCACCATTATTTGTTTACTGAGTACCCCTAAAGGTCCTGGCAGGTACCCCTGGGGGGTACATGTACTCCAGGTTGGGAACCACTGACTTAAAGGAATTTTTTTTATACAGAGAAGAATTCAAATATTGGATCACCCACCTGCAGTCTGTACAGTCCATTCTGCCACTTCAGCACTCTTCCTCCCCATTCTGCTGAATGTGTAGCCTGGGCTTAATTCCTTATTGGCGAGTCCCACAGGGATTTACAGCCATTCTTCTGAATAGCTTCAATGGGGGGGGGGGTGTGCTGCTGGTGGCATCGGCAATACTCATTTTTTACACATAGAATCATCATTTCCTTCCAAGCTGTTTTTGCCCCGACTCCCCCTCTTTTTTCTGAGCTCAATGGCCACTTCTGCACAGAGACTATTTTGTTTTTCTGGATCAAGGCCATTCAGTGGAGTGGGAAGTGCAGCAAGAGAGAGATACTGCTAGCACTGTTCCCACGTATCCCCAAGGCTGATCTTTATGCAGCTGTGACTCCAAGGGACACCTCTACAAATAAAGGGCTTGCTTATTACCCATCTTTTCCAACTCCTGTCAGGGAACCAAATATCCTGAAGTCAGGAGTAGCTGCTGCACAATGCCCCTTTATAGCTCTCAGTGGGCCTTCTTTGCTGGCTCCAGCTGCCTCTACATGCTGTTTTTCCTAAGTTCTTTTCTTCAATATTTTTTCCAGTTCACTTAATTATTACAGTGCATGGACCAGACTGAGGAAAATACACTGATGGCTGGAGTTGGCATCATGGTAAGTGCTAGGAGAGGGAAGTGTCTCTGCCATGTAATGACATCACCTGGGAACTGATTGGTTGCATTCCTCTGGAAGGGAGGCGCTGGCCTGAGGCCTTTGGGCTTGCTTTGACTTCCGCGATACAGAACAGAGACGGTGCCTGTCTCTTGCCAGCCTGCTTTGCTGCCAGTGTCCTGGCAAAGCCTGAGAGGCATTTATAAGAACAGTACAGTGCTTTGGTCTGTTTGGGGTGGGATGGGGTGGGGGGAGTACAAAGTCACTTCATAGCTCCAGCTAGGACCCTAAGTGGGAACAAGCGAGTGAAAGAGAACTCCCACAAACTGCACATTTTTTAACCTGACAAGTTAATAAACAAGTTGGATTCTCATCCTAGAAGTACTGACACAAACCAATTGGGCCCACAGCTGATCTCTGGGGAAACGGGTTTGAGCAGGGACCAGGCCGCAAAGGAAGTTTCATTTAGTGGTGTGCAAATACTGATTGCTGTGTTCACTGTTTGTGGAATCACCACATTTGGCACCATGATCAGAAGTCTCTCTGAACTGGAAGGAATTCTGCAGGAGCTAGTTGGCGTAGCAGTTATGAGCAGCACTTATGAGCTGACAGTCCCAGATCAAAATCGATCTTGCTCATGTACTCACTGGGTGGCATAAGCAAGCCACTGTCTTGCTCCTCATCTCCAATATGGGGATGGCCATCATACTGTCTAACTTTATTTACAAAACATGCATGCCAGAACTTTCATACACAGTGTGTATCGTGGCAAATAGCAAAAACATCAGTCGCTGAATAAAACTTTCCTTAGCCATGAACTCACCAATGGCTCAGACCAATGGGCATCTGCACAGGCGCTCCTCTGGTGCTACTGACTCTACCTGTCACCAAAGTGCTGTAAGGCACTCGTGCACCAGCGGAGAGGACGTGGCACCAGCGCTGAGGCCAACGCCAAGAAGACTCGATGTGGGAATGGCCAGCAGTAAATGGAACTGCTGGCTGGTGGCGAGGCTTTTGGGGGCAGGGGGAGGATGAGGGGAAGGTGGGGAGATGGCAGAAACGGCAGGGGGAGGGGAGGGGAGGCTGGAGGAAGGATTGGGTCTGGCTGGGAAGGGGGCAGAGATGGTGGGAGACTCTGCTGCTGAATTCTATGCCCCTTCCCTGACCAGAAAAGGCCAACATGAGCCTCCCTGTACAGAGCAGACTGAAAGATGGAAATGAGGAAGAGGACAATTGACCCTCATTATGAACTCCCCAGTCCCATTCAAAATCTGTAGCCCAGCTGTCTTGGGCATAACTGAAAAATAGTCTAGGTGGGTGGGTGAGTGGGGAAAGGAACAGTGAGAAATAATGGTAGTACTGTGTTCTTTAGGCTCAATCCACTATTGCACACTCATTTTGCAGGTGTACGATGTAAAACCTTCATTGCAGAAAAGCAAACTTGCATTAGGACCTAGGCCTGGTCTTCATACTTCGTGACTCACCAGACTGAAATAATGCCTACCAACCCTATGTGGTGATTCAGTAAGGGCTAAATAAACCTCCTCTTATTGCTTTCTGTCTGGGGACACTGGGAACAGTCAAGCCCTTGGTGAGATACCATACAGGGCTGGCAGGCTTCATTCCACACAATTGATCACAAACTGTGAAATTCTGATCTAATGTTAACACATGTTCTTTTTAGACAATTTCTGCAGGTTTGAGCAATTTCTGACTAATGTTGCATATATGCAACAGGGATCAAATGTGAACACCTGTGGGCTGGGCAGAAACATTAAGGCTTCTTATTTTTTTCCCCCACATAGATCTTAGCTTTCAAATGTGTTTTGTAACCTGGGCCACCTAATCCCCTAAATTCTTGGCAGGTCTTGGCATTTGTACACCAATTTTTAATTTGAAATTCCCATCTTTTTCCAGTACAAAAATAGGAAAAGAGAAACCAATCATGTGTGGCATCAGGGAGCTGCCCAGAGGAACCCTTGATTCAGGGTGCCTAGGGGCTTAGCACCTGAATCGAGGAAATGGAGATAGAGTGGTACTAGTTTGCTATTTCATGGGAGCAAGGACTCTGGCGATAGCTATCTCTGTTGCAACCTGAATATGGAAGTAAAAGCAGCTTCATTGAGGTGGATGCTTTAAAAAAATTAAAACATGCAAAATATAAACAGGTTGCACTTTTAAGCACTCTCCAAGGAGAAAACAGTAACATATGTTCCTACCATGCAAGTTATTCATTTATCTTTTAGGGGCAAGGGAAGGGGGAAGCTTTAATGGACTCATTACTGGCTTCCCTTGGTGGATCAGTAAATTAATTAAATAACAACCTGTGAATGGCATCCTTTGGAGAAGGGCATTAGAGCTTCCAGATGCACGATGCTAGCTCATTTGGGACCTAAAATAGTTACTGTTGAGTCATTGCTTGCTCCAAGTTGAATTGGCATGGCATTTCCACTTGGGAGAGAGTAAGGCTTGTCCATTTTGCACCAGATATGTGCCAGTTTTTCATGCAGTTGAGATTAATTAGTTCGCTTAGAAGCAGAAGTCACAGCTATAAAATATTTAAGCAAACCCCATCAAGGGGAGAGAGAGCGCGAGAGACTTTAAGGAGAGTTTTTAAAACGTTCTGATAAATACAGACACAGATTAATCTACAAACCAGTTCAGCTGGCACCCTTCTCCAGCCCATAGACATCAGTGTGGTGAGGCCTGCTTCAGTCCAAGAACCCTAAATGGCATGTTAATTGCCATCTTAGTAAGCATGACCGGATTTCTTTTTTAAATAAGTTGTATTTATGATTCCCAAGCAGGCAGCAAATATAATTTATGCGGTGGGCAATAAATGTAAATATTTCTTGCCAAGGCTCAGGAGCCAGGTAAGCAAATATTTTCCCTGCCAAGACCAATTATGAAAGGCACTTCTTCCAAACACCAAACTAGTGAAAGAGGATGATATAGTATTTCAGCATGGTTCTTGACCACCACGAAGAAAGGAAATACAGTATATCAAGGACCAGGCAGCTGCCCAGTGCGTGTGAGCTACAGTGCAGCTGGCCCAATTAGCCTCTTTTGGTGGGACTGGAGTAAAGAAACACATCCTTCTGCCACTTACTGATTGTGATTGACTCAGCCTTGCCTTCTCTTCTTAATAAGTAGGTGTGTTTAAGACTAGAGTGCTAGTATCCTTTGCTAGTGGCTTTGGATGTTTTTTATATTTGGCTAAACTTTGCTAAATTGTCTTTCCATTCTGAATCATGGAATACGTAATCTTATATTCAAAAGACACAAGGTATTTGGTTGCTGGGATTTGTTGGTTTGACTCCGTCGGATCACTGCCCCAGCAGCAACACCGGCTGCCGCTTTGTTTCTGGGCCCAATTCAAAGTGCTAGTATTGACTTTTAAAGCCTCTATGGTTTGGGACCAGGATATTTGAGGGACTGCCTCCTTCCATGTAATCCTACCCACACTCTGTGGTCATCAGAGGGGGCCCTTCTGACTGTGCCATCACCAGCAGAGGTGAGGGAGGTGGCAGCTAGAAATAGGGCCTTCTAGGTGGTGGCTCCTAGTCTGTGGAATTCTTTTCCACTGAAATTAAGAACGGCTCCCTCTATGGAAACCTTTTGGTGGGGCATTAAGACTTTTCTTTAATTCACACAGCAGCTTTTAACTGCTGACACATTGGGCTGGCACTTTTTAAATAAATATGTTTTTAATTGGTGATCCTTTGGGGTCTGATTTGTTTTATTGTTTTAGGTTTTAATGTTTTAATATTGTTTTAATCTTTTACCTTTGTAAAATATGTGTGCCTTTTATGTTGTAAGACGCCTTGGGTGACCCACTGGGTGGTAGAAAGTTGGGGTACAAATTCATTTAAAAAATAATATATTGGTACTTATTTGAGAATGTTATAGATAGCAGATATTTGTGAAAGAAAATCATGGAGAAATGTTAGACCCATTCCCCAGCAGGAGACAAGGTTTATTATGTGCAATCATTTTTCTTGAGTGATTTATTTTATATTATAGTTCAGGATTTTGAGGATGGTAGATGGTAAAATGGTCAGAGGTGTGATGGACAGTCATCGCTCAGAGCAAAATTTTCATTATTTTTCATTATGCTGAAAAAGAGAAAGAGGAAACTTCCTAACTGAGGAAATTTCCTAGCTGAGGAAATTCTCTGTCATTAACAGCAGTCTTTGGTCATCCTATTTAAGATGATTTGTTTGTTCATTTAACCATAGCCAGTTCCTCAAATAGCTACAGCCTCTAATTTGATAGACAATCAAAGAGAAGTGCGCCAAGAACAAGAAAATAAGATTTCATCACTTCTCTTCACATAGATTTACTTTATGACAATGCTTTGGTATTTTTTTCTGAATTAGAACATTACATCTGAACCAAATCTGGCTAGAAACATTGTGTGCTTTCTGTTAAGATGGCTGTAATGTTGAGCATCAACTGGCAAAACCCAATGTAACACAAAGAATCCAGCTCAAATGTATGGTGCGCAGTACATGTCGGTCAATTTCTGTTTCCCCAGAATGACAATCCAAGCAGCTCATTTTGGTCAGACACCATGGACAACTATTCTTTTTCTTAGGGTGCAATCCTAACCCTAACCTTTCCAGCACTGACTTAAGGGTAATGCAGCTCTGAGGTAAGGGAACAAACATTTCCTTACTTTGAGGAGGCCTCCGTGAGTGACACCCAACTGCAGGATGCAGCACATGTCCCACTGGCACTGCTATGACAGTGCTGGAAAGTACTGACATAAGGGGTTAGAAAGTACTGACATAAGGGGTTAGAATTCCGCCCTGAGTCTTTTATGTTTCAGCATTTTACAACTGTGAGGCTGAATTTCTACAGTTGCAGCAAGTGTGATACCTTTGTACCTTTTTTATTATTATGTAGGAATCACCAGTACAAAATTTTAAAAGTTTATTTTAAAAACAATGTATTTAAATTCAAACTAGCTTGACTGCATAGTGGCAAAATTTAAAACTGGATTCCACATTCTGTGATGCTAAATGAGCGCTTTATGACACTGTTGTTTCGAATATGGCATGAGGTAATCAAAAATCCTTTGGTGCGGCCTGTGTGGCACTGTCTGGAGAAAAATATTCTATGAGTTACCAACTGTTGCCATGATTTACAAAGGTAGGGCCTGTAGTCCATCTCTGTCTCACTCTGTTTCCCCGAGTTTTCAGCTGAGTTCAAGGATTTCTGCATGATTGTTTGAGTTGTTGCAAACAAAACCAAGTGATGCTCTCTTACAAGTTTGTCAAGAACCTGAGCACATTTTTTCAGGTTTGCTTCCTGCAGGGTAAGGTTCTCCCCTCCATTGACTCGGTCAATCCAATAAAAAGCTGATATACTGTCAATAATCAAAAGACAGAGGGAAGGGTGAGAGCAAAACACATTTTCCAAAGAGAAGAGGGTAAGAAGCAGATGAGTACTGCTGCTGCAGTTAACAAGGAAAAACCTCTCCAGACACTGTTTTATCATCTCTTCTGTGCCTTGGGACAATCTGTGTTCCAGAATGGTCACTAAACGCAGCATGTCAAAATGGAAGTCTGTATCAATAAAAAGCACGCCAACCTCCAAGCCACCTCCTGATTTTGGAAGAATGCATTGGGCAATAAGATGATACAGCATTTCTGTTTTTCCTGCTCCTTCTGGACCATGGAATTCAACAATATCTCCTGTTTAACAATGAAAAAGCACTGTTTAACCTAGAAAAGCATCTACTACTCAACATAACTGGTCAGCTTTCAGCTAGTACACATATATCGACACACTTATCCATGACTGCACTTACACATTTAGTTTTCAAAATCATTTTTTCTGATGTACATTAAGACCTTTTTATGGCACCACATCCTGATCTAAAGTAAACGTACATGAAATTCTGTGCATATTTAACTGCTCCGGTCAAGCAGAATTAAAAAAGGGAATTCTTAATTGAAGCACATTCTGGGTTACATGAACCACCTGAAAATAAGTGCACTATAAACAAGGAGACTAGGGGCCAGAAAGAATATTGGTTTACATAGTTTGAGTAAATACTTTTCCAAGACATTACAGTCTCCACAGTATATTCAAGGAGAAGGCAGGTTAAGAAAAAAGATTCCTATGAAAAGAGATAGATAATTTTAAAGATAGTCAGAGATAGTCTCTCTCAAGAGAAAGGAAGAAAACCTCCATCATAATTTTCATTTGTAAATCTCAAAATCCTTTCAAAGATGCACTCCATCATGGTGCAACTTTAGCCATTTCTGCCCAACTTTGCATATATGCAACAGAGATCAAATGTATACAGTTGTGGTCTGGGCAAAAATGGGTTAAGTAGTATCATCACAACTTACAAACCAGTTAAAAAAAGGAGTATAAAAATCATCCATCTACATTACAACATGAAATCAGGTTGAAACAGGACTTCATTAAGGTTCCAACTGGATCAATTACTGCTTAACGTTTGAGGGTAGTTTGTTTTTAAAGGAAAAAACTGCAATGTATAAAAGGCACTGATTGGGAATGTAGTGCTTGCTATAGTGCTTGCTGACCCAATGGTTAAAAACCCTCCATGTCAAAATCCCTCTTCATACCGAAAGCATCTTGAAGAAGGCTTCTTTTCAATAGTTACATGGATTTCAGAGTGATAACAGCTATGTGGCAGATTAAGCCACAAAATGACACATTCGCTACTTGCCTTTATATCACCACAGTTATTGCTCTACACAATGCAGAGAAAAAAGGGTTTTCTTTATATTTTTTACCGTGAGTGGGATATCCTTCATCAGCAAACAGACAAGGCTCAAGGCTTTTCAGAGAACTTCTACCCTCAAGTCGAGCTAGCAGCTTTAAGACAAAGAGAAAGGCAACATTAACTAAAATTAATGAGTCTTCAAACTAAATGTATAGATTTTTTGCAAAGCCAAGTGTAAGTTCAATGACTGATTTTAAAAATAATTTTGCACATACAGTTCAAGCTCCAGAGATGGCCTGCCTGCCTGAAATATCCAAATGAGTATCTACAGTTCTCAATTTACTAGGTCTTAATTTGCATATTTTTGAAATAGCACAATTTGCAAATTAATACCAGAAGTCTAATTTGCACAGGCTCATTTTTGGAATAGCACAGAAAAGCTTGCTGCGCTTCTGCATGTTTGGCCAGCAAGAGACATGTGCAATATTTTGAGTATTTTTCATGTCTAGAAAACTTCCATCTGCCTCCCTGGGAGTCTACAGTAAAGAAGGCAGAGAAATCTAGATGCAATCAACAGACTTCTGAGAGGGGAGTCACTTATTTTTTACAACAGAGCTGGAGGGACAAAGTCTTCTCTTACTTGCAAAGAGAGGCAAAAAGAAGTAGGCATTTTCCTGGCCAATTCGGCATTATCCAGTGTTACCTGCAATTTAGAGAAGATAGGCAGAAAAAACTTGTCTCCTTCCAGACAGGCAGAAAGAATAAGGGCTGAAAGAGCATGGTCTTCTCAAAGCTGCAGGCAGTTTGGGAAAAGAGACACACACCAGGGCAATGTATACAGGTGCAGCCTATTCATTTTTTATCTGCAGATTTGTCTCAACATGAATGGGGTGGGGGTACTGAAAGTCACACACACCTTTGCCCTGCTCTGGTGTCTTGCTCTGCTTCCAGGCAGCCCAAAACACTGCAAAAAGGCTCTGCCTGACACAGGCAGGGAAATAGCCCTGGAGCCATGGAAGATTTAGGCTACAATCCTCTCCACACTTTCCTGGGCGTAAGCCCCATTGACTGGAATGGGGCTTACTTCTGAGTAGAAACGCATAGGACTGCACTCTTAAAAGCTCAGCATCCCACCTGTGAAAGAAGTGGGACAGCTGGCAATGGGAGGGCTGAGTATGGAGCGGAGGGGATTGATAACAGCTGCCTTAGTTTCCTTCCATCCAGAAGTGTCAGGCTGCAGCGTATTTGCTTAACTCTATGGAATTTAGCACAACAAGTTTTTTGTTAATCGATCCACCTGTACTTTCTTTTTTGCATCCTAGAGGGACTAGAAAAATATTTGCTCTTGCTTACTTAAAGCAGCAAAAAGCCAGCAGGCATTTTTCTTTTAACATCTCTGTGTGTTCTCCACAGCTGCCTGAAACTTAGGCAAGACCTTACCTCTTCCTGTAGAGGGCTTAGAAGAGGATTTTTCCCCACTTGAACAGAGAGAGATGTTTGCACAAGATGAACAGCAAATTATCCTCCTATTCTGTTTGTACTTATTAGAGGATGGAAGAAAAGTCCTGGACAGCCCTTTGGGAAAGGTAAAAATAGCCGATGGGTCATCTGCTTTTTTTGCTCTATACTGCAGTGGGCAACTCCATGCCTCTTCTGCAAGCTCTCAACCTATACCAAAGGGATGAGAACTGAATAGGTGATAAGACAGATAGGGTCCACTGTCAACACCATGGTGGCAACCTGATAAAGGAGTGGAACCATTTTTACAAGATCCCATAGAGATTCGACTGTGGCTGCAATCCTAACCACACTTTCCTGAGAGCAAGCCCCATTGAACAAAATAGGACTTACTTCTGAGTAGACCTGGTTAGGATTGTGCCCTGTATCTGATGAGCCACTTTGTCAAAATGCACTGAGAGGTGTAGAAGTTTTGTTGTCTCAGTTCTTTTTCCTAAAATGATAATCCACCACAGCAGCTACACAGTCTTTGTTTCACATGCATGGATTGAGGCATAATCACACAGGCAACCAAGAAAAGGTCAAACTATCTTTCCTTGTTCTTCGCTCATTTGCCTTGTGCTGCAACCTTCTAGATACAGTGGGCCATTTCCTTTGGTCTGCAAGTTTCATGACATTTATCAAGAATGTCCTAGATAGCACAGCTAGAAAGGCTAATGCAGTATAGATTTTAGAGGGACAAATCTCTCAATGTAAAGGGATATTGTATTTTAATATCCCAAATTTCCAGAGGTACCAGGAAACACACACCACGCTATCACATGAATAAACATTAGGAATCTTTTATTTAATATATTTTCCCCTAATAATCTTATATCCCTGCTCATTAGGTTAAAAGGTACTTTTTAAGTGGTTATTTCATTACGACCAAACTATACATTATATGAAACCTATTTTTAGAAAAAAGTGTAACGTGGTAGTGGATCAGAAGTGGTCTTTTATCTTTAAAGATCAGCTACAAGAGTGTGGTGTGCAGTGCAGGAATGGATTAACACTTCTAACCACACCATTTTCATGCCAAAAATCCCGGTGAACAAGGGATTTGCCCTCAGTTGGCTGTCTGTAGCAAACAGGCACATGGAAGGCAAAATGCTGGTTTGATGCAGAAGGCAATTTTCAATGGGAAATACAGTAGTCAGGTTTGGTTAGGCTCTTAGCAAACTCATCAAATAAAAGGTGATAAAAGCCTACCCAAGCAAGATCTTTCCCATAACAAGATCCAAAACTGATCCAAGATCGAATCAGCTGCATGATGTCAGCTGTCAATTGCATGATGAATATTAATTAATGCAACTTTCTATTTTACAACAAAAAGAACCTGGACTGTGATATAGTAAAAAGAACACGGGACTCACTGACATATGCCAAAGAGCAGAAATTGAATTGTGAAATGTCACACTGGCATTGCAAATCCTTTACTTTGGCAAAATGATATGCTTGCACCATCCCAAACTTCTTGATATATGCATTAAACCCAAAGTTGTATCTGTTTATATTTCAGCCAGTATTGAGGATGGGATGTTAAATGGCAGTTTTTATTCTGTTTGATGGAATTATAATGAAAGCTAATGAGTGCTGGGTATACAGTATTTTATTGCTGTTTTTCCCTAAGTTATGATGAGCTGGTTTTACAATATTGTAATTAAAATAAACACTATTTGGATTTTAATCCTGTTTTGTGAGTCACCTTGGGTCCCATTGGGACTATAATCTGGGATATGATTTAAAAAATAAATACATAGCAGCTACTCACCCTGCATGTGCTAATATGCCCTATGAGGAGAGAGAATTCGAAGAGCGACTGGTTTTTCTCTCATGGTACCATAATCTAGACCAGGGGTGCCCAAACCCCGGCCCTGGGGCCACTTGTGGCCCTCGAGGCCTCTCAATGTGGCCCTCAGGGAGCCCCCAGTCTCCAATGAGCCTCTGGCCCTCCGGATATTTGTGGGAGCACACACTGGCCCGACGCAACTGCTTTCAGCTTGAGGGAGATTGTTTAACCTCTCGCGTGAGCTGTGGGATGAGGGCTCCCTCCACTGCTTGTTGTTTCACATCTGTGATGCAGTAGCGGCAGCAAAGGAAAGGCCAGCCTTGCTTTGTGCAAGGCCTTTTATAGGCCTTGAGCTATTGCAAGACCGTCATTCATTCATATAAGTTCATCTTTAATATATTCATTTATGTTAACTTATGTAAATTTATTCAAATTTTAAAAGTAAATTAATTCTTTTTTTCCCCCGGCCCCCAACAGTGTCTGAGAGACGATGTGGCCCTCCTGCCAAAAACTTTGGACACCCCTGATCTAGACCAGTGATTTTCAACCACAGTGCAGTGGCACATTGGTGTGCTGCAGATGGTCCACAGGTGTGCCTTGGCAGTTTGGTGAAGTACATTTATTAGTAGGGCCATTGGGGGATGTGAGCCCCCTGCCAGCAGCATGGAGTCAATTGTGAAAAATGGTGGAACCTTGACAATATTAGCATCAGTATGCTGTGAGATGAAAAAGGCTGAAAATTGCTGATCGAGACCCTTGACAGTGCCTGGAAAGCATGTGTGGGGTCATCTCTCTGCATGTCTGAAAGACACAGAGACAGAGTTGAGCCTGTGGGCACTCTGGCAGGCTATACATATGCTAGTGTCTTTTTTGTTTTTTGAACCAAGACATTCTGCACAGAACATTTTCTGGGAATCACACCATGGTGCTTGCTTTTCAGCACCTCTCACTTTGCTAGCTGCTTTCAAGAATAATCCATATTGTTTGTTATAGCCTAAATATGAATATTATAAAGGCTCACCTCTTTTTCATAAATAACAGCAGGTGCTTATTGAGAGAACTGCATATGCAGATTATTATGATAATTAAGTACTAACGCACCTGTGTTTCTGGTGTGTGTTTTCTTCCTAGTTTTTGAAGCAAAATAACTGCAGCCGTTTAGCATCATGCTGCGTGCCATGGGCAACATCCCAGGGAGCCAGTTAGCAGTTTTAAAAAAGCAGAACAAAAAAATACAACAAAAGCAAGTCTCTGAGTTAGCAATCTGAAACCAACTGTTCGGTTGTTAAATATTAGTTTTCAAAACTGGAATATTAAAGGTTCTGCTTCTGTGCATATTCCAAACTTATGTTTATAACAATTTTGCTTACTTTATAAAATTCATTTATAACATTAGGAAACAAGGCCACACCCACATACATATATCCCCACCCACCCTTCCTGCAAGGAACTTCCAAAAATGTGAGTGCTTGTTCTTCTAGCCAGCCTCAGAAATTTACAACACCCTGTGAGATAGGTTACACTGAAAGGGAGTGTGGTGAGAGTACTCCACATGCTGTGGAACAGTGGTTAGAGCATCAAACAATGAAAGAAGAGACCTAGATTCAAATCCATGCTCAGTCATGAAGCTTATTATGTGAACCTGGGTCACCTATGAACCTATTCATAGAATTGCTATGAGCATAAAATAGCAAGGAGTTCCACAGATTAATCACACAAGTATATTTGTATGTTGGCAACCTTCAGTCTCGAAAGACCATGGTATTGTACTCTGAATGGTGGTTCTGGAACAGCGTCTAGTGTGGCTGAAAAGGCCGATTCGGGAGTGACAATCCCTTCCACACTGGGAGCAAGTGCAGTCTGTACCTGGTCTCTCTCCCTGGCTATGGGCCTTCCTTCTTTGCCTCTTTGCCTCAGTCTGTTGGCCAAGTGTCTCTTCAGACTGGGAAAGGCCATGCTGCACCGCCTGCCTCTAAGCGGGCCGCTCAGAGGCCAAGGTTTTCCACCTGTTGAGGTCCACTCCTAAGGCCTTCAGATCCCTCTTGCAGATGTCCTTGTATCGCAGCTGTGGTCTACTTGTAGGGCGCTTTCCTTGCACGAGTTCTCCATAGAGGAGATCCTTTGCGATCCGACCATCATCCATTCTCACGACATGGCCAACGCAGGCATCTCTGTTTCAGCAGTGCATACATGCTAGGGATTTCAGCATGTTCCAGGACTGTGTTGTTTGGAACTTTGTCCTGCCAGGTGATGCCAAGGATGCGTCAGAGGCAGCGCATGTGGAAAGCATTCAGTTTCCTCTCCTGTTGTGAGCAAAGAGTCCATGACTTGCTGCAGAACAGAAGTGTACTCAGGACGCAAGCTCTGTAGACCTGGATCTTGGTATGTTCCGTCAGCTTCTTGTTCGACCAGGCTCTCTTTGTGAGTCTGGAAAACGTGGTAGCTGCTATACCGATGCATTTGCTTAGCTCGGTATCGAGAGAAAGAGTGTCGGAGATCGTTGAGCCAAGGTACACAAAGTCATGGACAACCTCCAGTTCATGCGCAGAGATTATAATGCAGGGAGGTGAGTCCACATCCTGAACCATGACCTATGTTTTCTTCAGGCTGATCGTCAGTCCAAAATCTTGGCAGGACTTGCTAAAACGATCCATGAGCTGCTGGAGATCTTTGGCAGAGTGGGTAGTGACAGCTGCATCGTCGGCAAAGAGGAAGTCACGCAGACATTTCAGCTGGACTCTGGACTTTGCTCTCAGTCTGGAGAGGTATCTGGTCCAGAGATAGATGCCTTCTGTTGCAGTTCCAAAGACAATCTTCAGCAGGACAGTTAAGAAAATCCCAAACAAGGTTGGCGCAAGAACACAGCCC
This sequence comes from Tiliqua scincoides, assembly GCF_035046505.1. NCBI lineage: Eukaryota > Metazoa > Chordata > Lepidosauria > Squamata > Scincidae > Tiliqua > Tiliqua scincoides. Next base: position 7,372,503 of record NC_089825.1, read on the forward strand.
TGCTTCATACCGCTTCGGATGTCAAAGGGGTCTGATGTGGAGCCATCGAAGACAACAGTGCCCTTCATGTCCTTGTGGAAAGATCTGATGATGCTGAGGAGCCTGGGTGGACATCCGATCTTGGGGAGAATCTTGAAGAGGCCGTCCCTGCTGACCAGGTTGAAAGCCTTCATGAGATCTATGAAGGCTATAAAGAGTGGCTGTCGTTGTTCCCTGCATTTCTCCTGCAGCTGTCTAAGGAATAATACCATATCAGTGGTGGACCTGTTTGCTCGGAATCTGCACTGCGATTCTGGATAAATGCTCTCTGCAAGTACCTGGAGCCTCTTTAGTGCAACTCGGGCAAACAGCTTTCCTACAATGCTAAGGAGAGACCTGCAAGATGACCTGCAAGAAATAGATGACGTACACAAAACAGCTGTCATCGACATGGAGCTGAGCAGACTGCAGATGGACATCATCGCCCTTTAAGAGACGAGGCTGCCAGATTCCTGATCTGTCAAGGAGAGAAATTTCTCATTTTTCTGGCAGGGAAAACCACCAAACGAAACCAGGGAACATGGTGTTGGCTTTGTGGTCAGAAATACCCTGCTGGAATCCATCATCCCACCTACTGTGGGAAGTGAAAGAATTTTGTCCCTGCAGCTCCAGTCATCAGCAGGACCTATCACTCTCATCAGTGCTTATGCACCGACTCTGTAGTCTCCAGCAGAAGCCAAAGACAAATTTTATGATGACCTGGCCACCACTATCAAGAAGATCCCCGTAAAAGAGCCATTGTTCATCCTCGGCGATTTCAATGTTAGAGTTGGTGCTGATAACAGTTTGTGGCCCACTTGCTTAGGTCAGTTCGGCACTGGGAAGATGAACAAAAATGGCCAACGCCTGCTAGAGTTTTGCTGTCATCACGGTCTCTGTGTCATCAACACGTTCTTCAACATAAAGTCTCTTGGAGACACCCAAGATTTAAAGCAATGGCACCAGCTTGACCTGATTCTCACCAGATGCTCCAGCCTTCCCAGCATCAAGATCACATGCAGCTATCAGGGTGCTGCCTGCGACACTGACCGCTCCCTGGTGTGCAGCAGAGTGAAACTGCAAACAAAGCGACTGTATCACACAAAAAAGGAAGGAAGACCTTGCATTGATACTAGCAAGACCCAGGATCAGAGAAAAGTGGAGGAATTTGCATGAGCGCTTGAGGAATCTCTTCCAGGCCCTGCCGATGCAAATGCATCCAACAGATGGGAACATTTCAAGAATGCCGTTTAATATACCACCTTGTCCATATTTGGCAAGAAGACCAACAAGACGGCAAACTGGTTTGAAGCCCACTCTGAGGAGTTGACACCAGTCATTGAGGAAAAGAGGAGAGCTCAAGCAGCACACAAGGCCTGTCCCAGTGAGCGCAACCTGCAGGTCCTCCGAGCTGCTCGCAGCAAAGTCCAGCAGACTGCCAGGAGATGTGCTAACGGCTACTGGCTCCAGCTCTGTTCCCAGATACAGATAGCAGCTGACACGGGCAACATCAAGGGGATGCATGACCGTATCAGGCAGGCCCTAAGTCCAACACAGAAGAAAATTGCCCCTCTGAAGTCTGCCACAGGTGAGGTCATCCAGGATTGGGCGCAGCAGATGGAACGCTGGGTGCAGCACTACTCTGAGCTATATTCCAGAGAAAATGTAGTCACCGAAGAAGCGCTGAACAACATTGAGTGCTTGCCTGTGCTGGAAGAGCTTGACAGTGAACCAACCCTAGAAGAACTTCACGTGGCCCTGGACTCCCTTGCCTTTGGCAAAGCACCTGGAAAAGACAGCATCCCTGCTGAAGTCCTAAAGTGCTGCGAAGAGATCATCACCACTGAGCTGCATGAAATCCTCTGTCTCTGTTGGAGAGAAGGTGGAGTACCTCAAGACATGAGGGATGCAAACATCATCACGCTGTACAAGAACAAAGGTGACAGGGGTGACTGCAACAACTACCACGGCATCTCTCTCCTTAGCGTTATATTTCTAATAGAACAAAGCATTTCCAATAGAATACAAGCATTCTGGTGGCCTCCCTTACACCTGGCATTCTGAGGGAGCTTCCTTCTAAAATCAGGAGGTTGCACATACACATCATGGCTTGTAACCCATAATGGACTTTTCCTCCAGAAGTCTTTCCAATCCCCTTTTGAAGGCATCTACGACAGATGCCATCACTATATCCTGTGGCAAGGAATTCCACAGACTAATGACGCGCTAGGTAAAGAAATATTTTCTTTTGTCTGTTCTAATTTTCCTGATGCTCAATTTTAGTGGATGTCCTCTGATTCTGGTGTTGTGTGAGGGGGAAAAGAGTATCCCTCTAGCCATCCCTGCATAATTTTGTACAGCTCAATCATGTCCTCCCAGGTGTCTTTTTTCAAGACCAGGGGTGTCCAAACTTTCTGGCAAGAGGCCCACATCATCTCTCTGACACTACATTGGGGGCTGGGGAAAAAAAGAATTAATTTACATTTCAAATTTGAATAAATTTACATAAACGAATATATTAGAGATGTAACTTATATGAATGAATAGGCTTTGCACTATAAAAGGTCTTGCACAAAGCAAGACTGGCCGTTCCGTCACTGCTGCATCACAGACATGAAAGAGCAAGCAGTGGAGGGAGCCCTCATCGCACAGCTCACACAAGAGGTTAAACAGTCGCCCTCATGCTGAGAGCAATTGCAGTTACTCTAACTGAGTAAGAGGCACTTTTTCAAGCAGGTGCTCCTCTTTTTTTAGCAGGGGGAGAGTAACTGGCCCCTCCTCATCCCAGCAGTGTCTTTTCTAGTGGCTGCCTGCTGGTGTTCTTTTGCATCTTTTTAGATTGTGATCCCTTTTGGGACAGGGAGCCATTAATTATTTGATTTTTCTCTGTAAACCGTTGTGAACTTTTTGTTGAAAAGCTGTATATAAATACTGTATATAAATAATGATAATGATAATAATAATAGGGCCAGCACGGGCACCAGCAAATTTCCAGAGGGCCAGAGGCTCATTGGAGACTGGGAGCTCCCCTTGGGCTGGATTGGGAGTCCCTGAGGGCTGCAAGTGGCCCCAGGGCCGGGGTTTGGGCAGCCCTGTTCTAGTCTGAAGAGCCCCAAAAGCTGTAGCCTTTCCTTATAAGGTAGGTGCCCCGACCCAATGATGAAGGGGCTACATTCCCTTTTTTACTCTGGGGAAAAAAATACACCAAACAGGAAGTATGTTAAAGATTCATAGCAATTTGAGTGGTAGGAAGCAGCAAGCCCCTCTCTTGTCCTGCCAAAGTTTGGAGTCACCCAGCAGGCAGGAGGAGACCCAGCAGGGAAGAGAAAAGGAAGCCCTTCTTCACACAGTGCATAATGGAAGGGAAATACCGCCATAAGCCTGCTGTGAGTGCTGGCTACAAAAGAGGCCTTGACAAAGCTGGGTATTACTGGCCTTATTGGTTATTATTGGCTATTATTAATTATTGGTTAATTATTATTGTATATTGTTGCTTATTTTTGGCTATTATTACTAAATCTTGGTTATATTATTGTTATTGGCTATTACTGATTATTGGTTAATTATTATTGTATGTTATTGGCTATTGTCAATTATTGGCTATATTATTATTACTGGGAATTATTTTTAAGTATTGACTATATAATTAGTTACTATTATTATTAACTTGATTATTATTGGGTGTTATTAATTATTGGCAATTCCAATGATTATTATTGGACATTATTGTTAATTATTGGTAATGCTATTGATTATTACGGCATTATTATTAATTATTGGCTTACAGACCAATCCTATCCACAGTTTCCTGGGAGTAAGCCCCATTGACACTAATGGGACTTACCTCTGAGTAGACATGCACGGGCTTGGGCTGTCATTTACTACTGGGCATTATTAATTACTGGCTGTTATTGATTATTACTGGGTATTATTAATTATTTGCAATACTGATTGTTAAGGCATTACTATTAATTACTGCCAATGTTATTGATTATTAATTGCTGGCTGTTACTGGTTCTTGGAGGCAGGAGGATGACCTGCTGGCTCCCCTACTGGGGCCCGGCCTTGCTCTGGCCCTGCCTATCCAGTGGAGCCTCCAGCTGCAGGGGCAGCCTATCTGAGCGCAGGAGCGGGGGCGGGGCTGGCCGGAGGCGCCCGGCGTCCCTGGGAGGGCCGCTCCGCCCAAGACCCGGGAAGAGGAACGGCCTCGCGCCTCACCTGCGCCCCCGACTCCGCCTTCCCGAGCCCGTCAGTCATAGCTCCGGCCGAGAGCGGCTCGCGCCGCGTCCACCACTCATCGCCGCCAGGGAAGGCTACGGCTTCAGTGCGCACGCGCGCAGGAGCCTTTGCGCATGCGCACCTCGCACTCCAGCTGGCAACCCCGCCACGCAGCTCTCAGGAGCGCCCTTCCCTCCTGCGCATGCGCATCGCGTCCTGGCGCTCCCTCCTTGGGAGTGGCTCGCGCGCCGCTGCTGCTGCGTTTAAGGGAAGGGAGGGAAGGGAAGGGAAGGGACGGAGTTTCTTCCAAGCTGATGCTGGATGGCATTTGTTTGGGTTGCAAAACCCCTATGCATTTTACAGTTTTACACACACGCATATACTTACATTACATAGGGTGTGTATATATAGGTGTGTGTGTATATATATATATGGGTTTTGCACACACCCTATATAATGTATATATATTAAATATATATAATACATAAATTCATATATTTACCTGTGTCTTATCATCAATTATGGAATATATTAGGTCAGTGGAACTTCCATGTATACATACAGAGTTTTGCATATATATATATATATATATATATATATATATATATATATATATATAATTTATATTATGTATACATTATATTATATATTCAATAAATTATATATTGATATATATTAATATATTACATATTAATATTACAATTCACAAGCCACCTTCTATGCCAAGGGTGGCCAAACTTGCTTAATATAAGAGCCACCAGCAATAAACTCTGGGTGTTTGTGAGCCTCAATATTTTAATTCTTAAATATATTTACTCACCATGGACATTAAACTTACTAGTAAGTTTTAATCCAGTGGCCTCTCACTTTATACTCAGGAAATAATTAGAAAGTCTGGAAAATTTCTTAGTTACCTTTTATATTAACTGTGATGCAGTAGCGTAGCAAGAGGGGGTGCAAAGCACTAGGTTTTGCAGGCACCTGAATGCACTATGCAAACAGCCCTCCCCTTCAGAGCCATTCTGCGTAATGGGAGCAAAATGGAGGCATATCTTCATAGTTGTGATGACTGGTGCATGTCCTGAGGTCATGGAGCCAATATCTGAGTCAACTACTGTCAGGTTCCATGAGACAGGTCAAAATATAATCTGTTCATCAGCAGGTTTTAAAACAAGGGACAATTGTAGTCTTTCTGGCAGTGGTGGAGCTAGAGGGGGGCAAAGCACTAAATTTTGCAGGGAGCCTCACTGCAATGCGCAAGGGGCACCCCCCTCCCCTTCAGAGCCATTCCAGGCAGTGTGGGAGCATTCCCATCACCCAGAATGGCTCCAAAGGGGAGGGGCCCTTTGCACAGCGTATTCAGGCACCTGCAAAACTTAGTGCTTTGTACCCCCTCTAGCTATGCCACTGCTGAGATGCAATAAAAGGAGCACAGCCACATATTTCCACGAGCCGCACATTTGATGTCAAAGACCCGCATGTGACTTGCAAGCCACGGTTTGGCCACCCTAATATACAATCCAGTAAAAATGTCTGTGCCTGGTCAAAATAAAAACAAATGCTATTCTGAACCTCCCTAGGGAGGCCGTTCTACAGGTGGGGCCACCACCACACAGAAGTTCCCAAACCAATGCCTCACTGGCTGAATAGGTTCATATTGTATTACATTGTGTTGCATTCAGGTACAGTGAATTAACTGCAGCTCAGCCTTCAGTCTTCTGGAGTTCAATCCTATGCATGTTTATTCAGAAGCAAGTCTCACTGTAGTAATTGGAGCTTACTCCAAGGTTATCCTAACCAACTTTCCCGCGCCAATGGGACTGTGCCATCAGGGCACACACTGCGTTCTGTGCTTGTTCTGTGCTTGCGTTCTGTCCTGCGGTACGCAGGACCTGGTTAGAGATGTAAACGTTACTGAGCCATTGGGGAACAGTGATCATGCTGCGATCCGTTTTGACGTGCACGTTGGGGGAAGAATACCAGGCAAATCTCTAACAAAAACCCTTGACTTCCAACGGGCAGACTTCCCCCAAATGAGGAGGCTGGTTAGAAGGAGGTTGAAATGGAGGGTAAAAAGAGTCCAATCTCTCCAGAGTGCATGGAGGCTGCTTAAAACAACAGTAATAGAGGCCCAGCAGAGGTGTATACCGCAAAGAAAGAAGAGTTCCACTAAATCCAGGAGAGTGCCCGCATGGCTAACCAGCCAGGTTAGAGAGGCTGTGAAGGGCAAGGAAGCTCCCTTCCATAAATGGAAGTCTTGCCCTAATGAGGAGAATAAAAAGGAACATAAACTGTGGCAAAAGAAATGTAAGAAGGTGATACGGGAGGCCAAGCGAGACTATGAGGAACGCATGGCCAGCAACATTAAGGGGAATAATAAAAGCTTCTTCAAATATGTTAGAAGCAGGAAACCCGCCAGAGAAGCGGTTGGCCCTCTGGATGGTGAGGGAGGGAAAGGGGAGATAAAAGGAGACTTAGAGATGGCAGAGAAATTAAATGAGTTCTTTGCATCTGTCTTCACGGCAGAAGACCTCGGGCAGATACCGCTGCCCGAACGGCCCCTCCTGACCGAGGAGTTAAGTCAGATAGAGGTTAAAAGAGAAGATGTTTCAGACCTCATTGATAAATTAAAGATCAATAAGTCACCGGGCCCTGATGGCATCCACCCAAGGGTTATTAAGGAATTGAAGAATGAAGTTGCAGATCTCTTGACTAAGGTATGCAACTTGTCCCTCAAAACCGCCACAGTGCCAGAAGATTGGAGGATAGCAAATGTCACGCCTATTTTTAAAAAGGGAAAGGGGGGGACCTGGGAAATTATAGGCCGGTCAGCCTAACATCCATACCGGGTAAGATGGTGGAATGCCTCATCAAAGATAGGATCTCAAAACACATAGACGAACAGGCCTTGCTGAGGGAGAGTCAGCATGGCTTCTGTAAGGGTAAGTCTTGCCTCACTAACCTTATAGAATTCTTTGAAAAGGTCAACAGGCATGTGGATGCGGGAGAACCTGTGGACATTATATATCTGGACTTTCAGAAGGCGTTTGACACGGTCCTTCACCAAAGGCTACTGAAAAAACTCCACAGTCAGGGAATTAGAGGACAGGTCCTCTCGTGGATTGAGAACTGGTTGGAGGCCAGGAAGCAGAGAGTGGGTGTCAATGGGCAATTTTCACAATGGAGAGAGGTGAAAAGCGGTGTGCCCCAAGGATCTGTCCTGGGACCGGTGCTTTTCAACCTCTTCATAAATGACCTGGAGACAGGGTTGAGCAGTGAAGTGGCTAAGTTTGCAGACGACACCAAACTTTTCCGAGTGGTAAAGACCAGAAGTGATTGTGAGGAGCTCCAGAAGGATCTCTCCAGACTGGCAGAATGGGCAGCAAAATGGCAGATGCGCTTCAATGTCAGTAAGTGTAAAGTCATGCACATTGGGGCAAAAAATCAAAACTTTAGGTATAGGCTGATGTGTTCTGAGCTGTCTGTGACAGATCAGGAGAGAGATCTTGGGGTGGTGGTGGACAGGTCGATGAAAGTGTCGACCCAATGTGCGGCGGCAGTGAAGAAGGCCAATTCTATGCTTGGGATCATTAGGAAGGGTATTGAGAACAAAACGGCTAGTATTATAATGCCATTGTACAAATCTATGGTAAGACCACACCTGGAGTATTGTGTCCAGTTCTGGTCGCCGCATCTCAAAAATGACACAGTGGAAATGGAAAAGGTGCAAAAGAGAGCGACTAAGATGATTACTGGGCTGGGGCACCTTCCTTATGAGGAAAGGCTATGGTGTTTGGGCCTCTTCAGCCTAGAAAAGAAACGCTTGAGGGGGGACATGATTGAGACATACAAAATTATGCAGGGGATGGACAGAGTGGATAGGGAGATGCTCTTTACACTCTCACATAATACCAGAACCAGGGGACATCCACTAAAATTGAGTGTTGGGCGGGTTTGGACAGACAAAAGAAAATTTTTCTTTACTCAGCGTGTGGTCGGTCTGTGGAACTCCTTGCCACAGGATGTGGTGCTGGCGTCTAGCCTAGATGGCTTTAAAAGGGGATTGGACAAGTTTCTGGAGGAAAAATCCATTATGGGGTACAAGCCATGATGTGTATGCGCAACCTCCTGATTTTAGAAATGGGTTATGTCAGAATGCCAGATGCAGGGGAGGGCACCAGGATGAGGTCTCATCTGGTGTGTTCCCTGGGGCATTTGGTGGGCCGCTGTGAGATACAGGAAGCTGGACTAGATGGGCCTATGGCCTGATCCAGTGGGGCTGTTCTTATGTTCTTATGTTCTTGGCAGGAGGGCAATCATGGAGGCCTACTCAAGGAAGGGAACATTTGTTTCCTTACCTTGGCACTGGACAGTTGTTTAGTATTGGGCTGTTACTCTTTCAGGTACTACAAGTCTCTATTGCATTTGCTGACATGACTGTCTCTCTGGAAGTTGTTAAAAAACCAGTAAATACTACTGTGAAATCTGAATCAGTGGTCATGATTCAGTGGACAGCACAGCACTGTTACTGGACAGAATGAAAAACCTGGTGCAAAAATTGAAATTCACGGGCCAAGAAGTAAGAGCTTGCTTGACTGATACCTAAACGTATATGGGAAACTAGCAATTTTCTGAGGTCATTCTGTTCCAGACAGGAATGACACAACTTTTTGTTTCCCTCCCCTAATTGCACTCATGGTGCTTTTCATGGCAAGGTTCTTTTTTTTTTTAATGCTTTATTTATTTATTACAGATACAGGTAAGGAAAATTGGATAGACTTAGGGTTAGGACTACATAGGTTACACACAAGGGTGGTGGACATCGATTACAACAAACATTAATCCAAACGAAATTAATAATCAATACAAAAATTATCATATTCATTAACCCAACTGGTTAATACTTTAACATTCCATATTTTTCCTCTAACCTTATGTATCCGATCATAAAAAAAACACTTCAGACTTTTACTTATACACTCTTCTTACCACTAAACTAGTCTCTAAAATAAAATCTTTCTTATCTAATTCTTAATTTCTAATATCACATCTAAAAAAGAAGTCTCCGATTACAATGGTATTACCCCCTTCAATATCTCTTATAACATATTATACATCATTTTCCATAACTATCCAGTCAAAAAAGGCTTCAAATTTTAACTTATAGACTCTTCTTACCACTAAACCTCTAACATAAAATATCTGATTCTTAATTTCTAATATCACATCTAAAAACAAGTATCTCCAATTACAATGGTATTATACTTCGCTTATCCACCACATATTTATTAACCCAAAATACAGGTTTAATATTTTCTCCAAAATAAATTGACATCTATAATTTATTTTATTTACCTTCTCTTTTATAAAATAACCCTTTTATTTATCTTAATACCACTTTAGTTTACACAATACTTATATTCCAAATTTGCAGTTCCATCTAATTTATTTCATATGTTTACCACTTTAATTTTCACGATACTTATATTCCAAATTCCCTTTTCATCCACTTTAATTTAATCTAATTAATAAAATATTTATCTTAATACCACTTAATTTCCACAATATTTATATTTCAAATTTTCATTTGCATCTATTTTAATTTAATATGATTTAAAAAAAATTCTATTTATTATTCAACCATTTTGACCTTCTTCTTATTGTTTACTTTGTACTCTATCTTATTGGTGTTCCCTCTTAGTCCTCCGACTGGTTCTTCCACTTCTTCTTTTTCTTCTTTTTCTTCTTAAGTCCCCCCCTCTGTTTTTCTTTCTTCTTTTTCATTCTGTTATTCTTGAATTCAATCCATAAATTCTTCCTCTTCTTGAGACAGCTTGCTCTCTGAACATTTCCTCTTTTTTCTTCCTTAAGATTCTCAGTTATTATGACAATTGCTTCTTCCATCTCGTGTCTCATTTCAAAATACTCCACTTCTTTAACTTCACCCGACATCTGATCCATTCTTTTTTCTTCTCTATTGTTTATAATCTGTTCCCGCGAGTTTACAAGGGAGGAGCTTATTTGCCCAATCTGTTCAGAGAGTTCTCTGACTTGTTGCTCCATTTCTCTTCTAAAATCCATCACAAAATCCACCAACAAGGCCTGGCTTTCACGATCATTCATGGCAAGGTTCTTATGCACCTGGCATAAGAGGTTGGGCATCCCTTATCCAGAATTCTGAAATACAGAATATTCAAAAATATGGAACTTTTTCAAGTGCCAATATGACTTTTTAAATAACTTTTTTGCCTAAAGAGATAAAATCACAAACTGTTTCATATACAAGCCTTGTTTCATTCACAAAAATTATTTAAAATATTGCATAAAATTACCTTCAGGCATAATAATAATAATAACGGTATTTATATATTGCCTTTCTGGTCATCGGATTACTCCTCTGACTTTATTCAAGGCGGTTTACATAGGCAGGCATTTCTAAATCCCTCAAGGGGATTTTTACAATCATGGAGGTTCTCTCTTTCAAGAACCAACAATATTTCAGAAAGGATCTTCCTGGTTTGGTCTCACTTCTGGCCTCCAGTTCTCCCACTGGCTGGCAAGCAGCTCCATCTCTCACATGGAGGGCAGCCAAGACGCTTCTTGCTCACACCAAGAGCAGGTGGAATCACTCAGCTCGGCTTGTCAGCTGCTTCAAGGTCTCGTCCATTCAGGGAGCTGCCGGTGTCCTCGAACTGGCAACCTTCTGATGTTATCTTCGGGCTAACAGACCAGAACTCCTGCCCATAAGGGGTATGGGTATATACCATAGGTATATACATAGGTATGTACATAGGTATATACCTCCTGCCTGCATAAGGGGTATATGAAACATAAATGAATTTTGTGTTTTGACTTGTGCCCCATCCCCCACATCTCTCCTTATGTATATGCAAGTATTCAGAAATATGGAAAAATCCAATATCCAAAACACTTCTGATCCCAAGCACCATAAGGGATACCTAACCTGTGCTGATGAATGAATCTTCACAACATCCCAGGAGAGAGTGTACATTAAATTACAAATGTGATTGAACAAAGATACAATTATCTTTGTTACAATGTCCAAAAGATGAAGAATTATGTCAGAATGCCAGATGCAAGGGAGGGCACCAGGATGAGGTCTCTTGTTATCTGGTGTGCTCCCTGGGGCATTTGGTGGGCTGCTGTGGGATACAGGAAGCTGGACTAGATGGGCCTATGGCCTGATCCAGTGGGGCTGTTCTTATGTTCTTATGTAAGAAAAAGAACAGTCATCTGATGAAATATATTGGAAAGATTTCACGTTCTTGTAACTGTGATGGCTTGAGCAATTCACTCATTGAAACAGCATACATCTCAACTGCAATCGGACTTGAGTGTAGTGGCTAGGGTGAGAAGACAGAGGGGACAGAGGAGGAGAAGAAACAATATCTGCTTTTTTTGAGGAAAGAAGGGTCAGTGGTCTAGACCAGACTGTAGACCAGACTCAAATCTTGCTTGATTCTACCTGTATTTAGGTGGGCTGAAGCAGATGAGGTAGTCTGACAGGTGGTGACATTACAATTGAGAGCATTCAGCACCTGGGGGCTTGGATGCAATAGCAGCTCTGTTTTTAGAGACAGGAAGAGAGGTTCTTTCTTCCTGGTATTGGATATGCCTCAGGGTGTCCCTTGACACCCAGGGTGTTATAACAACACCTGCATGTTGCACTCACTGGAGCAAAAAATATGAAAATTGGCTCTCGCCCACCCTCCCAGTGATCCTTGGTAGGGGCTCATTATCCTTTTTCCTCAAATATATCCCATGTAGAGGCAGCCCCTCAGACTGTTTGTACATTAACTACTGTCAGCATCTCAACATGCTGCACAAGGAAATATACTGGCTGTGCTTGAGAAGAGAATGTTTCCAAATGAAATGCAGCCTGAGGGTAATAAAAACCTTGCCAGTGAGTGTCTCCTTGTTTCCTCAGATTAGGTGTCAATCCCTAGTGCCTGGGGCCAAGAGGGACACTTGTTTCCATGAGTCACTTGCCAAATGTGGGTCATTGTGTGTGATGGGAGGGCTGGAGAAAGTGGAGCTCAGTGAGCAAGGGACACTTTTGTATAAGAGTACCTTCTGCAGCATGGGATGCCATAGAACTGCATGGCTGGAAGTGCATTTATTTCCTAACAGAGCATGTGCTTTCTAGAGCCACTTTGCATATTACACTTAGTGTAACCCTAGGTGTTGCCCTTTGACCATCTTCATCTTCCCCCATGGTCAGTAACTCTTGCTAATGGGCAAAGAGACACTTATAAAATGGCATCCTCTTATACTTAAGGGGGGGGGGGGAGGGAGAGAGAACAACTGTTCCTCTTCAACCAGCATAGTTTCTTTTCCAGTGGCTGTTGCTAGTGTCTCTTCTGAAACTGTTTTCTTTTTAAAGATTGTGAGCCCTTTGGGGACAGGGAAACATTCATTGATTTATTTTGCTGTGTTAAACTGCTTTGTGATCTACTTTTTGTGGAACAGCAATATATAATTATTCTTAATACGGAAATTAAAAACAAGGAAACCTGAATCTGAGTCAGCTCATTGGACTAACATCCAAGAGTGAGAGATTCAGAGAGCCAGTCGACTCCCAAATGATCAATCCCCCAGTTAACAGAGTTAACTGTGACTGGCCGGCTATAGAAAAAAGGGGCACAGCTCCCCTTTTTCCATGTTTTTATCCTGTGCCTCCCCTTTGCCATTTGATCAATGCCTTGCTTTCATTCCTTGCCTTTTTCCACCTACTGATTGCATTCCTCAGCCCTTTAATTTTACTTGAATTTTTACTGTTTTACCTACCAGCTGCCACCTGATCTCTGTTCACTCAGAAGGCTTGTACTGTATGAAGATCACATAGTGCTATGATATGATTCTAAGGAATCTCCTTAATTTTGGGACTCTTTGTTGACTTGGGGAAGAGCCCTTCCGAAGGTGGCTTCTTTCTGTGTGGCGTGGTTTTAGGTGGTGGCAGCAGAGACCTACCTTTTCTCAGTTATTCCCAGGTTAACAGTAAGACAAATGAAGTGGAGAGCAAGGGAGAGGGTGTCATTGCTAAGTGCTAGGTGCTGTGCCCATTTTGCCCTCCAGCTTTCCTTTAAATAAGACTGCAACCTTAACGTAAAACAAATATGTCTGTTTTCCTCCAGAGTTGGGCACTCCAGCCTGACTTGAACTCGAGTTGCAGAAATGAGTGATTTTTGCTGACTCAGTGATTCATGAGTGGTACGTGTGGAAGACTCTGAAAAAGACTCTGTCAGGGCTGACTCAGCATCCATCCCCATGCATGCTGACTCGAGTCTGCATGGGTCTGAGGGTGCCTGCTTACTGTTTTCGCTGCATGGAAAACTTCATGGGGCAAGCATTCCAACGGCGAGCATCAGGGGTTAATGCGAGCGGGAGTGGGGAGTTGGGACTGGGTTCTCTGATGAGTCTATTATGAGGATATGCAAGATAACAGATGAGAAGAGCTTGAATAATAAAATCAAAATTGTTATATAAATGATATTACTGTAGGCATATATTGTATCACTTTCATGTTGGGGTTATTATGTTTTTTTTAAGTAATGAAATCAAAGAAAAGCCAGTCTTTTAGCTAATTATTCCTTACTAGAGAAGGCCTAATTTTAGCTGATTTGCCAAGATGCATTACCTGTGCAAAAGTCCATTAATATCTTGATGGTAAAAGCAAAACAAAACTTAAACATTCAGAAAAATCTTGGAAAGAAAAGAGATTGTGATGAAAAGCTTACTGGTTCTCTGTTCATACAGCTAAGCCTTTATTTTCTAACGTAGTTCAGAAATGACAGTTCGATCTGAGAAAACACCTCCCCTGCCTCCCCTGAAGCTGAACTAAAATAGGACATCTGTTATTAGCTCCAAGAAGGAGAAGAAAAAAATCAATTGTGCCAGACCTTATGGTCTCTCATACTTCTTCTCCTGGTGAACTCTCGTCAAATGTCTCTTCTTATAACAGACTCCACCAATTAATGGGAAATTAGCTGCTCCTGGAAACTTTTTCACCCAAGTGAAATGCCATATGGCTAGGAATCCAACATGGGCAAAGTGTGGGGGCTGCAAGTACTATACTAGCTTAGTCTGCAGTCCTTGCTAAGAGAGTTCAGCTTTTGTGTTAGTCGTTGCTTGTTGGAAATTTGGGGGGCTGAGCTGATATTTCTGTGAGACTACTGAAATGCTGTACCCTCATATGGAATGAGTGCAATGAGATTCCACATATAACAGTTATATTTCAGTGTGTTCCATAGGCTTCCCCCATACATTAACACAGAACCCAATCCTATATTGAAGATCTCCTGGTGCAGGAACACTGTGCCAGGTGAGGGTGTCACAAACATGCCATAAAGCACATTCGTGACACCATGCAAGTAGGCAGTGCTGGCTGGGAGGCCTGCACTGCCCTTCTGGTGCTGTATCCATGGGCCCGGCTGCCATTGGAGGTAAGTAGAATGGCACAGGGGTATGGGGCGGAGAGTGGGTAGAGAGGGGTGGATCAGGTCTCTGAGGAGCTGTATCCTAACTCCAGGCAACCTTACATGGGAGCACTCAGACTTTTTCTAGCTAAATAACTGGCAGAGATCTGAGTAGCCCCATAGGGCAGGCTAGGATGTTACTCAGGGTAAAGGGAAAAATGTTCCTGTATTAGGAGGAGACCTTCGCCCTGCTACAAAATTGTGTTGGATATAGGTTAGTATTATCCTAATATTGAGTATACATACATAGGATTGCACTGTTAGTTAAATAATGGAATAATTGTATTAACAGATGAAAGTTGCAGATATCTGTCTATGAATAAAATGATATATCCGACGAAAAAGTTTCTTTATCCCTGATGCACACTTGTGGTGCTAGGGACACTATCCTAGCAAAGGTATTCCCTACTGTGTAAGAAAGAAGGGGACATGGCTTTCCTAAGATGACGCTACTTCACTGCTACCCTGTGTTTGGAATCCACACATAGTCCCATATGAGGATCCAACACATGTTTATTTCATTGTATTTACATGTGGTGTACATGTCCAAATTATACATGGAGCAGCAGAAACCCAATTTTCACTGCTGTTGCTTGGTGTGTGGTAGAAGTGAGACTGTCTCCTGCCCCCCTGCCAGAGCTTTGGTCCAACTGTCTGAGTATGCAGGAGAAACCTATCCATATGAAATTGGCAAGGCTGGAGTTTGAATCTCTGGAGACAGTCAAAGCAACAAATGCAGTTGAGGGCAGAATAAGTGAAGAAATAAATTCACTAAGAATATCCTTCGCACATCAGCAGAAGAATGGGATGAGTTTCAAAGCACAGCTGAACCATCTCATTTACATCATGATGCATAATTTATGGTAAGCCACTTTGAGTCAAAAAGAAAAGGGGTCAAAGAATAAATGCACTCTGTGGAGCTGCCTTGAAGACTGAGAATTGCAACTGGAAAAGATCAGGCAGCAGAACTTGCAAGTACTTAGGAAACTATACTGGGTACCAATTTCTTTCTAAACACAATTCAAGTACTGGTTCTCACTTTTAAAGCCTAAAAGTATTGGGACCAGAATACCTGAATGATCACCTGTTCCTGCATGAACCTACCCTATCATTAAGATCTTTTTAAGAGGAGGCTGCTCAGCAGAGGTGGTGTGACCTGTAACTCTGCATCTGGTACACTGCCTTAATGCAATTAAAAAGATAAGAAAGCATAAGAACATAAGAACAGCCCCACTGGATCAGGCCATAGGCCCATCTAGTCCAGCTTCCTGTATCTCACAGCGGCCCACCAAATGCCCCAGGGAGTACACCAGATAACAAGAGACCTCATCCTGGTGCCCTCCCTTGCATCTGGCATTCTGACATAACCCATTTCTAAAATCAGGAGGTTGTGAATACACATCATGGCTTGTACCCCATAATGGATTTTTCCTCCAGAAACTTGTCCAATCCCCTTTTAAAGGCATCTAGGCTAGACGCCAGCACCACATCCTGTGGCAAGGGGTTGCACAGACCGACCACACGCTGAGTAAAGAAATATTTTCTTTTGTCTGTCCTAACCCGCCCAACACTCAATTTTAGTGGATGTCCCCTGGTTCTGGTATTATGTGAGAGTGTAAAGAGCATCTCCCTATCCACTCTGTCCATCCCCTGCATAATTTTGTATGTCTCAATCATGTCCCCCCTCAGGTGCCTCTTTTCTAGGCTGAAGAGGCCCAAACGGCGTAGCCTTTCCTCATAAGGAAGGTGCCCCAGCCCCGTAATCATCTTAGTCGCTCTCTTTTGCACCTTTTCCATTTCCACTATGTCATTTTTGAGATGCAGCGACCAGTACTGGACACAATACTCCAGGTGTGGCTTTACCATAGATTTGTACAATGGCATTATAATACTAGCCGTTTTGTTCTCAATACCCTTCCTAATGATCCCAAGCATAGAATTGGCCTTCTTCACTGCTGCCGCACATTGGGTCGATACTTTCATTGACCTGTCCACCACCACCCCAAGATCTCTATCCTGATCTGTCACAGACAGCTCAGAACCCATCAGCCTATATCTAAAGTTTTGATTTTTTGCCCCAATGTGCATGACTTTACACTTACTGACATTGAAGCGCATCTGCCATTTTGCTGCCCATTCTGCCAGTCTGGAGAGATCCTTCTGGAGCTCCTCACAATCACTTCTGGTCTTTACCACTCGAAAAAGTTTGGTGTCGTCTGCAAACTTAGCCACTTCACTGCTCAACCCTGTCTCCAGGTCATTTATGAAGAGGTTGAAAAGCACTGGTCCCAGGACAGATCCTTGGGGCACACCGCTTTTCACCTCTCTCCATTGTGAAAATTGCCCATTGACACCCACTCTCTGCTTCCTGGCCTCCAACCAGTTCTCAATCCACGAGAGGACCTGTCCTCTAATTCCCTGACTGTGGAGTTTTTTCAGTAGCCTTTGGTGAGGGACCGTGTCAAACGCCTTCTGAAAGTCCAGATATATAATGTCCACGGGTTCTCCCGCATCCACATGCCTGTTGACCTTTTCAAAGAATTCTATAAGGTTAGTGAGGCAAGACTTACCCTTACAGAAGCCATGCTGACTCTCCCTCAGCAAGGCCTGTTCGTCTATGTGTTTTGAGATCCTATCTTTGATGAGGCATTCCACCATGTTACCCGGTATGGATGTTAGGCTGACCGGCCTATAGTTTCCCAGGTCCCCCCTCTTTCCCTTTTTAAAAATAGGTGTGACATTTGCTATCCTCCAATCTTCTGGCACTGTGGCCGTTTTGAGGGACAAGTTGCATACCTTAGTCAAGAGATCTGCAACTTCATTCTTCAATTCCTTAATAACTCTTGGGTGTATGCCATCAGGGCCCGGTGACTTATTGATCTTTAATTTATCAATGAGGTCTGAAACATCTTCTCTTTTAACCTCTATCTGACTTAACTCCTCAGTCAGGAGGGGCCGTTCGGGCAGCGGTATCTGCCCAAGGTTTTCTGCCGTGAAGACAGATGCAAAGAACTCATTTAATTTCTCTGCCATCTCTAAGTCTCCTTTTATCTCCCCTTTCCCTCCCTCACCATCCAGAGGGCCAACCGCTTCTCTGGCGGGTTTCCTGCTTCTAACATATTTGAAGAAGCTTTTATTATTCCCCTTAATGTTGCTGGCCATGCGTTCCTCATAGTCTCGCTTGGCCTCCCGTATCACCTTCTTACATTTCTTTTGCCATAGTTTATGTTCCTTTTTACTCTCCTCAGTAGGGCAAGACTTCCATTTACGGAAGGGAGCTTCCTTGCCCTTCACAGCCTCTCTAACCTGGCTGGTTAGCCATGCGGGCACCCTCCTGGATTTAGTGGAACCCTTCTTTCTTTGAGGTATACACCTCTGCTGGGCCTCTATTACTGTTGTTTTAAGCAGCCTCCATGCACTCTGGAGAGATTGGACTCTTTTTACTCTCCCTTTCAACCTCCTTCTAACCAGCCTCCTCATTTGGGGGAAGTCTGCCCGTTGGAAGTCAAGGGTTTTTGTTAGAGATTTGCCTGGTATTCTTCCCCCAACGTGCACGTCAAAACGGATCGCAGCATGATCACTGCTCCCCAATGGCTCAGTAACTTTTACATCTCTAACCAGGTCCTGCATACCGCACAATATTAAATCCAGAGTCACCTGTCCTCTGGTGGGCTCCGTGACTAGCTGCTCTAAGCCACAGTCATTTAGTACGTCAAGAAATCCGGTTTCCTTATCGTGACCAGAACACAAATTGACCCAGTCAATATGAGGATAATTGAAGTCCCCCATGATTACAACCCTGTCCCTCCTTGTCACCTCCCTGATCTGTTTCCTCATTTCAAGGTCCCCATCCGATTTCTGGTCTGGAGGACGATAGCACGCCCCCAGTATTACATCGCTGCACAAGCCTGGTAATTTAACCCACAGAGATTCTACGGTGGAGTCAGACCCACCTTCAATCTCTACTTTGCTGGATTCTATCCCTTCCTTAACATAAAGGGCCACCCCACCTCCAACACGTCCCTGCCTGTCCCTCCTGTAGAGTTTATAGCCCGGGATTGCGGTATCCCACTGATTCTCTGCATTCCACCAGGTTTCCGTTATGCCCACTATGTCAATGTTTTCCCTTGTCACCAGACATTCCAGTTCTCCCACCTTTGCTTGTAGACTTCGGGCATTCGCATAAAAGCATTTGTACACGGAATGCCACAGGATGGGCTGCTTATTCGCTCCTTTGTCCCCACATCCTCTCATTGTGCCAAACCGTCTATCACATCCCATCACGCTACCTTTCCCAATTTCTTCTCCTACTCTGCCTTTGTCTTGTTGTTCTCTAACCTCCCCATCCTCATCCCATAGGGATGAGGAGTCCCGAACCGGATGCCCCTCGGCTCCTGTCGGCCTTCCCCCAGGGATCAGTTTAAAAGCTGCTCTGCCACCTTTTTAATGTTATGCGCCAGCAGTCTGGTTCCATTCTGGTTCAAGTGGAGCCCGTCCCTCTTGTACAGGCCCCGCTTGTCCCAAAACGTTCCCCAGTGCCTAACGAATCTAAACCCCTCCTCCCTATACCACCGTCTCATCCACGCATTGAGACCCCTGATCTCCGCCTGCCTAGCTGGCCCTGCGCGTGGAACAGGTAGCACTTCAGAGAACACTACCTTTGAGGTCCTGGCTTTCAGCTTCCTGCCTAAAAGCCTAAATTTGGCCTCCAGGACCTCCCAGCTACACTTGCCCACGTCGTTGGTGCCGACATGCACCACAGCCGCTACCTCTCCCCCAGCACTGTCTACTAGCCTGTCTAGACGAGAAGTGATGTCCGCAGCCTTTGCACCAGGCAGGCAAGTCACCATGCGGTCCTCACATCCGTCGCAAACCCCCCTCTCTATGTTTCTAATAATCGAATCCCCCACTACAAGAAGCCCCCGACCCCCCTCCCTCCGAGGAGTATCCTGAGTGCGTTTGGATATGGGCCCATCCGCTGGAGAAGGGGTCCCCCCTAGGGGAATGTTTCCCTCCTCTCCAGGATGATGTCCTCCAGCCCCGAGACTTCCCACCCGGGCAGCTGAGGAGCTGCACGCCTGAGGTTGGGACAAAGCCTGATCGTCCCCGGAAGTCTCCCCACAGTCCTCCTCTGCCTGCCTGCGCTTCTCCAGGTTGGCCACCAAGGCTTCAAGGGAGCGGACGCGTTCCCTGAGACCCTGGAGCTCCTTGGGAGTTATAAAGCAACCACTTATATGCTCCTCAGACTGTTTTTTAGTTGCAGAAGTGCAGGACTTTCAGTATGATCTAGATAGTGAAACCCACACAATTTCCCTACATCCTTTTTCTCTCTTTCCTACATATTATGTGCCTCTGTTTTCTTTCTAAGGACTTCCTTCCCCCCTTCTTTCTTTTGCCTCCTCTGCCCTATAATAGCTGTTATAAGCTAGCTGTGACTGAATGGCTAAGATTATTTAGAAATATTGCATTGCTTTATAGTATTTTGATTCCCTTTCCCTATTATGGTAAATTATCCTCACAATAGTGAGCGAGCAAACCTCCACTGCCTTGTGGCTACATCCAGTTATGGAAAAGGCTTCAGGAGTCAACCTTGAGGCAAAATCCGGAGCCGGAGTCCCTGAGGCAGTTCATGGCTGAACACAGTCACTTTCTGGCAACTCCTGCGATGCCACTGGAACCAACCGTATTGGCTTCTGCCTTTCCATTGGACCATTTGAGCGATGTGGAGAGGGGGGATTTGCTGCATGGGTAACAGTCTATCCTCCTTTACCCAGGCTTCGCGCACTGGAGAGGACACTGTTCCAGAACCACTATTCAGAGTGCGATACCATAGTCTTCCGAGACTGAAGGATGCCTCACAATAAAAGTGTGTTTGTCGTACCTTTCAGACTTGCCTCTTCTTCCCTCCCTGCCAAACAACTGAGCTGCGCCACTGGTCAGTACACAGGACCCTGCCCGTGAAGAAGAACATGTTACATATGTTTAAATGCACATCCGATAACACTTTCTTTGCATAAATGTGAACTGGTCCTGAGTTAAGTGTCTGGTACTTGAACAGAAATTTATGTAACTTCAGAAGAACATCTTTTCCTATTTTTACTCTTAGTAGATCTGACAGATATTATCTTGCTTTGTATTGGCAACCTTCAGTCTCGAAAGACTATGGTATCGCGCTCTGAAAGGTGGTTCTGGCACAGCGTCTAGTGTGGCTGAAAAGGCCAATCCGGGAGTGACAATCCCTTCCACACTGGGAGCAAGTGCAGTCTGTCCCTGGTCTGTCTCCCTGGCTATGGGCCTTCCTTCTTTGCCTCTTAGCCTCAGACTGTTGGCCAAGTGTCTCTTCAAACTGGGAAAGGCCATGCTGCACAGCCTGCCTCCAAGCGGGCCGCTCAGAGGCCAGGGTTTCCCACTTGTTGAGGTCCATCCCTAAGGCCTTCAGATCCCTCTTGTAGATGTCCTTGTATCGCAGCTGTGGTCTACCTGTAGGGCGCTTTCCTTGCACGAGTTCTCCATAGAGGAGATCTTTTGGGATCCGGCCATCATCCATTCTCACGACATGACCAAGCCAACGCAGGCGTCTCTGTTTCAGCAGTGAATACATGCTAGGGATTCCAGCACGTTCCAGGACTGTGTTGTTTGGAACTTTGTCCTGCCAGGTGATGCCGAGGATGCGTCGGAGGCAGCGCATGTGGAAAGCGCTCAGTTTCCTCTCCTGTTGTGAGCGAAGAGTCCATGACTCGCTGCAGTACAGAAGTGTACTCAGGACGCAAGCTCTGTAGACCTGGTTCTTGGTATGTTCTGTCAGCTTCTTGTTGGACCAGACTCTCTTTGTGAGTCTGGAAAACGTGGTAGCTGCTTTACCGATGCGCTTGTTTAGCTCGGTATCGAGAGAAAGAATGTCGGAGATCGTTGAGCCAAGGTACACAAAGTCATGGACAACCTCCAGTTCATGCTCAGAGATTGTAATGCAGGGAGGTGAGTCCACATCCTGAACCATGACCTGTGTTTTCTTCAGGCTGATTGTCAGTCCAAAATCTTGGCAGGCCTTGCTAAAACGATCCATGAGCTGCTGGAGATCTTTGGCAGAGTGGGTAGTGACAGCTGCATCGTCGGCAAAGAGGAAGTCACGCAGACATTTCAGCTGGACTTTGGATTTTGCTCTCAGTCTGGAGAGGTTGAAGAGCTTTCCGTCTGATCTGGTCCGGAGATAGATGCCTTCTGTTGCAGTTCCAAAGGCCTGCTTCAGCAGGAGAGCGAAGAAAATCCCAAACAAGGTTGGTGCAAGAACACAGCCCTGCTTCACGCCGCTTCGGATGTCAAAAGGGTCTGATGTGGAGCCATCGAAGACAACAGTGCCCTTCATGTCCTTGTGGAAAGATCTGATGATGCTGAGGAGCCTGGGTGGACATCCAATCTTGGGGAGAATCTTGAAGAGGCCGTCTCTGCTGACCAGGTCGAAAGCCTTTGTGAGATCTATGAAGGCTATAAAGAGTGGCTGTCGTTGTTCCCTGCATTTCTCCTGCAGTTGTCTAAGGGAGAATACCATATCAGTGGTGGACCTGTTGGCTCGGAATCCACACTGCGATTCTGGATAGACGCTCTCTGCAAGTACCTGGAGCCTCTTTAGTACAACTTGGGCAAACAGCTTTCCTACAACGCTATGGAGAGAGATGCCGCGGTAGTTGTTGCAGTCACCCCTGTCACCTTTGTTCTTGTACAGCGTGATGATGTTTGCATCCCTCATGTCTTGAGGTACTCCACCTTCTCTCCAGCAGAGACAGAGGATTTCATGCAGCTCAGTGACGATGATCTCTTTGCAGCAGTTTAGGACTTCAGCAGGGATGCTGTCTTTTCCAGGTGCTTTGCCAAAGGCAAGGGAGTCCAGGGCCACGCGAAGTTCTTCTAGGGTTGGTTCACTGTCAAGCTCTTCCAGCACAGACAGGCACTCAATGTTGTTCAGTGCTTCTTCGGTGACTACATTTTCTCTGGAATATAGCTCAGAGTAGTGCTGCACCCAGCGTTCCATCTGCTGCGCCCGATCCTGGATGACCTCGCCTGTGGCAGACTTCAGAGGGGCAATTTTCCTCTGTGTTGGACCTAGGGCCTGCTTGATACCATCATACATCCCCTTGATGTTGCCTGTGTCAGCTGCTATCTGTATCTCGGAACAGAGCTGGAGCCAGTAGTCGTTAGCACATCTCCTGGCAGTCTGTTGGACTTTGCTGCGAGCAGTTCGGAGGACCTGCAGGTTGCGCTCACTGGGACAGGCCTTGTATGCTGCTTGAGCTCTCCTCTTTTCCTCAATGACTGGTGTCAACTCCTCAGAGTGGGCTTCAAACCAGTCTGCCGCCTTGTTGGTCTTCTTGCCGAATATGGACAAGGCGGTGTTGTAAACGGTATTCTTGAAATGTTCCCATCTGTTGGATGCGTTTGCGTCGGCCGGGCCTGGAAGAGATTCCTCAAGCGCTTGTGCAAATTCCTCCACTTTTCTCTGATCCCGGGTCTTGCTGGTATCAATGCGAGGTCTTCCTTCCTTTTTCGTGTGATACAGTCGCTTTGTTTGCAGTTTCACTCTGCTGCACACCAGGGAGTGGTCAGTGTCGCAGGCAGCACCATGATAACTGCGTGTGATCTTGATGCTGGGAAGGCTGGAGCGTCTGGTGAGGATCAGGTCGAGCTGGTGCCAGTGCTTTGATCTTGGATGTCTCCAAGAGACTCTATGTTGGGGCTTTGTGTTGAAGAACGTGTTGCTGACACAGAGACCGTGATGACAGCAAAACTCTAGCAGGCGTTGGCCATTTTCGTTCATCCTCCCAGTGCCAAACTGACCTAAGCAAGTGGGCCATGAACTGTTATCAGCACCAACTCTAGCATTGAAATCGCCGAGGATGAACAATGGCTCTTTTACAGGGATTTTCTTGACAGTGGTGACAGAAGGGCTTCTGCCTTTCCATTGGACCATTCCAGCGACGTGGAGAGGGGGGATTTGCTGCATGGATAACAGCCTATCCTCCATACCTTCTTTACCCAGGCTTTGCGCTCTGGAGAGGACACTCCAACTTCGCCATACGGTGTCGGCACAACACGGGAAGCAGCAGTTTACCGGTTATAAGTCTTTGCTCGATTGGCGTAGAGCATGACGCCAGGGGCTGCTTCCGACGGTGGGAGAGATCATTGCATCTCATTGGGCAGCTACCGCCCGCCTTAAGCTGGGCAGTCCCCAGCCAGTAAGGTGTTGCCTCGCCACGGTCTGTTAACCTCATGGGGTGCGTGGGGTTTAGGGTGAAAACCGACAAGTGGATCGACAACTCTGCACCATGCAACAGAAAACAGAAAACTACTGCCCTAAAGCTGGGCACCTGGAACGTTAGGACAATGACACCTGGCTTCTCTGATGACCTGCAAGAAATAGACGACGCACGCAAAACAGCTGTCATCGACATGGAGCTGAGCAGACTGCAGATGGACATCGTCGCCCTTCAAGAGACTAGGCTGCCAGATTCCGGATCTGTCAAGGAGAGAAATTTCTCATTTTTCTGGCAGGGAAAACCACCAAACGAAACCAGGGAACATGGCGTTGGCTTTGCGGTCAGAAATACCCTGGTGAAAGCCATCATCCCACCTAATGTGGGAAGTGAAAGAATTTTGTCCCTGCAGCTCCAGTCATCAGCAGGACCTGTCACTCTCATCAGTGCTTATGCACCGACTCTGTCATCTCCAGCAGAAGCCAAAGACAAATTATCTTGCTACTTACTTATAATTCATCCTTTCTAGTCAAACATATGGTGACACTTCACTTACCAATATCCAATTGACATTTTTGATGAATCTTTTGGACTGTTGCCCAAGTCCATTTGCAAATAGTTTAGGGCTCAGCTTAAGATGGATACATTCCCAGAATTCCTTTTGCAATCTATTATTTATGGCTTACAAATATGAAGATCAAAAAGTAAAGAATCAGCTGTATACAGTACTACAGTATACTGTGGTGTGTGGCCTGCTGGGATTACTAAACCCCATAACTTTAATGCTAAATGTATGTAAAAGAGAGAGCCCCTCACCCAGCAAACATTCCAGAGTATGGTATATTTCCTTAAAAGAGTAAGCTATTTTTTGTTATTATCTACTAGCAAGAAAAAGTACTTGTCTGCTCTATACATTTATACACCCAAAGAACAATTGGGGCAAATGCTATCCATCCACATGGTTATCTATGGATATTCTTCTGGGTAAGATATAGTTAATAGCTTTCTCATCAACTTTATTGTGAAGGTGAAGGTTTAAAGCAAAGTGTGTAAATAGCTTTGTATTTTATATAAAGAAGATTATGAAAAAACAGCTGGTGATGTTACTTGGATGGGCTTACATGCATTTGCCCATATCCAGCAAGCTAGCATGTTGTGTTTAGCTGGATGGCCATGATGTTGCATCTGGATGAATGTGAACAACAACAACAACAACAACAACACAGGTATTTATATACCGCCTTTCTTAGTGGTCAGATTTCTCCTCAGACTTTAATTCAAGGCGGTTTACAAAGGCATTCTAAATCCCTGTAGGGATTTTAACAATTGAAGAAGGTTCTGTCTTTCAAGAACCACAACATTTCAGATGGATCTTTTCTGATCTGGTATCACATTCTGGTATGTGAAGCATAATGTGACACTCATCTAGTATCCACTGAATTTGCTGGATGTGCTGGATAGTGGCATCCAGGACCACCAGCTGCACAGTCACAAACTGTGACTAGAGATGCACAGGGGCTATTTCCTCCATTACCCCCCCCTCTGTTTTGCTTAAGTATTCCTTTAACATCTTCCTATCCCAGCCAAACATTCTGACTCCTGCAACAGCACAGCTTTTTGCAAATGGAATGAATTAAGAAAGTTAATGCCAGGCCTTATTTATTCTAATTATAGGATTCAGATTTACTGGCTCCAGGAATTTGGATGTATTTATGGAAAAATCTACAGCACATTGACACTTTTCAGAAAAATTTAGAGAACTCAAAAGCTTGTAGTTCATGACTGTGTGTTATTTTGGGTGGTCCTAATAAAGGTATTTATCAGACTGTGGTTTTATGGATTTTTTTTTTCAAATCAGTCAGTACACATATTTGATTGATTATGTAATTAGAAGATTCATATCCCACCTTTCCTATGCTGGAGCAAATGCTCAAGGTGGCCAACAATTCAAGAACTAAAAATATACAATATATAAAACAATAAATAAAATCATAAGGGCGGCAACAAATTGGAGGATGGTAACAATTAATTATTATTAATTAATTAACCCTGCCCTTCCTCTGCCGGAGCAGATGCCCAAGATGGCTTACAATTTCCAGCTAACATATATATTATATAAAACATTAAATAAAATCACAAAAAAATAAATAAAACCCTTCAAAGGAGGGCAAAATATTTACAACCAAGGTACTGCCACAGAAGCACAGGAAGCAGACAACCCATCCCCCAAACTCCAAATGGAGCAAAAACTTTTTCAGCTCTAGCTGAACTGCCGTGAGGGAGTGGGTAGATCTTAGTTCCCCCAGTAGTGAGATCCATAATTGTGGCACCACTACTGAGAAGGCTCATCCCTGTGCCACCATCCCCCTGATTTGGGAGAAAGGCGGCACTTGCAGGAAAGGTGGAATGTGCAGGAAATTTATGACCAAGCACTGCTATAGAGACACAGGGAACAGACAACCACACATCACCCAAAGGCAAGATGGAACAAAAATGTTTTGAGCCCTCGATGAAAGATAATGAGGGAGGTTGAAGTTTTTATTTTCCCCAGTAGGGAATCCCATAATTCCAACTACCTACCTATTCTAGTGGAAAGTGACACTAAAAAGTGGTATCATGAAGAAGGTCTTGAGAACCTTAACAATACTTACCAAGCGATTAGCTCACCTAGGGACTTAATTTCTGCGTATCCTTGTTCTGGTTTCTCAATTATTTTTCTTAGCTAAACACTACTTGGCAGTCGTGGGGTTTCACAGCTCTGAAAGATGGGAAGATTAGATAAAATGAAATTACATTTCCATTGCCTTTCTTGGGGATTTCTCCACCCCAGTTAATTATTGGATATTGAATTATTGTGATGGTCAGGCTGCAAATGGCTTGGAGGCTAATTATAAAATAAGGTAGCTTATTTTATTAGAATAGAATGAAATACGCATTTTAAAAAATTTTTCACATTTTGTACTGCCCTTCTTCCAAAGAGCTCAGGATAACGTACATTGTTCCTCCCTCCTTTTGTCCTCACAACAACCCTGTGTGATAGGTTAGGCTGATAGAAACTGGTCCAATGTCACCCAGGAAGCTTTGTGGCTGAGTGTGAAATTTTGGTGGTATGAGTTTCACTAAATATTCATAGAATCATAAAGTTGGAAGGCACCCACAATGCCATCTAGTCCAATCCCCTGCCTGTAGCAGCAAACCCTCCTAGCATCTCCAGGAGGGACATGTCAAGCCTTTGCTTGAAGATCTCCAGTGAGGGAGAATCCACCTATGGCAATCTGTTCCACTGCAAAACTGCTCTTACAGTCAAGAATTTCTTCCTGATGTCCAACCAGAATCTCTTGACTTGAAGTTTGTACTCTTATCAATAGAGTCTTCGAGACTCCAAAATGAAAAAGAAGCTCTCCAGCTCTAAATCCTGCTAATTCATGACTCCAGTTATGTCCCTGGACTCCTGAGTTTGGGCAAAACACCTTTTGAAAGACAAAGGAAAGGTTTCACACACTCCCAATGGTCCTCACCAACCTCATGGTGAAACTGAATTTAAGAAGCAATTCAACTGCCATTCCACCAGCTACTGCACACTCAAGTGGGTTGCAAGACAAAGGCAGAAAGCGTTTCAGACATGGCTTTCAGAAGGCGTTAGACACAGTCCCTCACTAAAGGCTACTGAAAAAACTCCACAGTCAGGGAATTAGAGGGCAGGTCCTCTCCTGGACTGAGAACTGGTTGAAGACCAGGAAACAGAGTGGGTGTCAATGGGCAATTTTCACAATGGAGAGAGGTGAAAAGCAGTGTGCCTCAAGGATCTGTCCTGGGACTGGTGCTTTTCAACCTCTTCATAAATGACCTGGAGACGGGGTTGAGCAGCGAGATGGCTAAGTTTGCAGACACCAAACTTTTCCGAGTGGTGAAGACCAGGAGCGATTGTGAGGAGCTCCAGAAGGATCTCTCCAGACTGGCAGAATGGGCAGCAAAATGGCAGATGCGTTTCAATGTAAGTAAGTGTAAAGTCATGCACATTGGGGCAAAAAACCAAAACTTCACATATAGGCTAATGGGTTCTGAGCTGTCTGTGACAGATCAGGAGAGAGATCTTGGGGTGGTGGTGAACAAGTCGATGAAAGTGTTGACCCAATGTGTGGCGGCAGTGAAGAAGGCCAATTCTATGCTTGGGATCATGAGAAAAGGTACTGAGAACAAAACGGCTAATATTATAATGCCGTTGTACAAATCTATGGTAAGGCCACACCTGGAGTATTGTGCCCAGTTCTGGTCACCACATCTCAAAAAGAACATAGTGGAAATGGAAAAGGTGCAAAAGAGAGCAACTAAGGGCAAAATCCTAACCCCTTATGTCAGTGCTTTCCAGCACTGGCATAATGGTGCCAATGGGGCATGTGCTGCATCCTGCAGTTGGGTGGCACTCACAGAGTCCTCCTCAAAGTAAGGGAATGTTTGTTCCCATACCTCAGAACTGCATTGCCCTTATGTCAGTGCTGGAAAGCACTGACATAAGGGGTTAGGATTGCACCCTAAAATGATTACTGGGCTGGGGCACCTTCCTTATGAGGAAAGGCTACGGCGTTTGGGCCTCTTCAGCCTAGAAAAGAGATGCCTGAGGGGGGACATGATTGAGAAATACAAAATTATGCAGGGGATGGACAGAGTGGATAGAGAGATGCTCTTTACACTCTCACATAACACCAGAACCAGGGGACATCCACTAAAATTGAGTGATGGGAGAGTTAGGACAGACAAAAGAAAATATTTCTTTACTCAGCATGTGGTTGGTCTGTGGAACTCCTTGCCACAGGATGTGGTGATGGCATCTGGCCTGCATGCCTTTAAAAGGGGGTTGGACAAGTTTCTGGAGGAAAAATCCATTACGGGGGTACAAGCCATGAAGTATATGTGCAACCTCCTGATTTTAGATAAGGGGTATGTCAGAATGCCAATGCAAGGGAGGGCACCAGGATGAGGTCTCTTGTTATCTGGTGTGCTCCCTGGGGCATTTGGCGGGCTGCTGTGAGATACAGGAAGCTGGACTAGATGGGCCTATGGCCTGATCCAGTAGGGCTGTTCTTATGTTCTTATGCAGAACCCATCAGGAATCCCTGGCTAACAGTAGAGGACCTCCTGATTGAGGGGTCAATGCTATCCAACTTTGCAGCACCAATGCAGCATTGATGCTGAATTAGAGTGAATGGGCCTTCCTCCCAGGAAAGTGTGCATAGGATTGCAGCCTGAGAGCCCAAGCCTATGCATGCCTACTCAGAAGTAAGTCCCATTAGAGTGAGTGGGGCTTCCTCCCAGGAAAGTGTGCATAGGATTGCAGTCTCTTAGGGCCTGGAGGGAACGACCCACACAGGCTCTGTCCAGACCCTGGCCAAGCAGCACCACCTGTTGCTAAGCAACCACTAAGCAGGAGACAGGGAGTAAGGCCAAAGGCTCAGCTGCGCCCCATTCCAAAATGGCCGCCGCGGTCTCGCTACTGAGTCACGTGGTGGCGATGGTGGTCAGAGGAGAGCGCGTGGGCTCGGCGCATGCGCGTTGGGGCCGGCGTTGTCAGCTCGGTTGCCCGGCCCGCAACTGGGGTTCCTCGGGCGGGGAGGGCAGCCCGAGGCGGGAGCTTCTCTTCCCCTCAGCCCGCAGAATGGCGAACCACCTGCCCCCCTGCGTGGTCGACGGAGGCACCGGGTGAGTGACAGGCTGGCAGGCAGGCAGGCATGGCGCTCCTCCCCACCCCCTTCTCCTTCCTCCCACAGCCGTGTGTGCGGGTTTACTCGCGAGGAAGCCCCCTGGTGGCAGCCTCCTTCTCCCTTCCCAGTCCCTGCAGGTGAGGGCAGTGCCCCTCCCAGCAGAGCAGGTGCTGGTACAGCCTCTGCCACCAGAGCAGGTGAGGCAGGTGAGGGCAGTGCCTCCCCCAGCAGAGCACGTGCTGGTACAGCCTCTCCCACCAGAGTAGGTGAGGCAGGTGAGGGCAGTGCCTCCCCCCCCAGGGTAGTATCCTCCCCCATCAGAGCAGGTGAGGCAGATTCATATGGGTTGTGGCAGAGCCTGTGGGTTGTGGCTGCTTGGGCACCTCACACAGCTGCAGTGCTTTTCAAAGGACTCCAGTGGGGAGGCTCTGTCTCTTGTGCCTCTCCACCCATCACTACACATCCCTTCACCTTACCTGGGTATGAAAAAGAAGCCACCCTCTCCTTTCCCTCCCACACCAGAATTAGGGCACCTTTCCTGAGGGGGTGGGTGGGAACCAGCTCCCTTCTTCAACAACAGCCCTTTTGCTTGTGAAGAGCAGGGAATGTGGAATCTTCTTCGCCTTCCCTTAACTTTCCCTTGGTGTTCCCTTCCTCTAATCCAGCCATTTTCAACCTCTGTTCTGCGTCACATTGGTGTGCCAAGAGTGGTCTGCAGGTGTGCTGCAGGAATTTGGGGAAGGGTCATATATTAGTAGGGCCATTGGGGGATGCGAGTCCCCCACCAGCAGTGTGGTGTGCCTTGTCAATTGTCTTAAAACTGATGGTGTGCCTTGAACATTTTAGTGCCTTCCCAATGTGCCACGAGACGGAAAAGGATGAAGATTACTGCTCTAATCCTGTGTTTCTCGATGTCTGTCTTCCATCGTACCACTTCACATAGTGGTATACCTATTTGATACACCTATTCGAAGAATCACCAGAAGTCAACTGGTGATGATATAATTGCCAATTAGTTCTGGGTTGGGAGGCCAAATGCAACATGACAAATACCAGTAAGAGGCTCAGGATGATGGAGAGTTTTTCTCAAGCATTCTAGAAAAGTATTCATTCAACCTTTATTGGCATAAACAATCCATCAAGAAAACAAAATTAAAACATTCAAGGTAGCCACCAATCATTGATCAGGCAAAGAAATACAGAGGAATTTACGCCTTGACAGTGCCTTAAATAAATATTTTGCAACATTTGATGAGTGGAACTCATTTCTCCCATCCAACAAGTACCGGACCAAATCTGTATCTGAACCATGAAAGTTTTCTAGGAATGCATATAGAAAACGATGGCATAAACCAATATAGTGGGTACAATACAAAAGTACATGGGTCAAGGACTCTTTTGAGGTCAGGTCGCAAGAACATGACTGGGGACTCTCCGATGGTCTATTAAATCTTGCTCTTAGTACATTTGTAGGTAAGATATTAAACCTACCCAGCGTAAAGGCTCTATGAATCTGAGGTGAACATATGAACGCTAGATAGCTTGAACCCAAATCAGAGGGCCATGAAAAACCAATATGTAGAGGCGAACAAGACTTACAGGCTGCAGCTTGCAAATCCTGTTTCTCTATATTAAATAGTCTGGGCCGAATAAGATTGTAAAATGGGTAATCCTCCCATCAGATCAGGTGATAAACCTAGGAGCTGGAGTCTTTTGTGAAATAAAGTTAGACCAGGGGAAAAAGAAACATCAGCAAGTATTCTTTGGAGCTTCCTACCACTGTTTCTTGTGCTGTGTTCCTGCTCTCGCTGCTGGGTGGCAGGTGTCTAGGGGTTCTGTGAGTACCACCAGACACAACCTCAAGTACCACTGGTGGTACCCGTACCACTGGTTAAGAAACACTGCTTTAATCCCTTTGCCTCTGGACAGGGGGAGTGTCAGGGAAACAGACCCATTCTTCTCCCCATATCCCAGTACTTGGACCATCCCCTGAACCTCTCACCCTTAAAGCAGCAATTTTCAATCTTTTTCAGCTCATGGTACACTGACAGGGTCCTGAAACTGTCAAGGCACACCATCAGGTTTTTTGACAGTTAAGGCACACCATGCTGCAGCTGGGGGGGGGCTCACATCCCCTAACAGCCCCCAAACTCCTATGGCACACCTGTGGACCATTCACGGCACACCAGTGTGCCCCAACACACTGGCTGAAAATAGCTGCCTTAAAGCCTACTGCAATAATCATACAGAATTTATTTATCTCTGATTTCCTTACTTTGGATACTACTGCTGTTTGCAAGTGTGTCACAGTGATTATCTGATACATTTAAGCTTTGTGCTGAGTTATCATGGACTGCAACGTTTTGCATTTTGTGGCCATTTGACTTCTCTGTTTAAGGTCCTTGTCACCTCTATATTGTCTCTGTGTAGGTATAAATAAGAATCTGTCAACTGGAACACTTCATGAATGGTGGAAATGGATTTGCAGTCCATGAAAGCTGATTCTACAGTGCTCTTGTTGATCTAAGGGGTGCCCAGACCCTGACCCGGAGGCCACTTGTGGCCCTGGGGGCTCCCAGTCTAGCCCGCTGGGAGCCCCAGTCTTCAATGAGTCTCTGGCCCTCTGGAGATTTGCTGGAGCCCATGCTGGCCCAATGCAACTGCTCTCAGTGTGAAGGCAACTGTTTGTCGTCTGATGTGAGCTGTGGGATGAGGGCTTCCTCCACTGCTCGCTGTTTCACATCTGTGATGCAGCTGCAGCAGCGAAGGAAAGGTCAGCCTTGCTTTGTGCAAGGCCTTTTATATGCCTTGAGCTATTGCAAGACCCTCATTCATTTATATGTTCCATCTCTAATATATTCATTTATGTAAATTTATTCAAATTTGAAATGTAAATTAATTCTTCCCCCCACCACCTCTGACACAGTGTCAGAGAGATGATGTGGCCCTCCTGCCAAGATGTTTGGACACCCCTGATCTAAGATGCCACCAAAGACTCTCTGTTGCTACTACTGTCGTGTATTGAATTCTGCTCAGCATTGAACCCTGCTTACAGTCCCTGTTTTCTGCCACACTCCCCAAATCCGAATGCTGGTATCTCTAGGGGAGTAAATCATGCTCCTTTCCTTTATCCTCCCACCATTGTTTCCCTACAGGGACACTTTCCTCTTGTGCTTTTGTTCCCCAAAGGCTGCAGATCAATCCCCTTCACCTTCCTCTTTTCTGTTCACCTCAATACAGGCAGATTTTAATACTGTATTTATTTCTTAGAAGCTTTTCATCAGGTCAGAGCAGAAGAGGTTTGTGGTGGCCATATTTACTCAGAAGTGAACCCCAGTGCATTAAGTAGGGTTTACTGTCATTATGTTGGTGTGTACGGTGGTTGACTTTGATTGGTGGGTTCAGCTCTGTCTTCCACTTTGATGACCTCCGTGACACTCAATAATCACTGCTTAGTTTTTTGGTAGGGCTGCTTTCTGTTTTCCACTACTTAAAAAGTGATCCTGTAGGCTGTATACTGCAGATTATAAAATAGTATTTTATCTTGTAGCAGCAGCCTCCATTATTTCTTCTTTTTGCCTATCCCACACATCTGGAAGCAGCCTTTCTTCCAGAGCTAGCTCATCTTTTTTGTGAAGTAGTGTTCTCTGTCATGTCCCCTGCTGCCTTCCTTTGCCATTGCTGATCAATTTACAAATGTATTCATGTGACTTCTTTTTATCTATGACATTTATGGCACTCTTGTCACCCTGAACTGGGAGCAACCAGCTAGCATTGCACACCCTTTTCACTTGTGTAGTATACTCCAGGTGAACATCTGCTATGCTTTTGAGACAGACACCTCCAGCTGTGCACTCCTTCCACCAATTTTCTGCACCTGCCAGCTGTAAAAGTGCTGGTGCACCCCAATAGTTTTGTAGCTATAAACAATGATTCCATTTTTAGGGATTCTGCAGTTCTGTCATCTTTGTTGTTCCAGTGACAGCTGCCAGGTAGGAGCCTCCCTAGAAGTTTTTCTGACAGCCACATTTTGCCTGCCTTCTTACCTCTAACATTTCTTTCAACCTCAGATTTGATGAATCTGGATGCAATGATGTATATAATAATTGGGGTGCATTGCTATTTTTCATAGTTTTATACTGCCCTTCCTCCAAGGAGTTCAGAGTGGTGCGCTTTGTTGAAAGTCCTCAGTTGTATCTGGTCACCAATTAGCCCACAGCCTAAGTCTTCCTGTCCTTGGTGATATTTCCTCAGCTTACCATCCTTCTTTTCAAAGAATGTACATGTGCAAAGTCCAAAAAAACCAAGATTCAAAGAGCTACATTAGGTGCCCACCACCATGTGCCAAAGGGCATTTTTGTCTTTGAGTGGCAAATGCCCATCCCATATTGCAGAGGACTCTGTTTCAGACTTCCTTCACAGCACAATTGCTATGCATGTCTACTCAGAAGTAAGTTCCACTGGGGCTTACTCTCAGGAAAGTGGAGATAGAATTGCAGCTTCAGTTTCAGAAGAGGTTTGTTGAACACTATGGGGGACTGCTGTTCAAAACTCCTTTGAACATGTAGAAATGATTGCATGACTTTTGAGTTCTAGGCTAAATTAAGTATTGTATAGCTCAGCAAAATTTTCATGATATTCCAGTTTTGGATTTTGGATTTTGTGCTTGCTCACAGAATTGCTGCAGTTTTTCTTATTGTTGAATTCAAAATTTCTGACTACTTTGAGCCTTCGTGATGAGGCAAAGCATAATTATTTATTGGCAATTATTTATAGCCCTGCTTGTTTCCCATCAGCATTTGCTCATGATGTAATAATAAGGCCATTGCAAATTTAGCATGGTGATATCACACATCAGTGTAAAAACTGACATAATTGTGAGCTCATGATTTGGGTACTTTTACTCAGCAGTATGACTACCTAGTGCTACTAGGTACAGACTGGATGTATGAACTTATATGTAGTCACCCTTTTCATGTGGAACTGATGTTTCATAAGCAGAGAAGGGATATCTTTGTCCCATTACACTGTACATAATAATTATCCAAATCATAGTGGTTGTAGCAACTTCTATCATGTACTAAGCTCTTCTCGATTGTGAGCCCTGTAGGTTGCAGCAGGATATATGCTAATAGCACATGTTTTATGTTTCATTAGAAGGAT
Organism: Tiliqua scincoides; assembly: GCF_035046505.1. Classification (NCBI taxonomy): domain Eukaryota; kingdom Metazoa; phylum Chordata; class Lepidosauria; order Squamata; family Scincidae; genus Tiliqua; species Tiliqua scincoides. The sequence continues at coordinate 7,407,342 of NC_089825.1, forward strand.
CCAAATTTGTTCTGGTAACTGCTTGACCCTTTGATTAATAAGTGCTTATACTACATCTAATTCTGATGTAATGACTGGCATATTTGTACTGCATTCCCTAATCTTTTTTGGCAGTTGTTTAAAACAATTTCATTAACACATTGCTTCTCCTACTTACCTCCAATATTGGTTGCATAAATCCCCCCTCTCCCTTTGCATACTTCCCTAGTGATCAGTTTGCATGCTGATGCTTACTCTATGTGGGACAGCATGATCTATGTTAAGACTGGGATGACATGCCTCTCTATTAAAAGCTGAACTGGTTTAGGTAGTTTTTTTCTATTAACATTTAGTTTCAGCAAAATGGGGTGTTCCAGCTGTGCAATGTTTGACACCCTACTGCTTTTGTGATCAGGAACATAAGCCTAAGTGCTCTTGGAAGAGGGTTTCATTGAAACTGGTGGGACCTACTTCTGAGTAAAACTGCTGATGATCACTCTCTAAATCAGCACAAGAGTGAAAGTAACTTCCAACAGGTACAGGATAAGTACCCAGATTTTCAAGCTGCTGGCTGTGCACCATTGGTGATTATAAGGCATGCAGGTGTAGAAAAAGAAAAGAGAACTTCTGACTTATAAAATAACTGAATTTTGAATTCAGGTTCAAATTCTGAACCTTTGATGCAGAATTTCTGCCACATCCAAATATTTTTAATGTGCAACAGAACATGAAAGAATAATTCATGTTGCAATCTTACACATACTTGGGAATAAGTTTTAATGAAGGTGGAGAGACTTACTTCTGAGTAAACATGTATAGGATTGCCCTTTCAGTGTACTGTCTCCCCAGTTTGTAACAGGATGATTTAAGAAAGCCCTGATGTAAGTGTTATGTATGAGAATGCCCTTGGACTTGTCCAGGGTGGTTGTCAAAGTCTGAGAATCTAGCAGCAATCTTGTTCAATTGCTTTGTCCAGAAATATTAACCCAGTGTACCCATATGCTTCAGAATCCAGTGGTGTAATCCTGTTTTATCAGGTATATAATCCGATTCATAGCATAACCTGATTACTCCATCATCCATGTTTTCTATTTCAATGCTGCCAACACATAGTAGTTGCTCTTGGAGGTAGCCAATTTCCTACACTGTGCACGTGTGCAGTGCCAAAAGGAAACACAATAGCTGGAACTGGAACAGTGAAAAGAGAGGGGCAGCAGCTATGGAAGAAGTAGTAGACTTTTGGGAGGTCAAGCAGAAAAGGAAATTGTATGAGAGACATAGCAGTCCTGATGTGGCTTCCATATTGCTGCCTGTTGAAGAACAGGAGTATATCCAATAGTGTAGCCAGAGGCGTGTGTGGTGTAGTAAGTACTGCAGGTGCCACAACTCACTGTATAAGCAGGCCCTCCACCATTTGAGCCATTCCAGGCAGTGTGCAACACAGTTGCAGTACAGTACACATGCAGTACTACTGTGCCATCCCTACTCTGGCTACACCATTGAGTATATCAATTTTAGCCTTGTGGAATGGTTACTAGTCTTTGTTTGGTTGGTGTTCTCTTCTGATATTTAGCCAAATGGAGTAAATTATAATTTCTAAACAATAAATCCTAAAAATAAAGTTTTAATTAGTTTTGACTGATTTTCAGCTTTGTTGATTCATGCTCAGGTGCATGTTTTTTAGGAAAGGGTGACAGCTCAGTTGTAGGGAACATACTTTGCTAGTATCAATCCTTGTCATCTCCAACTAGAAGGGTTGTCTGGTAACATTTGGAAAAAGACACACTAGACTTTGGGAACCTATTGCTATTCAGCAAAGTTTTATGGACTTCCATTTAGTCCAGTACCATGTCATAGTGCTATATATCAGGTGAACCCTATTTTGGTGTCCAAACCCCCATGGGTCCAACATTCTGTTTTTCACAGTGGACAGCCATTTGTTTGTGGAAGAAGCAGTAGCCTTCTCATGGTGTTGCTCCTCATGTTGCCAAGGGTTTGTAGCCATGCTAGTTCCAAACTTGGTGGTTCCTTATAGCCATTGTGGCTGAAAGCCGTTGGCAGCTGTGCGTGTAAGCCCCTTCTAAGCTAGTGACCATCGCCACATTTGTGTAACCAGTTGTATTGAAAGTGTTTGAAGGATTGCCTTCCTCCACATGCATCTGCCCATCTCATAAGATTTTTCAGGGTGGCCCTCTTGCAGATTCCCTTGCTATCAGAGGTTTCATTGGTGGTAATCTGTAAGAGGGTTTTCTTGGTGGTGGCCCCCGCTATGTCAAACTCTCTGCTCTGTGAGATGGTGTCGCCTCAAGACTTAAAATTTTTTTTAGCAGACTTTGCTGGTTGGCTATGACTGTTTTCGCCACCCCACCTCCAGTGTATGTTTTCATGAGCTGCTGTTTTCTAATTGTATTGGTGTATTTTTTTTATACATCTTGAACAAAAATGATGATTGTAAGTTGCCTTGACTTTTCTATAGGTGTGATACAATTTTTTTTAATGAATAATAATACAAATGCAGCTCTGTCTCTTCATGATATAAAGTCTAGTTAAGACTTTAGACTAGTTAACTTTCCCTTTTTTTAGGTATACAAAACTGGGTTATGCTGGGAATACAGAACCACAGTTCATTATTCCATCATGTAAGTAATATGTGCTCCATCTTCTAAAATATGTCCTTTTTCAGAAAATGAATAGTTTGATTCTCTGGCTCAACTTTCTCAGGGTGGGGTGTGTGTATGTGTCGCTTTCTCTTTTTGGGAAATAGTATTTACTACACTAGCGTCCTTGGCTTGTGCAGCACCAAAGATAAAAGCTTGCATTCCTTCTTGCCAGGGCAGACCCTTATTAAATCAGTTTCTGGTTGCTATGACAAATCCTGTTTCCTTCCTCTCTCCATTGTGTTGCTGCCAGGGATCTGCCTTAGCAAACAAGTGACTTCCTCTTTACCTGACACCATGGATACAACTTGAATAATTCCGTGGGAGTCTTCCGGTCAGTTTGAATACTGAATTGCAGATGCCACCTGGCTGTGCAATTATATTGATATTTGAACAGGCTAGGCTTTTACAGGAGTGTGTATGTATTTGAGGGATGTAAATGGGGCTGTTTCTGGTAAGCAGATTGTTTCTCATAATGCTTCAATTTAGGTATTGCAATAAGAGAGTCGGCAAAAGTAGGCGACCAGGCACAGAGGAGGGTGACTCAAGGAGTTGACGATTTAGACTTTTTCATTGGAGATGAAGCCATAGATAAACCTACCTATGCTACAAAGGTAAGGATGGGCTGAAAATTGTTGGATGTTTCCAGAAAGAGTATGTGGGCAAGCTAACATTTGCTGTTGCAAGCTGTAACTAATGGCTGTGCAGGGTTTAGGACATGCAGTATGTTTCATTCATAAATAAGCTGCCTGGCATCTAAGCACATCTTTTACACATGCAGGGTAAGATGTTGCAACTTCAGAATAGTATGGCCATCGTTAGCTCCATTTCAGCTCCCCAGAGGGCATTTCTACATCAAATGCCATGTGTGTAAGGAGAGACTGGGCTGTGATAATTCTGGGCTGATGTTGTTTAACAGGGTCCAATCAAACATGAAGGGGATGGGGTGAGGGTTAGTGGTTTATAACAGAAGAAATTTCAAGGAGCTTGCTGGCTTAAGCATTTCTCCCCTTTCTCCCCTGCTGCCTCTCATCTTCAGATTTCCTATTGGAACACCTGTGTGGTGCTATCCCTCTTTCTTCAAAACTTAGGTGTTAACACCTCAGTTCCAACAGAAATGAACAGTTGAGTACAATGGCTGTGTGGTGATCCAGAGAGGCCGCTGCAGGCCACCATGTGGGGATGGGGAGGGTGGAAGCAAGGCACAGGACAGCCTGTGCACCTGATCATCCTTTGCACTCTAAGGTATCTCACATGGTGACTCTGACAGACATGGTGCTCTGATGGAGACAGTCCTGCAACAGATATGTTACAGCCATCAGGAAGGGGGGACCCCCTAAAAAGGGATGCCCTTTCACATCCCTTTTCCTCTTTGGGGGACCCCAATTACTGGATACTGGTTGCTAAAGAATCCTATTCTGATTACTTTCCTTCCAGAGAAGTGATAGGAACAGGGTTACACCCCCCCCCCCCGTACCAATATCATCACTGCCACCTCCTTCACTGACTGGCTGCTTATCCTAAACAGGTTGGGCAGGAGGGTGGATGCTGGGAGAACTCTCTCCCTCTTAGCAATCTGCCACTAGCTTTTTTTGAGGAAGTGCCAGTTAGTGGGGGTGCTGATGGTGGTAGTGAGCTGATGGTGGAGTATATCTGCTCATGTGCCTGATTTAAAAGAAAGGGAGGATGGGTGAAAATACAAGTACAGACTATTCCGCCACACCCCCCCCCCCAACCACCCTGTTGTTAGCTTTGAGAAGTCTGTAAGAAAGGAAGGGGAACTATTTCTCTGTTGTGGACTGAATGAAATAGATTTGTGAATTTTTAAAGATCTGTTTTTAAAGGAAAATTGGGCAAGGTTTGAATAAAGAAAAGAAAGCACTTGAAATTAAGGTAAAATAAAATAAAGCCCTAACGCAAGCTGTCTAGACATGTCCCTAGTTAGGATAACTTAGCTGCAGTTTCCTTGTTCACTCTCTGGGCCTGGAGGGGCACAACAGCAATGTGCAGGGAACTTAGCAAATGCTGTAACAAAACATGCACTGTCTCAGTTCATTCTCCCTGTTTTGTAGGTGACATGAGCAAGCAACCTTCACCTAAGAACCTTTCCTATACAGAATAGCATTCTGTATGTACTGCAGCTGACTTAGAAAGCAGCCTATCACATTCTTAGTTTTGACCACTGTAACAGATCCTGTATCTCACATAACTTCCTTTTTAGGATGCAAATTGCAGTTGCATGACTGCCTGATATCATCAGAGAACAGTAGTCTTGATCATTGGTTCAATTAATTGGTCCCGTTACTTGATTCGGGAGTGGGAAACATGAAAGTTGGTTAACTTAAACCAGTCTTAAAACCAGTCTAGTTTGAGGTTGCTAGACTCCCATCAAGGGGATAAAAGAGAGCTACCTAGCAAAATTGGGGAAGCTGGAAGCCAGAACCAATGAGAGCAAGGTGTGAGTTGGGCTTTGCCAAGCCATGACACTGTCCAACTAGGGAGGTGTTAATTCCTAGGAAGATCTTTCTGTCTGATGCCAACAGAATGCCTAATTTGAAGTGGGTATTTGAAGTCAGGGAAGTCTTAGACTGTTTTTATTTTATTTTGGAATTTTTAATCTTGGTCTCAAGTATAGAATTTGATTTTTTTTTCTTGTTCCATTTTAATCCCCAATAAACCTTTTCCTTTGATTTGGTTGAAAACAACTTGCTTAGCAGAGCAACAGAACAATTGTCCTCCCATCTCTAATGCCTCTCTTAGTCTTGCACCCCCCCGTAGAGAAGGCTTGAGGGTGTGTGTGATTGTATGGGAATGTGTGGATCTGAATGGGAGAAAAGTGAAATGGGAAGTTTGGTCAAGATGCTCCCCATCCTTCTCTCTCTTCAGGGAACTTGGTATGAGGGCTGTTAGTTGGCAGGCAGACCCCCAGCTGGGTGAAGGGGTGGAAACATGACTTTTATCCTGCATTTCTATTGGCAGTGGGAACCCTGTATGCCCAGCCAGGGCATGGCAGTACATGTGATTTTTGATGTGATCTCATGATGGGACAAGCACTAGATTTTCCAGAAGGGAATGTGGTTTTTCTCTGTACTATCCTGGAGAACACCATATGAGGATTGAGATTCCAACTCTCTCTAATCCAGTGATGAGACACTAATCCTAAACTGCCCATTGGCCACTTTCAGGTGAATGGACTTGACCAATAGACAGGTGTAAACAAGTGCTTTTCTTCTGGCCCATTGTTCTACCCAGGTGTCACCCACAGTGGTGCTGTCAGCATGCATCCTGTGTTGAGCTTTATCAGTGGGCATGACAAAAGTCATGATGGTGGGGCTATATAAACGGACCGAAGGAAACCGGCTCAATGATATGCATCAACAGGGGCTTCTAATTAGGGTGAAGAGATCTCTTTCACAATGAGTTGTGTTTCTGTGTATTCATTGAGAGTCATCCTAACCAGAACCAAGGTGCATGGGAAGATTGTTTCCTTGCATGCTGTTTTTTATCCTGAAGGATTACCTTCCTTGAAATGGTGATTTGTTTCCAAAGTGGTGGTTGTGTATTCTGTTCTGGTTATTCTCACACATTAGGCACTTGGTCATTCTTCCAAACCTCTTTTGAGCTCTGATGCATATACAAAATTTGGCATGCAAACAGCCTATTTCCTTCACTTCATTGTAAAGGAATGTACTGTGACACTGAAGTCATCTGGGTACACGCTGGCTGCGATGTACTTCTTGCGTATCTTGAAAAACCCTTGATAGCTTCTGGTTTGGAAGCTCATATTATGTAAATAAACTCATTCCATTGTTTTTCTTTTCCTTCAGTGGCCTGTTCGACATGGTATTGTGGAAGACTGGGATCTTATGGAAAGGTTCATGGAGCAGGTTGTTTTTAAATATCTTCGTGCTGAACCAGAGGATCACTACTTCTTAATGGTAAGATGAATAGGTGAAAGGTATGCTATGCCGTTCTTGTTTATAGCCTTGCAGGCATTTCAAAGGCAGGACAAACCAACCTGCTTAGTGCTTTAACCCACAGAACAATTATCCTCCCATCTCTAATAGCTGTTGCATCAGCCAGTCCTGACTGCCTTATGTGCATTTGTTATGACATGCATCTTTTGCAGTGTCCATGTTTTTAGTGTAATTTTTACTTAAAATATCTTAAAAATTAACCTGAAAACTCTTTTTCTTACTGGAGGAGCAATTTAAAAACCCTCGTGAGCAGTTTATTCAGTAATTTTCTACACTGGGCTTCCTGGTTTGAGTGCTTTTAATAATAATAATAATAATAATAATAATAATAATAATAATAATAATAATAATAATAATAATAATAATAATAATAATAATAATAAAAGAAAGAAGGCTTTGGGTGGTTTGATTTGATTACAGATGCTGCTTGAAATAATTGGCTGATTTTTCACTTAAACGAAGGACAATCTCCAGCAACTCTGGGTAGGAAAGAGAACAATTTCTGCCTGAAGCCCTAAAGAGCTGCTGCCAGTCTGTGTTGACAGTACTGATCTCGATCGACCAGTGCTCTGACTTGGTTTGGCAGCTTCCTGTGATTCAAAAAGTTGTGTCTAATTCCTACATATGAGAACATAAATGTAAGTTACTGTGGAAAATACATCATTGGACCAAAGTTCATTTGCCAGATAGATTTGCATTCCAGCCTTGCACGGGAAGGGACTGCTTTGGATTATTCTGACAGCTGTTGTTTTTTTGGTATTGAGACCAAACTTTATTTAAAATTGTGATATGTGTTTGTCATTTAATAATGTTTTTTTAACAACCCCAGACTGAACCACCATTGAACACTCCTGAAAACAGAGAATATCTTGCAGAAATCATGTTTGAAACTTTTAATGTGCCAGGACTTTACATTGCTGTTCAGGTAAAAATACAATGAAAATGAATCTGTCATTGTAAATGTAAAGTAATGCCTTTGCAGAGGAAAATATGCACTTCTCTGTGCACACACAGGGTTCTCCAGTGTAAGTGCCTTATTTTGGAGGTGGAAACTTAATAGATGTGATGAATTGTAATCTTCTGTCTCCTTCTTTGTGTGTCTTAAATGATGCCAAGAATATATTTGATGCCCCCTGGCACTGAGAATATGATAGCTATCTTCAATTATCTGAAGGGCTGTCATATAGAACTGAGGTATTAAATCTGTGCATCCCGCCTCCCTAGTGAGGCGTGACTAGCCCCAGGGGCGTTGCCAGGCATCTCGGGGGGAGAGGCTGCTCTGCTCTGCTCAGGTGCACATGCTGCCTCCTGACTTGCTGCATTTCTGCAGCTGTGAACAAGGTGGGTGGGGCAGTGTGAGGCTGGGAGGGCATGTGAAACATGGTGGGGGGAGGTGGGAGAGAAGGCTGGCTGGGCAGGCAGAGGTGCCACATCTCATCATGGAGCTCTCTCCATGTGCAACCTCGCCCCAAGGACTACATTTCCCAGTGTGCCCCTCACCCTGGGCATCCTGGGATTGGTCAAGGCTGCTTGGGAAGGAAGGAGGCAGCCTGCTCCTAGTGGGGGGGGGGGGTGTCCAAATGCCCCAGCCTACATCTCTCCATCTTGCCTGGGGGGAACAGGGGTGGCATCTGCATGTTGGGTGTATGTGTGTGAGCAGCCCCTATCTACTTTGGAGTGAGTTGTAATCTTGCTTGGTGTGGCTGCAATCCTTTTCACACTTTCCTGGGAGTGAGCCCCATTGACTCAAATGGGGCTTACTTCTGAGTAGACCTACGTAGGCTTGGGGTCTGTAGGATCCTCACCTTTCTCTTTTTCCTCCCCCTTCAAAAAAGAAAAAAAGTCACTCTTGATGGCTTTGTCTCCAAAAACTGATTAAAAATAAAAATCCCCATTCCTTTTTAGCCATTCCCCTTTTTCCTCCTGTCTCCTTTTGGGGGGGGTACTCTGTTGGCTGCTATTGTAAGACAAAAGGCACAATCCTAGCTCGGTCTACTCAGAAGTAAGCCCTACTATGTTCAATGGGACTTACTCCCAGGAAAGTGGGGTTAGGATTCCAGCCAAACAGTCTCTAGGTCTCAGTTTGCATCAGTCTGCAATTAGCAGATACACACAAAACAAAGTCTTCCCCTCCTGCAAATTCATCACTTCCCCCTCCCTTTCCAAAACCCTCCAAGTGTGCTGCTAACAAACTCAGGGCACAATGCTAACCAGGTCTATTCAGAAGTAAGTCCTGTTTTGTTCAGTGGGTTACTCTCAGGTAAGTGTGGTTAGGATTGCAACCTCAGAGTGCTGGCAGCCTTGTTTCTAGTATATAATTATAACATCTTCATCCCCATTTTTGGGGTAACTAAGGTGAGGTGTTGTAATGGGGAGCAGTGGCCAATGGCTACAAGGATCAGGGGAGGCGCGAGCTAGAAAAGTTCGAGAGCCACTGACACAGAAGAACAGGGAGGACTTGCATTCTGGGGCTCCTGAGTATAGGAGTAGAACCATTGGGTTGAAATGGCTCAGAGATTTAGGCATGAGGAGGATTTTCCCGACTGTCCAGCACTGGAACAATCTGCTTCCTGCAGTTGTGGCCTCTACCTCATTGGACGTTTTCAAGCTGAGGCTGGATGACAATCTGTCAGATGTTGTATCCACTTCCTGCCCAGAGCAGGGGGTTAGACTAAATCACCTCTACAATCCCTTCGAACGCTACCATTCTATGCTATTCAGAGGCACACTGCTGCTGAACCCGGACATAGCACATAGTCATCATGACTAGTAGCTAGTGATAAACCTGTGCTTCATTAATTTGTCTAATTTCCCCTCAAAAGCCATCTAAGCTAGTGATCTCCACCACATCTTGGGGCAATGAATTCCACAGACTAATGAGTACCTCCCATTGTCCGTCCTGAATCTCTCATCATTTAGTTTAATTGGATGATCCATGCTTCTAGTATTGTGGGAGAGGGAGAAACATTTCTCCCTTTCCACCCTTTTCACACCACGCATAATTTTATGTCTCAATGTTCCATCTCAGTCAACTTTTTTTTCCTAGCTAAAAAGCCCCCCAAATTGTAATCTTGCTTTGTAAGGAAGGTACTCCAGCCCTCGTTTCATTTTATAGTGTGTAGTGTGTGTTTCCAATGTAGGCGGTGTTGGCCTTAGCTGCATCTTGGACTTCACGACAAGTTGGAGAACGGACTTTAACGGGGATAGTTATAGACAGTGGTGATGGTGTGACCCATGTCATTCCTGTGGTAAGTAATATTTGTGGACACCTTCATGCAGATTTACTATTTTGGTCTTCACTATCACAAACCCAGAGGTGTGTGTGTGTGAGTAAGAATGAGGGAGATGAGGAAATGAACTAAAGAAATGCTTTAAAAATTTAGTACAGGTTAGGCATCCCTTATCCAAAATGCTTGGGACCAGAAGCGTTTTGAATATTGGATTTTTCTGTATTTTGGAGTACTTGTATATACCTAATGAGATACCTTGGGATGGGGCTAATGTCTAAACATGAAATTCACCTGTTTCCATATGCACGTAGCCTGAAGGTAATTTTATACAATTTTAAAAATAATTTTGTGCATTTTGTCACATGAGTTCAGGTGTGGAATTTTCCATTTGTGGTGTCATGTCAGTGCTCAAAAAGTTACAGTTTTCGGAATATTTTGGATTTCAGAATTTTGGATAAGGGTTGTATCAGCCTGTATCCAATCTGTATCAACATGCATGGAACATAAATAGAGTAAAAGAAAGTGTTTCCCAGTTAATCAGGAAAACTTAGAATGAAACCTGTGGGCAGATTTTTTTAGTTGCTTAAGAAATACTTATGTTTACCTTATGTACAAAAAGTGCCCTTTGGTATCCAGCAGCAGAATCTAATGATCTGTGCATTAGTTCCATGTACCCAGAGGGGCTTTGGATTCTTCTTTCTTTTTTCTTTCTATCTTTCAGCAGGAGCCTCCCATGTTTCACTGTAAACCCTTTTAAAACTCCTCTCGGTTTGTGATGCAGTGTGGCAAGGGGCCCTGCTGATTAAAGAAAAAGGGCAACAATCCTACTGGGCATATGCGTGCCCCTGGGCAGATGTAAAGTAGTTTTTTGGATTCCAGCCCAGGTTGATGAAAATAGCTGTTCCTCCCTTAAGGCATAATTTTGATTGTGTTTCTGTTGCAGTTTAATCCTTTGAGACCCTGAAGATGCTAAAGTTCCATTTAGATTATCAAAATAAGAGCCAGTTTACACTACTACTAGTCTTTGTGCACCTGGCCCCTTTCTGTTTTCCAATTCAGAGTTCAGATAGTTTGTCTTCTGCACAAAACACCACTTCTGCAAGAATTTTTGTGTGTGATAGCAATGCCAGATAATTGTTAGTAGTCATGAGGAGGCATCTGTTTGAGGAACCTTGCAGTCCCAGCTGGGAGAACATACTTTGGCCATCTCCAAGAGAGGCTCTGCAAATTGGCCATTTTATTATTGCAGAGCATCTGGGTCTCCTCATTATTGGTTATGCACTTATCTCTGTTTTCTGTATTTGGCTTCTTTTGAGCTAAAATGGATAACAACAAATGCTGAACTTGTTGGTATTTATCCTCTATGCATAACTTTTTACTAAGCCACTTTTTTCTTCTTCTGTAGGCTGAAGGTTATGTAATTGGGAGTTGCATCAAACATATTCCTGTTGCAGGTAGAGATATTACATATTTCATCCAACAGCTGCTTAGGGAGAGGGAAGTGGGAATTCCTCCTGAACAATCACTGGAAACAGCTAAAGCCATAAAGGTAAGAACTTCGTGAAACTAAGCAGATTCTTAACAAATCTCTAACAGATTGTAGGCGAATCTTTTAAATGCAAGGCCTTATTAGTAGACTTGAACACAATATCTGGGCAGGAGGTCTGGTCTAGAGGGTAGAGCCTCCGTCTGCCTGAAGATAACATCCACAAGGTCGCCAGTTCGAGGCCACCGGCACCGTGCGACCTTGAAGCAGCTGACAAGCTGAAGCCGAGCCATTCCATCTGCTCTGAGCGTGGGAGGATGGAGGCCAGAATGTGAAGCCAGATCGGAATGAAACACCTGAATGTAGTGGTTCTTGAAAGAAAGAACCTTCTTTCAATTGTAAAAATCCCTATTTAATAAGGGATTTAGATAAGCCTGCCTATGTAAACCACCTTGAATAAAGTCTTGAATAAAGACCAAGAAAGGCGGTATATAAATACCTGTTGTTGTTGTTGTTGTTGTTGTTATAATAATAATAATAATAATAATAATAATAATAATAATAATAATATCTGTTCAATGCATATATACTCAGAAGTAAGTCCAATTATAGCCTAAAGCAGGGGCCTCTAAACGTTTTGGCCAAAGGGCCACATCAAATATCTGGAACAGTGTCAAGGGCCGGAAAAAATTAAATATAAAATTTAAATAAACACATTAGAGATGGAACTTAGATGAATGAATAAATGAATGGACTAAAATGTCCAGGACTTCTCCAAGAACGAACACAGCCCAAGAAATAAAACTCATGCTTAAATGGACCCCCATTCCCCCACCCCAGAAGCACAACTCTGGTTATGTTTGGTCAACTGGGCCAGAGGCTCTCAGGGGATCAGAGTCTGGTCGCAGGCCGGATAGAGACTCGCCGCGGGCTGCATCTGGCCCCTGGGCTGGGGTTTGGAGACCCCTGATCTATAGTATAGTAAATACTCCCAGGTAAGTGTGGATAGTTTTTCTTTTCTGATTCAGTCCAGTTTTGCACACAGTTTACTGCTAGGGACTGTCTTCTGATATTTCTGTAGCACAACTGTGCTACGGCCAATCCTATATTGCCCAAATGCAGAACACAAATGGCATTGTGAGCACTGCTCTGAAAGTGCACAGGCCATGCATTTCCAGACTGTTGCCGCTGACAGTAGAAAGGACTCCTTGCGTGGTAGTGGTGAAGAGGAGACCCACTGACATTGGTAAGTTGGTGGGGTGGGTGGAACAGGGTGCTCAGATTGGTTGGAACACTGCGGGCTTACTGGGGACTGGAAGCAGTGGCAGATGGTGTGAGTGACTTGCACCAGATGCTATCCCCTCTAGAGCCAACTGACATGCCCCCTTCGTCTCCTCAGACTTGTGCCAGCTAAAGGAGACATACTGGAGATCAAGGGGCTTATGGAGGGGTACAGGAAATTATCTTCCCTACCCCTCCAGAACATCCATACCTCCCCCCCATTTTGGCACCGCTGCATGCTATAGAGGGGGCAAAGGATAGGAATGAGCTGTTAGGTGTTAATGTGGATCGTTTGGGGTTAGGCGGTAGAGGGAATCTCCTCTTGCAAGGTATAGAATCTTCTGTACCTTTTCACCCTATAAGAAACATGGTTGATAGTGCAAATATGCAGGAAAAGGAAAAGAACATAGAGGTGGAACTCAAACTGATGATGATCTAACTATGAACAGATGAAGCTGCCTTAAACTGAGGCTAGGAGCAATTCCTGAGATTAATGAATATACTTCATATTTTTTCTCAGCTGCCTTGATCTTGGAAATTACTGCTGGCCAGAATTGCCCACTGGAACGTATGACAGCCTTGGGCATGGTGAAAATGTGTATTATTTGGTCGGAGGCTATGAAACAGTCTAGCTCCATTCAGTTTGATAGAACAGCCCAATTTGTGCTTAACTTGATCAAAGGCTTTTCAGGGTTGAAAAGTCTTAAAAAACCGGATGGAACCCCTAGAACTGGAATGTTCCATATTGTTGTGCTGAATGGGGTATCCACTTTTTTTCTTCACCTGAATGTTAGCTGAAGAGCAGAGTGCTCTTTAAATACATAGAATTTTTTTCTTTGGAAAAAGCACTGTGGATGTAAATTAAATGGACCTTATGGTGGAAGATCCTTTTTCTTATTGTTTTCTGCCATCCCCCACTAATTTGTTGCAGGAGCAGAGACAGTAAAAATGTGGCAAGAAAAAATTGCTTAATTTTTAAAGAATGCACATCTCTCAAGTAGTAGAGGTCCTACATCCAAAAACCTGCTTAAGTGCAGTCTCTCTTTGTGGGTGAACTGGTTTTTCTGCTTAAGATTCTTACAGCAGTTGCAGTGTCTGGTCTGTTTGTGGTACTCATACAGTAGTTTTCCTATACCTGCTCTGTATTGTCTGTTGTTTGGCAGTGGTTCACTTTCTTCTCCATATTTAAGGAAGTTTATTTCCATTGGCGTAGCTGCTGGGTTGGCCTCTTTCAGTCCTAGAGACTCCTGCAACTCCATAGTGTCTTGTCTTTGGCTCAGACAATAGCTGCAATATCTTTCTCAGCATGAATGCCTAAGCAGTAGGTGACATTTCCCAACTCTTATTTTTACTTCTTTTTACAGGCAACACATAACATCTTTATACGATTGGATCATTGACATAGCCCATTTCCCATCTTGGTGCCTAGTATACAAGCTTGGGTCTGCCTCATCTTGAACAAAGCTATGCTGTCTCAGCTTCTTGTTCTAGGCCCTGGCTGCCTCCTTTATGCCCCTTATGAAATTCCTCACCAGTCGATCCAGGATGGCACTCATATCTCTGTGCTCAAATCTTCTGTGCCATAGGTCAAAGCTCTCCTTGTTGCTTGTCCCCCCAGGCAACTTGAGCTTATTTACTTGCTAAATGTAACTCTAGGCACTTCCTTGTTCAAATGCTTGCACTACCTAGGCATTGTTTTTAGTTATAGAGCACTTACCATTGTGGAATTCTGTTGCATGGCTTCTTTTGTCTAATGCAGATACACTGAGCATATTGTAATCCAGGTCTAGCATGAACAGAACATCATTAACTGTGACTTTCCATTGGCATCACATCTAAGTTTCCATGGCCTCTGCCATGAATTTCCACACTAGCTTCATTTGCCACAAATATCTTTCCACTGGCATTTATATCCAGTTCTTCCAAAAAGGTATTTTGATGACAAGGAGTGACTGGTGCAGCCTGAATCTACAACCCGGGTTCCTTCTGCTGGACTAGCATTATTAAGATTCAAATTTATTTCCTATTTCATTTGAAGCTGTGCTCTCCACCATCATGGTTTCTGCCTGTAAAATCATGAGGATTGCAATGCCCTCCTTTCCCTCTGCTGCTTAGTCAGGAAAGAGTTGCCTGTGTCTAAGGGGCAGGATCTTTTGTTAATAATAATAATAATAACAACAGGTATTTATATACCGCCTTTCTTGGTCTTTATTCAAGACTTTATTCAAGGCGGTTTACATAGGCAGGCTTTATCTAAATCCCTATTTAAATAGGGATTTTTACAATTTCAAAGAAGGTTCTTTCTTTCAAGAACTACTACATTCAAGGTGTTTCATTCCGATCTGGCTTCACATTCTGGCCTCCATCCTCCCACGCTCCGAGCAGATGGAATTGCTCGGCTTCAGCTTGTCAGCTGCTCCAAGGTCGCACGGTGCCGGTGGCCTCGAACTGGCGACCTTGTGGATGTTATCTTCAGGCAGACGGAGGCTCTACCCTCTAGACCAGACCTCCTGTTGTTAGTTACACTCCTTGCTGATGTGTCTTTTATTTTCTCATGGATAGCATGTTACTTGCTTGTATTGAGGAGCAGCAGCAGATCTCCCTCTGCTCTTAGGCATGTAATCTGATCCACCTGACTGGAGATCTGTGTGACTTGCATTCTGTTTAAAGGGCTGTAGCACATTCTGTGAGTCTGCAGTTTCTCTGGACAGACATAACAGAAAGAAAGGAGTTTAATTCTTCAGTCGAGGATCATAGTAAAAATCCAATTTTTTGATTTTCTGTGAGCCTGTTAAGTTCTCCATAAGTTAGGTTCTCCATAATTGTGACCAGTTTAGTTAAGTGTCCCTTGCATTCTCCTTTTGTTCCACATTTAAGATTGTAGAGGTTTTTAATCAAGCTAATTTGATCTTTTAAGACAGTCTTTCCCAAAACTTCATTTAGGGCCTGTGTCATTTCTTTTCACTGTGTGACCTGCCCAAGCTGTGTGATACTAAGTCTCTTTACAGCAGTGGTTTCCAAAGTCGTGGGTCACGACTGGGACCCAAACCTGGGCCCAAACCTGGGCCGATTGGGACCCAAACCTGGGCAATTCCCCCTTAAGGAATTCCCGTTAAGGGAATTCCCCTTAAGGGGAATGGCCCAGGAATGGGTCCCTGACAGTGCCACAGCAGTTGCGGTGCTGCGGGGACCCAGGGACACCCCCAGGTACGTAGGGGCATCCTGCAGCCTCCCGGTGGGGGGGATCTTGGAAGCTTGCAGTCGCCTCCGTGATCCTCCGCATGGCTGCAGTGAGCTTTGATCTGCAATCAGAGCTCACTTTGCGCAGACCATGGCGGGAGGTCCTGGAGGCTACAGGATGCCCCCAGGTACGTGAGGATGTCCCTGGATCCCCACAGTGCCGTGATCACTGCAGCACTGTCAGGGCTACTCCCCTCCTCCTGCCCCGCCCCTGCAACGAGCAGTCTCATCGTCCAAGTAGGACTTTGGGAACCGCTGCTTTACAGTAATGTTTCTAGACTTTGCATCAACTCTTTTCCATTGTAAAATCTGCTTATCACCTGTGCTTGGCTCATCCTCCGCAAGCACAGCTATTGCTGCCTGTTCTTCCAAATCACACCTTATACAATATTTCCAGTTCTCGAAAAGGAATGTGAATCCAGCCTTAGTAATTGGTACTGGATGGTGTCTCTCTCCTTAGCTGTGTGCTGTGGTCTTGAGGAGAAATTCGTCTCCTTACATTTAGAAATGAAAAAAGCAAGCAAGCAAGCAAACACTAGCATTTCAGTGGGGCTTTGCAGTGGAAAGAGGAAAATGTGCTCTAAGGAACTGGGGTTCTGCACTGTGGTATCAGCCTATAACCTTCTGGAAAAAGAACTATGGATATAGAATAAGCAGAGTTCTCTGGAAGAGGCTTTTTTAAGTCACTCCCCATTAACACCTGCTACGTTGCCGCTAAAAATAAAATAGGAGCAGAGGCACTGAAAATGTTTGAAAGATGAAACTGTGAACATGTACATATCTGTTGCTAGTATAGTTCCTAAACTTTGGAACAGGGAATTTTATTGCTGGGCTGGCAGAGCTTGGGAGGGGAGCTCCTATACTTAGGAGGCCAGAGGAGAGGGAGAGGATGGAACAAGCAAGGGACATACATCCTCAGGTAATGGAGGACAGAAGTAAATGTCTGGGATAGGTAGCCTGTGAGTCATCTGACTCCTAGATAATACACTCCCTCCAGTATCTTGCAGGTGCCATCGTACATATTTTCCAATAGCTTTTGCTCACAACTCCTTGACCATGGTTTGTGTCTTTTCCCTGACACGCGCATACTTGGGATCAAGATGATTTTGTCCTACATGCTTTGGATCTTTTTCCTCAGGTGTCTAGGGCTAAAATCCTGTGAACATTTGGGAGTATCAAGTGGGGCTTACTCTCAAGTAAACATGCCCTAAGATCAGGCTGCACAGTAATATCTTTAATGTTGCTTGCAGTTTTTCTCTGTGTTGCTGCTCAGCCATGGACAGCTTAGCCACTTAATCATTAAAAAAATTAACCTCTTTCTTCTTCATTGTATCTCCTCACAGGAAAAGTACTGTTATATTTGCCCTGACATAGTGAAAGAATTTGCCAAGTATGATATAGACCCACGGAAGTGGGTCAAACAATACACCGGCATCAATGCAATCAACAGAAACAAATTTATTATAGATGTTGGGTATGAAAGGTTCCTTGGCCCAGAAATCTTCTTTCATCCAGAGGTGAGAGATCATCAACCTATCTTTTGTTTTTGTCATCATGCAAGACATAATAGCACTTCTGGTAGCACAGCTCCACCTTGTGGCTGTATCATAGAGAGATGCATTAGAATTAATTAATAGATACTGAACTGTAAGCAGTGCTGAAATAACAATCTACTTTCAAAGTCTTAGTTTAAACTGTTCACTTTAAACCTAAAAATACCCCTTAGCCCTATTACCATAGAGTTCTGGATGATTAATAGCAGTGAGTTAATCCAAAAAAATTAAAACAATAAATAACAGGATTAAAACAGCAGAAAAATAGAACCACAGAATAAAACCAACTCAGCTGGTGTTTAACAAGGCCTGGGAAAATAAAGCTGTGACAAAAAGACAAGAGAATAAATGGCAGGCAAGCCTCCCGGGGAGAGTATTCCATAAATGGGCTGCCTCAACCCAAAAAGCCTCTCTGACTATTGCCAGCTGTCTAATTCCAGAGCAAGGGAGTACCCTGAGAGGGGCCTCAAATGATGGTTGTAGTGTTGCAGGCAGGCAGATGCAAGACAAGAGTCCTGGCAGTCGTTAAAGTGTGGACACCACTTTAGCATGGTCACCACTATGGCCCAAAACTGACCTCCTGTAATAGCTGTGCTGAACAACTGGGAATTGCTGTAAGCGATGCTGGGTGTTAATGTTGCCATGCAAATGGTGCTTATAAATCATGGGAAATGCTGACGGCAGCATTTCCACTTGTTCCACTTTAGTTATAACCACTGAAGATAAGTACTGCAGGGCTTGAACTGCTAAAATTGGCTGGAAGAAGTGAATTAATATTGATTATGTAAAAGGCACTCTTGTGGTAGGGAGCAGTGTTAATGAATATTATAGCTGTGCATGGAAGTCTTAAGTTTTGGAGAGCTGCTGTCACCTGAGTTGCCTCTAAGGAAGGTTCTTATCGTAAAGGCCCATTTTCAAAGTGTCATAGAGCTCTGAACTTCGTCATCTTCAGCAGTGTAACATTGTTACTCTTTTGGATTTTGTCTTGTTAGGCCATTCATCACTGCCTTATTTGTATGCATGTAATGAACCATCATCTGAGCCTCTGCCCCATTTCTTTTTCAGTTTGCCAATCCAGACTTCATGGAATCTATTTCAGATGTTGTTGATGAAGTTATACAGAACTGTCCTATTGATGTCCGTCGTCCTTTATATAAGGTATACTCTTAGGGAGGGGAGTGGCTCTAGTGTTTTCAGAAAGACTTGATAAGTAGCAGAATATTCAGGAGTTCAATACAATACCTCTGTATTGTATTTTCCGTTCTGACTAATGGCTGCCTGTCCTCCATGGACTTGTCTCTCATTCTTTTTCAAAGCTAACTCTGATTGGCTACATCAGTGGTTCCCAAACTTTTTCAGCTGGCAGCTCCCTTGACCTACTTGACCATTGGTAGGTCTACAATTCTATACATTGCATAGGGAAGCTCATTTTTAGCAAGGATTCCACGGCTCCCCTTGCTGGTTTCCATCGCACCCCTGGGGAACCACAGCTCACAGTTTGGGAACCTCTGGGCTACATGGAAGTGCCATGTAGTGGCAATGTGGAAGTGCCATGTTCAGAGGCAAATAAGCTCATGCACATCAGTTTGTGGAAAGCAAAAGTGGAAGAGGCTGTTGCCTTCAGGTCCTGCTTGTGGCCTTTCCAGAAGGTCATTGTCATGAGTTATTGTCACTGTCAACATTGTTGACCAGGATGCTGGGCTAGAAAGACTTTGGGTCTATCTAGCAGGGCTCTTCTTATGTTCTGAGCTAGCAGCCATCAACATGTCTTGTGTTAATGAATTCCATAAGTTAATTATGCATGAAGAAGTGGTCCTCAGATTTGTCCACATTAAAGAGACACACCTCTGGACAGGTGCGTTTTTGCTTTTTGGCACTTCCCTATATACATTTTGAGAACAGGTGCAAGGAAAAATAAGATGGGAAGCAGCCCAAAGGGAATGGAGCAGAAGGAAAATGATAGTCATCACGTGCACTCTCTGTGGAGAAACTGATTGTTAGTCGCCTGGTAATAACAAAGACTGCTGCTTTATCCCTGCTGACTTCTTTTTTTGTATTTTAAGTATTTGTAGAGCATGTTAGTCATTTGAGTACTAAAAACAGCATGTGGGACTCCCACTGCACTGTCCGTAGCAGGCAGCCTAGTGGAGTTTGTTTTTACTAATTTCAGTCTTCTCTTTGGTGGTTCTTTCTCAAATCTTTTCCAACTGGGATTAAATTACTTGGTCCTTCTCCGGAGCGCTCTATATTTTTCTGTTATGCTGCTTTCTAACTAACAGCCAGTGTTCTGTTAAACTCTGCCAACAAACTGTACTTATTTTTTTCATAACTCTGTGAGAAGGATCTCAAAGCTAATAATGAGTTTCACGGCTGTGTGACCCAACTTCCCTCAACCATGGGTGTTCTGTTATCCCTATTTTTGTCATTGTTTTTTTTTCTTTTTTGCTATTTTCATAGCTATTTAATCTGAAATTGTTATTGATTGCCACCCATGAATTATACAATAATGGATGTGAATTGGCTGCAGGAGCAATTGGCAAGGATCTGGAGGTGAAAAACTATAAGATAAAAGGAAGAAAGAAGGAAAAACAGCAAAGGTGTGAGAGAGAACAACATGCATTAAATTCTTTACTACTGAAAAAGAAAATGTAGTGACCAAGTACTAAGAAGGCCAATGGCTGACGAGCTTTATCTTGTGACATCTGCCCGGGATGGCCAACTGCATCTTGTATTGTATTCTTTGGTGTATTGTATTCTGGGATATGGTGGGCAGGTATGTGTAAGACAGGGACTTTTAGGTGGGTAGCACTGGTTTGGTGGAATATAGGGTTGGTTCCTTTCCTACTCTCAGGTACCCGCTCAAGATGTTATTTGAATGTACTTTTGGCATAGACAGTAACTATCCTTTTTATCAGGATTGGCTTTCTGGTTTGTAATGATGGTTAGCCACCTTGAGGGTCCACATGAATGGAAAAAGTAGGGTAAAAATATTTAAATTGCTTTATTAGCATGCTGTAATTTTACTTGCAATGCAAACTGTAATCCTAGGCAATGGTCCCTTGAGTCAACTGATCTCCAAGAGACTGACATAAAACGAAAATTGTTTGGGATGATATTTCGTGATATTTCATTTAAAGAACTTACTGGATAATAAGGCAGTACTTTCAGATACACTCATACACAAAAACATATTTTGGGTAAAAATTGTAGTATAGAACTTTGAAAATTGATAGCAAAAGAATACCTTTGAGACTGGTTAACCAATTTAAAATTGCTTAAAACTTGAGCATGAGAGGTAGGTGGCACTGTCTGATCATCACGACGTGCCTGGCTGGAGTTTCTTATATTAAAATATGATATTCTTTGGACTGCAGCCAGTGGTTTTGCAAAAAAGCCCCCCCTTCCCTTGTGTGTGTATGAGCGCACAAAAAAAAATCTATGGTGCTGCTGTCAGGTAGGTTCAAAGCTGGTTGCATAACTGCTCCCGGAAAGTACTGTTTCACACAGCTTGTGTCAACCTGGAAGGAAGTATTGAGTGCCATGGAGCACTGTTTGCCTCTTGTTTGGAGATCACCCCATCCATGGAGGAGGTCTGTTTAATCCCCGATCTTGATTGGAAAGATGGGTGCAGAATGTGATTGAATGAGGACGCCTGCTGAAGCATTCCCAGGATTGGTTCAGTGTGCTAGAATCTGCTGCAATTCAGCAGTGAATTGCATTGAATACAGTGAACTCCAATTAGCTGCAATGCTTGGTGATGGAGGTAAAATGGGTTCCAGTCATACCTCTGCTGGATCTTCTGCTTCTAGAAAGCTCTCATTGATGCTGATACTCTTATGAGAGTACTGCTGCAGGTGTATTTCTCTAGTTGCTGCACTGACTTTGTTTACGAGCAGGCATTGAATAGTGCTAACTTCTTGTTGAACAAGTGCATCAACACAGCTACGCCGAGTGTCTAGCCAAGCATGAACTGCAATAATCTTGGCTTAGTTTATAATCGCTTACTTAGCTTTTTGAAGGAGCAAGCGTGATCTAATGCATTGTAGGACAACCAGTAACTCTTACTAGCAGATATTTAATGCACAGTGACAGATATGGCTTGGCTTCTCCCAGGTAATTATCAGCTGTGTTGTAGTTCTGTCAGCATGTATTAATGACTCTGAGATTTTCTTGCATGCTACAGTAGTGCAGAATGCTGAGATTATTTAAAGAGATACTGTTTTCTTTGTTTTCCATTAGTATGTGAACTGCTTAAAGTATGTGAGCTGCTTAAAACAAAAACCCAACAGATTGTAATTTGTTACAGTTCCAGTAGTGGAGAGATGGAGAAGTTTTGACATGAGATGGCAGCCTGCCTTTGGGGAAATATTGGCTCCCAATTGAATGACCATGTGACCCTTCCTTCTGGTTGTTTAATAGTGGTGACAGAGGCATTTGGCCACGTCCCAAAGGAGCTGAGTGTGTACAACTCAAGGAAACCATGGACACCGTTGGCAGTCTCCTTGCAGAAGCAAGGAGACAAAAGTTCCAATTGTTTAGCTTAAGAGCAGTTTTGGCTGTTGAGCTGTAGGAACTGCTTTGGTGGAAAATAACTGCACACATTACTTATGTGTGTTTATACAGTGCTTCAAGTGTACATGACACCATACCAAATTGTCAGGAACAGACAGGTTCTTGCCCCCAAAGAGTTGCCAATCTAAAATAGAAAATGGGGAAAATAACTGGAGAGTGGGGAGGGATAGACAAGGGTGGAAACCTTGGTTATGACTGAAAATGAGTTAAGAATAGGCCAAAACCCAGTTGGAAAAGATGGGATTTGACAAGAGAGAGGAATAAGATGACTTGTTTATCTTCTTTTCGTTTAACAAATTTACAGTTTATTTTCTTAAGGGAAATGATTTGTAGTGTGTGGTTTTTGTTAAGGCTAAGAGTAGATGTACTTTATGCCAATAAAGGTGGACTGAATAAATATAAGAGTAGATGTACATAATCTGCTTTGAACACACAGTGCTTGACAGCTGCTGGTGCAGCGAGCTGGTTATCCATCTTGACTAAGGAATAAGCTGGTGGCATGATTGTTTTGCCATGTAGCCAAGTATAATGTGATTTTTATCCCATATGTCCATCACAGGCAGCGTACTCGGAGCCTCTCCTTAGAAAATTCCCATAGATTCAGTTTGTCATATCCTCAGTTTTGATTCTGGGTTGTATATCTTGGAAGGGAAAAAACATCCTCCTTTCTTTCTTCTGTAGAATGTGGTTCTTTCAGGAGGATCCACAATGTTCAGGGATTTTGGACGCCGACTGCAGCGAGACTTGAAGAGAGTTGTGGAAGCTCGCCTGAAAGTCAGCGAAGAGCTCAGTGGGGGTCGGATAAAGGTAAACAGGAGCTTTACTACCTATTAAATGCATGAATGAGCAACGCAAGTGCACATGTAACTATTAATGAGGCTTGTAAATCAGGTGACATTTTTATTAGTATACTGAAAGCTTCAATTCGAGCCAAAGACCAGACCTGAGATTCTGTGGTCAGGCAAAATTGTTTCTGTGATCTATAGCAGTGGTTCTCAAACTGGTGGGTTGCAACCCACCAGTATGTATAACGCTTCCCCCATCCCTTTAAGGGGAAGGGGGGAGGCAGTGATGTGATCCCCAGGATCGTGTTGCTAAGGGGGGGTGGAGGTGCTTTTACTTGACTGTGTATTAGGGCAATCAGCAGGAGATGCAGAGAGCCCTGTGCAGCCCTCCACAGGGCTCCCCAAGGCTTTGAATCTTCAGAAATAGTAAGCACAAGTCACTTCCGGTTTGCTAATGCAGTCAGGAGATGGCTTGCGCTTGCCATTTCTAAAGATTCTAACCCTCGGGAAGCCCTGCTGAGGGCTGTGCGGAGTTCCCCGCACTTCCTGCTGCTTGCCCTAAGACACAGTAAGTAAAAGCACCCTGCTCGCCCCCCTTGGCAATGCGATCCTGGGGATTACATCACTGCCCTCACCAACCCCCCCCCCCCCCGCAAAGACTTACTTTGGGAGTAAAGCTCCCACAAAGTTTGAGAACCACTGGTCTATAGAGTCCATGGTGGAATGATTAGATTAGCAATGTATTCCAACTGTGCATGTTTGATTTTTTGCAATCTAAAAGAATCTATCATTCAGAATGTCCTTGGAGCTTGAAGATTCTGCCTCAGCAGAACCATCTGTGAAAGAGACAGGCGATTAAAAAACTGTACTACACTTGCCTCTTCAGTAGTTGGAGGTGTCACTGTCAGTGTTTTAGACAGGCTCCAATGGGAGCTGCTGATATGAAGCTAATATTGGCAGAGACGCTTCTGCCTTCTCATACCCATTACTTGGGACTGTGGATGGCAATGCTGGCAGCAAAATGTGTTCCAGGCATTTTGAGATGCTTGAATTTGGCACCTGCAATTATGCTCCTTCCTCACAGCATGAAGCAGAAGCAGTCTGTAAGTTCTGGGACCTTGCTGTTGAATGTGGGCCCCAGTGTGAGAACTTGATGGAGAAATGCAACAATCTGTGGGTCAAAGAGTGGCTGGATGGACTATGTACTAGCAACAGTGATGTGTTCAAGAATATACTAACCTGGAGTGTGTGTGTTTTGCTTTGCAGCCCAAACCTGTTGAAGTTCAAGTGATTAGTCACCACATGCAGCGCTATGCAGTCTGGTTTGGAGGATCGATGCTCGCATCTACAGTATGTCTCTTATGAAATCACTTTTGTTATAGAATACAGTACTGCATTGGCAAATTTCTGAAGGTCATCTGCTCCAATCCCTGGCTTAGATGTGAATTTCTCAAACATTCCCACCAGTTAGCTTTAGCTCTTTGTCCTTCCCGTCAGTGAGCATGCTTTGATCTTGTGATAATAGAAGCACCTCTGCTATATTGACCTGATTTCTATTTGTTGGGGCCAAATTATAAATTTATGTTTCTTCCTTCTCGCAAAATTTCCATTGTGTTTTAGGCTTGATTTTCTGTGAACTAGACCAGTGTAATGTGGTCGCAGACACTGACGGTAGGAGTTAGAAGGTAACTGTGGACAGCATTTTTTAGTTGTAACAGAGGCAGCCAATCACTGTTTCTTTCAAAATATTATAGTTTGTCCACCATATTTTCCAGATCTTGGCTCACCAATCATGAAAAATAATGTTTTTTTTTCTTTTTGCTCTTTTTACATTTCTCTGCCCTGTGCAGGGAGGTGAACGGGCAAATGTAAAGGTGCCTTCTCCATTTGAAGTTTGCAAAGGTCAATATAGTATGATCGCTCTCTTTCCAATAGTTTCTTCATGGTTGTCAGTCCTAGTAGAATTGCAGGAGAGGTAAAGAGTGAATGTGCAGGCACATGTGTGAAAGTTGAGGAGAAGCCACAATATGTGTATTTCTGCCTTTTCTGTTGTGTTTAAACACGTGTGGAACACAGCAATGCTAAGGAGCATCCATGCCAAGAGATGGTCTTTCCATCCCAATTTTAATGGGATGGAAAAATGGCAAGTTTTTGCTGAATTTGGTGGCCCTCCCAGTGTGTACTCTGAAGTAATGACATGACACGTGCTGGTGGTAGAGATAGCCTTGTTATCTTCTTGATTCTCCAGGATTTCTGTATTGCTTTATTTAGACTTCTGTTCCCTATCCTTAGTGACTGTGGTAACACTTTCATTCATGTCTGCTTTACTTTAAAAAAAAAAAAATAGCCTTAGACCAAACTGGTGAGAGAGGCTAGGACTGGATCTGCCCAGCGTTGAGATCCAGAGGGAATGTGGTGGTTTAGTGCTACTGTTTCCAAAGGGTCTGTTTCCAAATGTCAGTTTCTAGTAGAGCAGATTTTCTGGGTCCACCTAGTGGACATTTGTTCCTGTCTTCCCCACAGTACATAGTATATGTGATTGGCTACATCAATTCTATCTCTGGAGCTGCAATTCTGTACACTCTTACGTGGGAAGAAGTTCCATTAAACATAGTGGGGCTTGATTCTAGGCATAGATGCATAGGGCTGCTCTGTTAATGAGTTTGTTATCTTGGTTTGTATACTTTTCATATGTAGCTTCTTGCCCTTTTTTTTTTTTAGCCAGAGTTCTTTGAAGTATGTCACACCAAGAAAGATTATGAAGAATATGGTCCTAGTATTTGCCGTCATAATCCTGTCTTCGGAGTTATGTCATAACACCCATTGTGTAAGCGGTACCTGCTGTGGTGTCTTGTCAACTGAAGCTCCCTTTGATGGTGCAAGAAAAGAACACTTGGTGCATATCTTCAGTGTGGATATCCACTTGCCTTGGGAGGAGCATTTCAGCCCATGGTGTACACTGGAATCATGCATTACAATGCAATGGATAACCCAGAACCCATTCAACAAAAGCCACTGATGTGCTGATTATTTTGAGTCTCTCTTTTCAGTATTAGCTTCCAACTAATGGGAATTTTAAATGGGAATTGCAGAGACAGAAGCCAAGAAAATAAGCCAAAACTTTGTCACTGTCCACCTCCTGGAGCAGGGAAAAGTGCTTAACAATTTCCTATTTTGGAAATTAGTGCACTGGTTTCAGTGGGAAACATGTTGAGCTTAATGGTCTTCCCTGGTCAGATTAGATTGTAAAATGGGGCCTTAGTTTGTAGAAAAATAAAATACTCTAACCTTGCAATACAAATGTTCTATTTCTGAAAATTTTGTATTTTATGTCAGTGTATTGAGATGGGTTTTCTGGGTTGAGCCCAAACATGAAGTTGGTAGAATGATCCAAGATTCTAATTGATTGGTCTTGTGAGTAAAAGAGCAAACAACCTCAAGCCCCCTTTTTAGGGAATGTGTGTGCTTAAAAAAATGGTACTACTGTACTTCTTTTGAGTGAAATGAATGTTTATGACTCTGACAGTATAGTATGAGATTTATTATGCTATTTATTTAATTTTGTTTTACTTGTGGGATGGGAAGAGGGGAATAAAAGGCTGCTGTCTGGTAAAATAACAGCTGTTAACATGTTTTCATGTGTAAAGTGTGACACTGGTAATTAAATTCTTTTTTGTTTTGAGTTTTTCTGGAAGATTCTTCATATACTTTGGAAGGTTATTCCACATGTAGTAGCTAATGCTTTGGTGGGTTGACACCTTTCCTATCAGCCCCAAGTCCCTCTCCAGCTCCTCCCCCTTCCTCTGGATAAAGAGCCTGGAACCTGAGCTATATTGTCAACTGTAAACAAGCCAAAAACATTCCACATATTGTGGATTTTGATTTTAAGCTACTTTGGGAGTCAATCTTGGCTGAAAAGCAGGGTATAAATATGCAGTAATAAGCCCTGTGTGAGAGAAAAGACAGGTCAAAAGGTGGCAGATGTTTTACTTATTTCTTGATGTTTATCTTATTTATATCCTGCCTTGTTACATTCCCCAAAGGTGGCTTTCATTAAACAAAGTTTCAAAACATAAAAATAAAACTCAGTGATATAAACCATAAAGGCAATTGATAGAACCAATTAGGTTGCCTTCAGCTTGTCTGATGTTTTAAAGGACTCTTGAAAACTTGAATTAAAAGTACAAGATGCACTTTACCCAATGCCAGAAAGATAGTGTGTGCCAGGCACACATATTGTACTGAGAGAGGAAGTTTCACTGTTTAAGTGCCACCAGTGAAAAGTTGGGCATCAGAATGCAAGGGCAGCTGGAGAGGGGCTGCCATTGCAGATCTCAGCTGGCAGGTAGGTTCATGAGAGAGAGGTTCTTTAGATACCCAGGTCCCAAATAGTTCAGATCTTTAATGGTTAGATCTTTAATGGTCAGTATTTTGGATTACGCCTAGAAATGAATTGGTAGCATGTTCAACTCTTTGACCACGGAATAATATATTCTGTACTCTTGGTCCCAGTTAAAAGGCTGGCTCCCACAGTCTATACCGGTTGAATTCTCTGAATGCACTTGATGTTCAAAGGTGGTCAAAGATTACTACATGCTACATCTAGTGCCAAAGTTGCATTTAAGATACCCCAGGCTATGTGCATGCTAAGGAGAGTATAAACCTGCCTAGAACAGGTCACATAGCAGTTCCTGGTTCTCTATTAGTACCTTGGTATTGTCTGGATTGGGCCTCAGTTTATTTTAACTCTCATCCAGCTTGTCAGCCCAGTAGGCAGCTGATCAGGGTATCAGTGGCTACTCCTGGATTTGTTGGGGGGGGGGGGCGAGAAACAAAATGAGTGTTCTCCCTATAGCATAGGACCTTCAATACTCAGAAGCATTCTGCTGGATGGCATTGCACAGATGTAATCTGGGCTACTTTGTGGTGGCTAGCTATATAATAGGGAATCCCAACTGAGAAGCAATAAGAGTGACAGTGCAAGAAGGTGGTATTAGAACAAGTTAGCTGGCACAGCTACCTTTCTGAAGTATCTCCATGACCTTGTGATGTACTTTGACACGTTAGATATAGATATGCCCGCTTCCTCTATTGCTTTCTCTTGGTACTATGTACACGTACTATGCTTGGATTTAGGGCTGGATGGTGGAAGAACAGTGTATCCTGGGATCTTTTACTTATTTGCAGGAACAAGCAAAATAAGACTTTTATACTTCCTGCAGCACAGAGCAGTTTCATTAAACATGGCTGAAGCAAGCAAGCATGGAGAGGTTTTCAGAGCTATCCCTGTTTATCAGCTACCTTACTTCTGAAAGTCAGGGGAATCAGCAAAGGGTCTCTGAAGGAATTTTAGTACTCTGGCAAACTCACCTGGGAGAACATACACATACGTAGTGGCTACTGGATTTATTCTAATGAGCTTTTAGCACCTGATTGTTTAATACTATGTGGATAAAAATTTTGCACATCATGCCAACTCCATGGATTTATAGTGAAGAGTGGCATCGGCGACCC
The DNA here is from genome assembly GCF_035046505.1 of Tiliqua scincoides. Classification (NCBI taxonomy): domain Eukaryota; kingdom Metazoa; phylum Chordata; class Lepidosauria; order Squamata; family Scincidae; genus Tiliqua; species Tiliqua scincoides. The sequence goes on from NC_089825.1 coordinate 7,435,616, forward strand.
AAAAGCTCCCTCATCTCTGCTATATAACCTTCTGCTATTCTGCTGGCTGTAGTTTCAGACTCAAAGAAGTCTGTGGCCTGTGAAACTTGTGCAGCTACTTGAATCCTTTGCTCTAGCTTCCATACTTCCTATATCATGTATTGTAGGTTAATCTTTGGAAGACACGAAGACTCTTGGAGTTCAACCATGGAAGCAAACAAACCAGGCAGTGGCTGGACAGGGTGCATGCAATCTGAAAATCCCTGCAATTGGCTTTAGATGGAGTGACATCTTCCTCTATCTGGAAGGATAATCCATCTTCCTCTGGATACTCTGTGAAGTCAAGAGAACTCTTGGATGCTGGACAACTTTAGTTTAATATGCCTCTAGCTTAGTGAGTTATGGCAAATTGGTACATGCGTTTAGAATTTGACAACTTGCCCCCCCTTTGTCATCTTTTTTCCTCTCTCCTCCAACTTTGGGGACATGCTTTCAAAATCAATGCAGCACTTCTTTACCCATGGTGACTTCTTGGCATAGGATGGACTACAAATCCGTAGTAAATGAATTAAAATCTTTTGCCACTCTGTGGCACAGAATTTATGAAGAGCTTAATCAATATTAGCTGTCCTGACTTAAGACCTTGAGAGGATGGAAGAGGAAGGAACTGAACTGGTGAAACTGCAGAATCGGAAAAGGAGTTATACCAATCAGCCAAAAAAGTTGACTGTGTAATAATTTCTGTTAACTGTCTTGAGCTGTATTTATCTTCTGACCTGGAGATGGCTGGCTTTCCGTCCCATAAGCTGATCCTCTGAGCTGTCTCACTGGTAAATATATAGCAACATTTGGGTTTCCTGGCTATAAATCTGAAGAGCGTTGTGAATATATCTTTCCATGGAACTTTCAATTAAATACAATTAGCAAAGCCTTGATGTGATAAAGTACTGATCTTCCTGTAAATAATCTCTCCTTTATAATCCTGCTGTTCTCTCTCATCTGGGAGGAAAAAGAAAAACCAGGTGTGCCAACTAAGTGTCTGAAAGAGGCCAGAGCAAAAAGGTATTTGAACCACGGGGGGGGGGGGGGAGAGGAAGCCAGAGAGATATAATCTGCTTAATTGAAAAGCATTATATAATACGTATCAGAGTTGTGAAATGAAGCTATGAGGAAATATTGTTTTATCAGTGGTGACACTAGAGTTTGCTTCAGGAAACCAAAGCGTCACCCCTATGATGGACCACCTCCCATGCAGTGGGCAGGGCAACATCCCAGGCAGTGGGCATGATGTACCATTGCCCTGCCCGCTTTGGATTTTTGGCTATAACTTTTGATAGAATAGAGAAATTTCAACACAGTTTGTTTCATTGCATTCTGCATGAAATTATGCATCGATTGAGATACAACACGATGGTATTATTTGAAAATACCAATATATTTTAAAGATTTTGGACAGTAATAATAAATAATAACAATAACTTTTTTTAACCCGCCTTTCTCCCCGAAGGGACTCAAGGCGGCTTACAACAGGTTAAAACAGATTAAAAACATAATTTAAAAGACAGATAAAAGCATATAACACATATCATAAAAACAGTAGTCAGATGAAAAGTAATCAGGTAAAAAGAGCATAGAGCAGCAAATCATAAAAGAATCAGACCTGTAACCAAGTATTTAAAAAAAATATTAAAAGGTGTTGAAGATGTTAAAAAGGCCGAGAACTCAGAAGGCTTGTTTAAACAGAAGGGTCTTCAGGCCTCGCCGAAAAGTCTCAAGAGAGGGAGCTATTCTTAATTCAAGGGGAAGGGAATTCCATAGCGTTGGTGCCACTACTGAGAAGGCCCTATTTCTTGCCGCCACCCCATGTACCTCCCTAGGCGGCGGCACTTGTAAAAAGGCCTTCTCTGATGACCTAAGCGGATGAGCTGAATTGTACGGGAGTAGGCGATCTCTAAGTTACTCTGGCCCAGAGCAGTATAGGGCTTTAAAGGTCAAAACCAGCACCTTGAATTGGGCCCGGAAACGAATGGGCAGCTAATGCAGCTGCTGGAGAAGCGGACTGACAGTCAAACCGCCTACCTCCAGTAACTACATGGGCCGCCGCATTCTGCACTAGTTGCAGTTTCCGAACCGTCTTCAAGGGCAGCCCCACATAGAGCGCGTTACAATAATCTAACCTCGATGTCACCGTGGCATGTCTAACAATAATCTAACATGTCTGACAATAATCTAACCACCGATGTCACTGGGTCACTGTGGCCAGGTCTGCACGATCCAAGTACGGCAGCAGCTGGCGCACCAGCCGAAGCTGAGCGAAGGCCCCCCTAACCACAGCTGCCACCTGGGAATCCAGGAGCAGCTGCGAGTCCTGGTGGACCCCCAAGCTGCAGACCTGCTCCTTCAGTAGTGGTGTTACCCCCCATGTGCGTCACCTAGTGCAGTCTGCACTCTCCATACCCCCCTAGCTATGCCACTGTGTAGTATTCTAACCAGTGATGTTGATTTTCTTTTGGGTAATTTTTAAAGTGCATGTTAGTTAAGACAGGTAATTTGCAGACAGTAGTAAGGGTGAGAGTTGATTAACATTGTTATAGTAAGACCTTTCATATCCTCCAAACAAATCTTGAGAAAGGCAGACTAGAGGAAATAAAGTATCCAGGCAGTGTAGATTTGCTAAAAAACAATATTTTAAGATAATAATAGCTTTATTGGACTTGAAAGAGATGTTTGGCAAAGGTCTGATCAAAGATATCTTGAATAACGTCATTATTAAATTGGGTGACAAAGTGGATATTATAGTTGGCAAACTTGCAGGTGACACAAAACTAGGGAGGGATGCGAACACTTTGAGGATAGGCTAAAACTCAAAATGATCTCAAGTAGAACTGAGAGTGAGACAACAGAATAAAGCAAGGATGGATACAATGTGTTACATACTGTAAAGGTGTGCAAGGTGTGTGCTTGTAGAAGTGTATTGCATCTCCTTGCTGTGACAGGAATATGGTGTGTAAGAGTTGTCTACAATCTCTGCAATTCAGTATTTTAGGACATTCTCAGGATTTGGAGGGACAAAGACATGATATATGGACAAGGCAAAGGGAATGATGGCATGTTTAGATGTTCAAGTACCTGTTCAGAACAGTGTCTCCTAGTGTCCTGGGGATAGATGAAACTCTATGGTTACTGACGGGGTGGCCCAAGCTGATCTGCTGCCCATAGTGGTGGCTTATTTGCCACTGCACCCTAAATTCCCTTGCTCCTTGTTGCCAGTTTGCCAAGCTCATGAACATGGCAGCACCTCGCTCCCTTGTTTTGTTTTTTGTTCTGTTCATAAATACGTAAGTATGTCCACCCCTTGTTGCCAGTTCCTCCTTGGCCACCTACCTGTCTTAAAGCAGGCTGGGCACACCTAGTCTGTTTCAAGAAGTGACCAGATGGTCAAGAGCAGCACAGTGCAGTGATCCCAAAGCCAGTCCTGTTATCTTTATCTTTGTCAGCCCATGCTTGTCCCCACCTGGCTACTTCTTTAAGCACGTGATGTGCTTGATGGAGCATGTTGGGGGCAGAAGATGCCTCTACTCCCTACATCCTGTACCCAGCCTGTGTGTTTGACTCATCTGGGCAGGAACAAGCAGACGTCACTGGAGTTGAAGGAAAATGGGGCAGCCCTGGTGTCTGTTCTAGTGCTATTTGCATCCAGTTGCTTGTTTACAACTCTTGGGCACAATACAGAAGAACTACCTTGTGGTTCATCTAGTCCAGCATTTTGCTTCCAACAAGATGCCTCTTGGAAGATCACAAGCAGGGCTGGAAGCCAATAGCCACCCTTTCTTGTATACCCACTTTGACATCTAGAATACGGCTTCTGACCAGGAAGGTATGATTCATCTTACAGGCAGTACTATATCAGCAATTCCTGCAGAAGTAACTCTGTCATGAAAGGGAAAGTGCGTACTGTTGTTTGCACATGGTTAGCCTATAAGGGCCCAATCCTTTCCAATTTTCCAGTGCCGGTGCAGCCATGTCAATGGGGCGTGTGAACCATCCTGTAGTGGAAAGGCAGACACAGAGGCCTCCCCAAGGTATGGGAACATTTGTTCCCTTATGTTGGGGTTGCATTGCGACTACACCAGTGCTGGAAAGTTGGATAGGATTGGGCCTTAAGTGTCTAGTCTTCAATCTGACAAGAGCAAGACCACAGCTCAGTTTCATTTCACTTTATGCATTTCATTTCACTTGATTGCTTGCAATCTTATTGTGAGCTTGTATTCTGTATCATGTCTCAACATTTGTGAGCTATGTTACGTTTTAGAAAAGTGGCAATAAATTATTGGAAGGAAGACACCAATTTTATACCAGTCTGTTATGGCTTTCCTCAAAGAATTCTGGGCATTGCAGTTTGGTAAAAGTGCTGAAAAATTCCTTGTTAGTTCTTTCGGAGACAGACTTGCAGAAACAGCCTCATAACGAAGCAAAATGAAGAAGCAGTTGCCAGCCGATTATTGCACCTGTTGGTTTGCCCATCACCCTATCACCGACTTCCTCCCTCCCCATTAAGGTAAGCTTAGCAGTAGGGCTGCTTGGGGTGCAGCAGGATGTGAGGTGTGGCACACCATAGAAGGGACAAGACATGGGGGTGGCAGAGCCTCAGGAAGTAAAATGTATTGGGTAGCCTAGATGTTTGAGTTCCTTTGCAGAAGGGATAACTATTGAACCAAGTTGAGGTATAGGTATGCCCTAAGACAGGCTCCTCCAAACCCCGGCCCGTGGCCACATCTGAGGTTTGGGGGAAGGTTTCCACTCTGTGAGTGGAGCTTACCATTCTGCCTCTGTGTGGTTTGTCTTCTGAGTAGATCTGGGCACTGGGATGCTCTGGGCAGTCATGTCCGGCTGGACATCCTATTGCACAGCCTTCTGGGATGCCAGGCAACAGATGTGACTGCCCAGAGCATTCCGGTGCCCAGATCTACTCAGAAGATGAGGCTTGTGGACGTGGAATGGTAAGCTGCAGTTCAAACAGGGGCCGCATTTTTGTGACACAGAGGGCGCAAGTTTGGTGACTGCTGCCCTTAGGCCACGCAGGATCAGTTGTACAACTTATATTCAGTAATTACCATAAAGAGCTATCACCTCACAACCAGCAAGCATGTGTTCACTTGATGAAACAAATATGCGGACAGGCTCTCTGGGAAATTATCTTTTGCTATCATTCCTGTCATGGTTTCTCACAATTTAGTCACACATTTTAGTTTAACAGGGACTAACTTGACTTTGTTGCCTGCGTCGCTTGGTGCCCTGTGGGATGCAGATTTTTTTCCCTCCTTTCCCACTTATTCTCTAGTATCGCCTGCAATGCATCAAATGCTAGTGGCAATTAAAGGATTAAGGACAGGCTATAATTACAGCCCTGTGGAATAAAGTTCTTAAATGAGTCTGCTGCGGCTTATACTGTAATTATTCTGTCTGTGCCCTGATGAGCAAGGATTAATTGTCGTGGATTGCAAACTATTTGTGCAGGACACACAGTTCAGGGCTATGCAGCTTGTGTATCTGTGGTGTTAACAAGGCAGACTTGTGCTGCTTCCGGAGAAAAGTGTCTTAATAAGAGCATGGGTTCCTTGGGGTAAGTCTATACAGTCCTGGTTATCTGCAGTGCTGAGGATGAACTGCCAGTCATCCACATGAGCCCAGCAGAAGCAGCTAGAAATACAAAATCAATATAATGAAAACATTTTTATTCTTCATGATTTGGTCTTTTAAAGATGCTTTGTGGACATGATATCAATGTCACTACCTGGTTCCTATTAATGACTGGATTTATAATGGCTATTTCCATACACTGCTCCCCTTCTGCTTCTGGGTGGACTGAACCCTTTCTGGGTGGACTGAACATAAGAAAATGACAGCCACAAACAGGGAAGACTGATGAGGCAAGCAGGCAGGTGGCAGACAGTGGCCACTTGTGGTGTGTTCATGGAGTCATTGAAATGGTGTCAGGGAGCCCCAAGGCTCCTAGGAGCACACTTTGAGAAACACTGATCTAGTACATTACTGACTGCTCTGACAGGTAGCTGCTCTTTAAGAATCTCAGGCAGGGCCAGTGCTAGGTGGAGCCAGGTTCTGAAGCAACAGAGGGATCTGGACCCTGTGCATGTGCATGCAACCCCCCTGGACACAATCCCCCAGGTTCCCAAATTACTTGGTGATAGAGTAGGAGATACTGTCACCCTGGCTTGCTTCTGGGGATCTCAGTTGACTGGTGGGGAGGGTGAAGTGCCTATGTACCACTTTCAACTCATGGGACCATTTCCTCCAGCCAATTAAGGATCCCTGGGAGCACCTCACCTGCTGCTGTGCAAGTCACAGTAGCAAAGAACTAGTCTTGTAAAAAATATAATAACTACACAACTCTATGACTTCCTGTCTCTAAATGTGACTACTTGTTGCCTAATCCCACAATGTGGCTTCTTAGTTCTTACCAGACTAGTTCTACGCCGCTGTGACTGGCAGGTAGTGGGAGGGCTGGATCCTTCTGTTATGGATCGACCTTTTATTATTGTTTCTTTTTAATTGGTGCCTGGGCCATGCCCTTATACATGCTAGTATAATGATGTTGCTACTGGGTAACACAAGCAACAGCTTAATGTGCCAACATATATAGATGCCAGCCTAGCATGATGAACTATTTCACCCAGAACTCATATGCACACAAATGACACAGGACACTGTCTTTCTGATGCACAGGCTAAGTTCCTGAAGACTTCTGGTCAAGTCTCAAGTACCCTCTGACTGTGCTGTTCCTTCTATTCACACCCAAGAACAAGGGAGTCAAACATAAGGCCTGAGGGACAAATGTGACCCCTGGAAGCATTTTATCCAACCCTTGTTATAGTTGGACTCTCCCAGCTTAATGGGCTCTCATATTTTGAAAATCCGAACCAGATTTGCACATTTTCTCTTCTGTCATTTGCAGCTAATGAGTTTCTGTGTGAGAACAAAGTGCTTAGTAGTGACCGTCCTCTGCTTAATGATGTCACTTCTGACCGTCAACCACTGCATTGAATGCTAACTTCTGCCCTCTGAATGAAATGAGTTTGAAACCCCTGCCCTAGAAGGACGAAGATAATTCAATCCTCCTGACTGTATTTTCCCCATTAAATATAACCTTGTTTGTTTCCCTGTATCACATCCTGCTTGTATTTACATCTTTTCCCCCATCACTGAATGCCATCTTCTATAATGCTGGAAAACATCTGCATTGTTTTGACCTTCTGCTTTCACCTGCTTTTGCTGTGATGCAACCTTAGTCCTATGCTTCTCCTTGGTATGTGAGCATCTGCATTTTAGCTGTTCCCAGAATCCAGCCTTGGGCAACATCCCCTGCCCTTCCATATTCTGATTTCCCTTAATTATGGGCCAGGAACAGGCACATCAGCCTTCATTCCCAAACCCATTCAGCCAGCAAGTCACCCATCTGCACACTAAAACAGGGCACTCCAGACCCCATTCTTCCTTCCTGATAATTAGATTATCCCTAGAGCTGTGCCAGACCATAGTGAATATGCTAGTTTGTGATGGAAGAGTGCACAGAGAGGAAATTGGACAGCAAGCACATCCTTGTTTGACCAGAAAGATTGGAAGAGCCTCCAGATAGCCAGAAATCAATTTTCACAATGGCACTATTCAGAAATTCTAATTAGGAATAGAAATGGAGGATCTTTCTTGCACTGTGTTTGTGTACATCCTAAGCAGTAGGAAACCAATTAACTTTCTTATTGCATCCATACATAACTTCCTATGGAGGCTGAAAAGTGATAGAAGATGATTCTCTGTATTAATGACTGTCTTTTGGCCTTAATAGAAAACCCAGTTAGTTGCAGCTGATGAGACTATTAGGAAGTCTATACGAGAGCAAAGCTTTTATCTTCACAAGCAGAAAGGAGACGCTCAACCATTATGGTTTTCAAAAATGCTTCTGCAGTGTGTGCATGATTTCTCAGCAAATTTAGATCCTGATAAGCATGCACATTAATTAAAATGTAGATGAATGAAATGTCTTTGCCATAAATCTCTAAATTCCAGTTGCAGTATGATGCACAAATCTTTCAAGACTCTCTTCTGATACCAGTAAGCAGGATTTGGCTTTTTAAAGGTGAGGAAGCTTTAAAGCTCTGTGTGAATCCACATTTTCTGAATGAACATGCTGGAGTACCGATGGGGGATTAAGTACTTTGAGATTATTACTGAATGCATCTTGCCCTTTTGCTCCAAAGTGGAGCACATTTTGCCCCCTCTCCCCAGTAGTGGACAAGTGAAAGCTACCAAAATAATAAAACTACAAGTTAACACCACCAGTATTACAGCAGACTGGAAAAATCTAAAGGAGACCCAAATCCACGCTAAGAACATAAGAACAGCCCCACTGGATCAGGCCATAGGCCCATCTAGTCCAGCTTCCTGTATCTCACAGCGGCCCACCAAATGCTCCAGGGTGCATACCAGAGAACAAGAGACCTCATTCTGGTGCCCTCCCTTGCATCTGGCATTCTGACATAGCCCATTTCTAAAATCAGGAGGTTGCATTATGGGCTTGTAACCCATAATGGATTTTTCATCCAGAAACTTGTCCAATCCCCTTTTAAAGGCATCCAGGTCAGATGCCATCACCACATCCTGTGGCAAGGAGTTCCACAGACCAACCACACGCTGAGTAAAGAAATATTTTCTTTTGTCTGTCCTAACTCTCCGAACACTCAATTTTAGCGGATGTCCCCTGGTTCTGGTGTTATGTGAGAGTGTAAAGAGCATCTCTGTATCCACTCTGTCCATCCCCTGCATAATGCTTGTCAGAATGACATAGTTTGGCAGAAGGTTAAAAACCTTGAGATAAACAGCTTCTGAAGTCACCATAGTGGCTGTAAGAAGAGTGGCACTAGTTTACTGACATGAGGCCTCTCTAGCCTAGTTTGGCTGCTAAGGTGTAATAGAATGTTTATAAACATTTCAACTGCTCAGCAGTAAAATGGTTAGCACTCCAGGATTGGCTCAGATGGACCTATTGGTGAAAAAGGGTGCAGAAGAAAGGAGGCAGTGATGCCATCATGGTAACCACCTGTGTTTATTTATTTTTCACATTTTCATACCACCTTTTGTTCCTCCAAGGAGCTTAGGGTGTTGTACACATTTCCTCTCCTCCTTTTGTCCTCACAACAACCCTGTGAGGGAGGGTTAGCCCATCAGCATGATACAAGCAGATTCCATCTGCTAAGGCTGACCACATTGTCTTGGGCTGAGGTATTTATTTGCTCATTTCATATATTTCTACCTTGCCATGTCAATATAATCAGGAGATGATTTTTTTTCCATTATGTTTCAGATTTTATACTGCCCTTCCTCCAAGGAGCTCCTACAGAGTTCCTCCCCTCATTTTGTCCTCATAACAACCCTGTGAAGGAGGTGAGGTTGAGAAAGTGTCCAGTTCTGGTCCCGCATCTCAAAAAAGACATAGTGGAAATTGAAAAGGTGCAAAAGAGAGCGACTAAGATGATTACGGGGCTGGGGCACCTTCCTTATGAGGAAAGGCTACGGCGTTTGGGCCTCTTCAGCCTAGAAAAGAGACACCTGAGGGGGGACATGATTGAGACATACAAAATTATGCAGGGGGTGGACAGAGTGGATAGAGAGATGCTCTTTACACTCTCACATAACACCAGAACCAGGGGACATCCGCTAAAATTGAGTGTTGGGAGAGTTAGAACAGACAAAAGAAAATATTTCTTTACTCAGCTTGTGGTCGGTCTGTGGAACTCCTTGCCACAGGATGTGGTGCTGGTGTCTAGTCTGGACACCTTTAAAAGGGGATAGGACAAGTTTCTGGAGGAAAAATCCATTACGGGGTACAAGCCATGATGTGTATGTGCAACCTCCTGATTTTAGACATGGGTTATGTCAGAGTGCCAGATGCAAGGGAGGGCACCAGGATGCAGGTCTCTTGTTATCTGGTGTGCTCCCTGGAGCATTTGGTGGGCTGCTGTGAGATACAGGAAGCTGGACTAGATGGGCCTATGGCCTGATCCAGTGGGGCTGTTCTTATGTAAAGAGTGACTGGCCCAAAGTGTGTGCCAGAGACAGAGGTATGTGTCCATCACCACATCTTCACATTTTGGAAGGTCTGCATTTATTTCCGTTTATCCCTCCAGCACAGGGCTCCCTGTTTTAGTAAAAGGTGCATGTAGGAGACACCAGTTCAAATGTTTTCACCGCTAATTTCAGGCTTATGGGAACTCTTTGACCTGAGCCTAGGCTCTGGGTTGTAGCTCTAATTACCTTTTTTTCCAATTAAGGTACTATGCCCCTGTCACTCAGCATTCTGAATGGATCTCTGTTGAACAGAAAGCACTTCAGAGAGAGAGCTAGAGGGAGCTCTTTCATTGTGTAAAAGGCACATTGAACCTGCTTAAAAATGAAAAAAAAAGACACCTCAAGCTGCTTCTGTGATGTTGTTGGTTTGTAGGGGCACTCTGTAGGTGGGAGCTGCTTCATCTCAGCAAATTCTTTATTTTTATGTAGCTAACAGTGTAGGGCAGAGAAGGAGAGCCACATTCTGCATGCTCAGGAGCCACAGAACACTGGGCCAGGACAGTAGTGTAGCTAGAGGGAGTGCAAGGCGCTAAGTTTTGCAGGGAGCCTCACCATGCCATGCAAGCAGCCCCTCCCCCTCTCATCTGGAACCATTCTGGGCAGATAGAGCAAAACAGAGGCATACACCTTTTATTTAGGGGGGGGGAGAGAGAGATTAACTGGCCCTCCTGACCCCAGCAGTGTCTTTTCTAGTGGCTGTCTGCTGGTATCCTTTAGCATCTTTTCAGATTGTGAGCCCTTTTGGGACAGGGAGCCATTTAACTGCTTTGTGAACTTTCTGTTGAAAAGCAGTATATAAATGCTTTTAATAATAATAATAACAATGGTAATAATAGACGTTGAGGCATGCCCTTGTGTGCAGCCAGCCACTTTCCATGGTGCAGGAAGTGAGGTTTGATTTGAATTTTAATAACCTGTAGTAGAAAAGGAAGCTGTTCAGCATGTGCGTATTAATGCATCTGCTTCAGAAGCCTGGAAAGGACAGGCTATTGCAGTGCAGGGTTTAGAGAAGAGAAGTCATAGAGAAGTCTCAGCACCCTCATCAAAGTACAATCCAGAGGTGTAAAAGCAATATAAGGTTGTAATGTCGATATGTCCTAGAAGTCGGGGGGGGGGGGGACGACAAGAAGCACAGCTTTGAATCTCCTGAGTAGGATTATATCAGACATCAGTCTGCAATAAGGAAAATGAGGAACTCTGCAGCTGGCTATGTGATAGCCTTGCTGGGAATGTTGTACGCAAACCACGCCACCCGTGAGTCAGCCTCCTTGCCTCAAACCCAATCAACAAAAGGCAGACGTGGTGTGAGAGGATTAGCTTGTTTGATTAGGCAAAGAGAGTGTCTGGAATGAGGGGGAAGAGGGGGATAAAAATAAAGAGCTCTCAACAAGAGAGAAGAGATCTTGCACCAAGCCCAGCCCTCGTCTCTCTTATTCATCTCTATTGAGATCCCACACTGTCAGCTTGCAATTAATTCTTTAAAGTAAAATGTGCACCTATTTTATTTCTCAGACCATATTTCAAGGTAGCTTACCATGCATAAGAAATGCGCTGTTGTTAGGCAATGTGCTTGTTTCTCAATATTTCTTTTCAGTTCTTAATTCGCCATGGATACGGGAAGGTTCCTTCACAACCATCACTTTTCTCCAATAGCCCACTTCTACATAACTCCTCTTCACTGGTGCAGGTGTGCCAATGGAGCATGCTCTGCATCGGGGGGGGGGGAAGTTGCAGAGGTCTCTTTGGGATAAGGGAACTTTTGTTCCATTGCCCTGGGAAAGTCTCCACTTTTCATATCGGTCTCCTTGGTACTGTGCCAGCTATTTTGCTGGTGCAGAACTGCGGATTGTCAATGGCGGTGGAGAAAGAGAGGAGTAGGATCTGGCTGCATGCCAGTGCCACTGATCCTGCTCCCTTCCTCCCTCATTCTGCCCCCCTTACTACCCAAAAACTCTCCTGTTCCTCCCTCTCCCAACCCTCTTCCTCCCACCACCCACCCAACTTCCCACGCATCTTGTGCTGGTGGATGGAGTCTTTTCCACCAGTCTGTGTGCCAGTGGCTGTACTGCTGACCTGGCTGTGTTTACTGGCGGAAGTGGTGTTCCACTAGCCTTCTCCACTGGACAGGATGGGATAACATTGGGCTGTAAGAAAGCATAGGAGCCAGCAATTGGGAGGCAAGCTACATGTCTGGGAGGCATTTACCTCCCTTGGCCCGGTCTGGCATTGTCTGTACTGGTATAGATATCATACCCTCATTTTCTTGCACCAGAAGCTTTCCCATTTCAAATGGCTGTAGGCTCTTCTCAGTTTACTGTATACCCTGTTAATGTTATTCTGCAGTGCTTCTGTTTGTAGTTTTTAACAAACCAGGTTTCTCCTTGTATGTGAATATGTGGAAGTTGTGGGAACAAAATCTCACTTAGGTAATAAACCAGAAACGGATATTATTAACAGTATTACTGTCTTGTTAAATGTGGGTTTCCCACATTTGGATGTAATGGAAACCTATGTCCTTACAAGGCGCAAAGAGAAGCTTCCAATTTCCTCCCCTGACATGAAGGCGGAGAAGTGGAGAGGGGACTATGTAAGCATGAGATTTGCTTCTCGACAAATCATGATTTGCTGCAACATCTGCACCAGACCAGAGAGTGCCCATATTCTGCCTTGGCTTCAATGGCGTCACTGGTGCTTGCATCACCCGGTGTAGGAGGCCAGCACATAACCCCCAGGATGGACCCCCTTCCATGCAGTGCGTGCGGCAATTATTTGGGCAGTGTGTGTGGTGATCTATCATCACCCCACCCCTGCTGGTTTTTTGGCTATACCTTTCGAAAGAACACAGATATTTCAACACGGTACTGAAATATGCAGCTATTTCTGCATGAAATTACACATTGATTGATATATAACATGATGATATTATTCCTACGAAGTGTGATTTTAGCGATTTTGGTCACTAGTGGTGCCCCCCCAAAAGTGCCACCTTTCTAACACGTTATCGGTCCCATGCTGTCATAATAGCATCTCATTAACTGTTCGAACAATCACTCTCATTAGTCTGTTTTGAATTAAGGAAATGTATTTTTTTGTTACATAAGACAGTTACATTTTTATTTTCTGGATTTTTGGCCATAACTGTCGATGGAACTAACATTTCGCTCTGGTTTTTTATTGCATTCTGCTGTAAATTATGCATCGAATGGTATATAATATGACGGTATTCCTAGAAACTGCAATTTTAGTGATTTTGTTCACTATTGGTGTCACCCCCTTCTTTGCAAGTCATCCCTCCTTTGTGCGTTAGCTAGTGCGGTCCGCACCCCCCTAGCAATACTACTGCTTGGCCTCTCTTGAAGAAAGGTGGGAATAAATGAATGAATTTTAAAAGGATTCTCAGAGAGAGAGAGAGAGAGCGCATTTCAGGTTGGCTAGTACTTCATCCAGTTTTGGCAATCCACTGAAATGGAAGACCATTTCTTTGCACTGTTTGAAAGTCCTGGGATTCTAGTGGATTGATAAATCTTGATCTTGGCCTATTTGCATGACCAAGTCTATAACATATAAGGACATATTTTTGAAGTTCATATACAAAGTGCTTGGATGCTATTTTATGTTTTTTAAAAAAAAATTTTTTGCTGGCAAAGATTGAGAGAAATGAAAACCTCAGAGACACTTTGACATGAAAGTCATTTAAGCTTTGTAATCTGCTGACACAGCATGTTTGGTTAGAGTAACTGTTGTAAAGAGCAGGCAATATATTCCAGGGGCTGTGTTATCTCTGACATGATTGAATGCACTCCTGCTGGCCAGAATTTTCCAATAAAGATTTCATTGTCTATTCCTTATGTGGAAAGTGATAAGTGACCCTGATATTTCTCTGCTCAAATTTTATCAATAAAAAAATGGTTCTGGATGGATTATTCCTGGTTGATTCTTAATGAAGTGCCATTTTATGGGATGTCAGTAAGTCCTGAAATGAAGAGGTGCTATATATTAAGCCAAAGGTGACTATGACATACTGAAAGGGATACACAGTATAAATGGATTGAATCCACTTTTCTCTCCAGTGCATAAATCACTCTTTTATAAATAAATATATGGAGAAAGGAACATTGATTGTCTGTTGGCCCAAATTCATGGCCTTAACTCAGATTATGGCTTGCTGAACCAAGCATATCATGTAATGAATCAATCATAACCTACCACTTCTTGAAAATGATTAGATGCTATAGGCTCCCATAGGTGGTCGTCATTTCTAATCCTTTACCTTCTTTATGTATCACATTTGTAGTTCACTCATATTATCCTTGCAAAACTATAATCCAAAATGACCTGAGTGCAGTATATCTTCCCCTATGTGATCTCGCTTATACTTTAAGATCTTCTTTGGAGGCCTAGTTCTGATTCACCACTATTGGGGGAAGGCTTTGGGGAAGGCTCTGTCTCACCACTATCAGAGAAAGATGTTTGCTCTACTGATCTTCACAGGACACGCTAAGGCAGTGCATTTTCAGAGCACCTTTAAGACTCTTCAATCTTTTCTTGAATTGCATTCCCATTTCTTGTTCCTCCTGCTGAATCTAATTACTTAAGAATTCCTTATTGTTGTTCTGACATTTATGTTGTTTTTTTTTTTAATCCAGGTTTTGATTATCATTTATTTTCGTATTACAGATTTTAATTTTGTTAGTTACTTTGTAGAACTTTTAAAATCAAAAGGCAAGATCCAAATGTAATAAATCTATCACAATCCTGTAGGATAGGTATGTTTGAAAGATGGTTGTTCACCTAGTACTATCTGGTGAACTTCATGGGTGAGCAGATGCTTGAACTTGCCCTCTTATGAGAGGTTCATTTCCCAGGTTTCAAGGCCACATTCACCAAGTCTAGATTTTAATCTCACATTTTATTCTATACTATGTAGGCCAGTGGTTCTCACACATTTAGCTCCAGGACCCACTTTTTAGAATGAGAATCTGTCAGGACCCACCAGAAGTGATGTCATGACCAGAAGTGACATCATCGAGCAGGAAAATTGCTAACGATCCTAGGCTGCAATCCTACCCACGCTTACCCAGGAGTAAGTCCCATTTACTATTATTGTTAAAAGCATATACATAATAGCCTGTTAAAAGTACAAATCTGTAACATATCCCCAAATGCAGTCACATACCATGGTAGCATCAAGTCTAATACATTAAAAATACAATATTGAAATCAATGGGGACCCACCTGAAATTGGCTCACCACCCACCTGGTGGGTCCTGACCCACAGTTTGAGAAACACTGTTGTAGAGCATTGTCAAGGAACTAAAAATAGAAATAAAAACTAAGTGAACACCTGAAAAATACTGAAGCTAACAAAGAGCAGGGATGTTAAAGCTCCACTAAGTGCAGAGAAAGGCTAAAACAAATATCCTTGCCAGAAGTTCAATAGAACTCTAAGCCTGGACCATTGTGATCTGACGTCAACAAAGCCCACTCCCATATAAACTTGGTGAATATGACCTTGAAACCTGGGAAATGAACATCTCACTATGTAATAGGTGTGGCCACAGAAGCCTTACAGCCCAGTGGAAGCTGGGAAGCAACTGGAGTTCTACTCAGGGAAGGGGACTTTTGCCTCCTTCCCCTGGGGAAAGCCCCAAGCCTCGCAATGGGGCTTCTCAGGCCTGTGCTGGGTATTTTGCCAGCACAGTCTTTAGACACTCCATGTCCAGCCTTCTAGCCTGACACAGAGTTCTGGAACCAGCGAAGCAGAGTTCTGTGCTCTAGTCACCTCTGGAAGGCTTTCAGTGGACCCCAGAGGTTGCATACATCCACCTGTGGTCTCTGCGGGCTTCAGATTGCCCTTTTTGGTTGAAAAACGCTGCTTTCACTTTCCCTCCTGACGTTTTTGTGCCATATAAGGCATTCCGAAGCCTGGGGAAATCCTCCAGGATCTTCCCCATGCCTCAGAATGCCTTATACGGCATAAAAAGGTCACAAGAGAAACTGGAAGTAGCTTTTTTTTTTTGGCCAAAAAGGCCATTCCGAAACCCGCTGAGGCCACAAGCAGATATGCACAGCCTCTGTGGGCTTCAGAAAGCCCTCCAGAGGCAACTGAAGCTATGCTGGAGGGGCCAAGTCTGGCTCAATGTGGGTCTGGGGGACCTGTGTTGAGCCAGATTTGTGGAGGCCCCACCTGTATATAGATGCAGCTGAGCACTATGGGCACAATCTAATTGTGCTCTGGGCTGGCGCAAGTCCCTTGTGCCAGCCCAGGAGGGTCACACACATGCTGTAAAGCATGTTTGCGCCTCGGTGCAAATAAGCTGTGCCAGTGCTGCCTCCATGGTGGTGGTAGTGGGTGAGTATGCATCGGCTGAGCTTGGCTGACACAGGGGCCTGGCGGGCGCGGGAAAGGCAGGGAGGAGGCGGGACGGAGGCGTTTCGGGGCAGGAGAAGGGTGGTTGATGGGCGTTCCTGTGGTGGGCAGGGAGTGGGAGGTGGGACCAGAACCCGACAGTTATGCTGGATCCTAGCCCCGTTCTCCAAGTAGCACAAAGCAACTTCAGGCTGCTTCATTCTACTTGGCTCCGTGCCCCCTCTGAGGTGGCGCAGATCCAGGTAGACTAATCAGGACTGCTGCAGCTCTCCTCTGGGTAAGGGGAAAAGTTTCGCCTTGCTCCTGGCTGAGCTACAGACAGCCCCAAAGTTGCACTGGGTACAGTTCAGGCCCACTGGCCTACCTGTTCCAGTGCAAGTTAGGATTGTGCTGTATCTGGATCCTGAAGCAATCTCGTTGTTTTCTCACTGGTTTGACCCATGATAAGCTGGTTTCATGCTGTCTTTGAGGAAGGGTAAAGTCTGAAGTGATTGCTACTAGAAGCCAACCTGTTTCCACAGTAAATCAGTTGCTAATTGCAAGTGTGAGGGCACTTCTGATTCAGCTTCGCCACCTTTGCTAGCTGCCTCACAGGTGTCAGTGGTACGTGACTTTGTAAGACCTTAGAAGGCACCGGCGATATTTTCGAGTGCACCGAGCTTTTGTTTTTGCAAGTCTATTCTGCTCCTTCAAGGTGGAGAGCAATTCCAGTGTTGTATTTTTTTTCTCCAATTGATTTCTTGTCAGGAATAACAAGATCAATCAAAACACATGGCTAATAAAATGGATATAGAAGCCATAAAAGTCTGAGGAACATGCTGTCTGGCAGGCTGAAAATGAGCGGCAAGAAAATAAGGCCAAACCACTGTACAAATCTCAGCCTTCTTTCTTACATTAGAGGCTCATTCATGCTTCCCAGCAACGTTTTCTCTTTCATCCAATTAAATTAATGTCAAGGAATGCATAATCATGCTGTATGTCTCTGAAGCCTGGAGGTCTGTATATTCCCTGTTTCAAGCCATTGCATCACTGACTCAAGGCAGCCACTGGAGAATATGTTCCTGGCACAGGGAAGTCTGCTTGTCTCATCACAGAGAGGCTGGAACTACAGCAGGATGGGGCTGCTGTTTTCGTAGCAGCCATATGTGAACCACAATCTGTGATGTGTCTGTGATTTATACATGATCTTGTAGTACACTCTTCCATTTTTTGAGCCACCAATGACTAGTGGAGGTTCTAGGCTTTTTCCCATCCAGGGCCACCCCTGTATTTGCCGCCCTGCACCAAAAATAATGGCATTGATGTCATTGCATCACATCACACTTCTGGAATCATGCTGGGAGTTCAAGGCTCTCCTGGCACAATTCTACGCTGCTCTGGGGCGTGTCTTTTGTCTCAAAGGAGATGAATGATGCGTGGCCCAGGCCCCAGAGTGGTGTGGAATTGCACACGGAGTGGCTGCCATGTTACGTGAAAATCCCCTTTTGCCTTTAGTTGTGATTTTCTCTTTACCTGGTTATGTACTATGGACTGAAGTATCATGCAGGTTAAACCTCAACACACAGGTCACAATCAGGTCAAGTCACAAACTTACACAACCTCCACTTCCCTGTGGTTATAGGCATCTTAAATCCACCCCCCTGATCATACATTATAGGAAGAAGTCTGGCATAGTAAATCATTGTTTAAGTGTCTCCTATTCATTGTATTGTTTTAACCCAGTCTCCTACATTACTGTATTAATTTAACCCAATCACTGCTTAAGTACCGTATGCAAAATTGAACTGCCTTCCTGGGTTGCCCATTCATTGTATTGTTTAAGTTCCCCCAGCTAGGAAGCCAGCCATTAGACCCCATTGAATTTTGCTGATAAAGGACATCCTGATCTTTTCAATGTTTACCCTGCTGGATGGTGGTAAGGAAGTTACAGTTCTGGGAACTGTAGTTTTGGGGAGAGGCTAGGAATCTCTAATTTTCCACAATGGGGGGGAGGGTGTGGGTTGAGGGAACCATTACACCAGATTGATATAAAACTGATATTGGTTTGTATTATAGATGCAGGACTAGTATTCTTTGAAGTTCATGTATTCTTAGTGTACATAACACCCCTGATCCCATTGCTCACTAAATACCAATCTCCATGCTGTCTTTTCCACCTCTTTTTTTGCTCCTTGGCTTCCAAGAGTCAAGTCTGTGGTCCTTCTAAAATTCAAATTCCAAATACTTAAAGAGGTACGAATAAGACAAAATGGGAAAAATATGTATGTGTATTTTGGCTAATACGTTCTGACAGCAGAATTTGGGTTTCAGAGTGCGGACATACACTGAAAAAGTAGGAGAGAGGGTCTCTGCGCAGGTTCATTGGATGCAAAAAAACTGTAAGATGTGGAAAAAGCCTGTCAAATGGACCAAGGGGATTGAAGGGCCTTGACGGACGAGGAATAAAACACAAAGTACAGAGACAAATGCAATTTTCTCAGTGAAAATGGAAGTTTCATCAGGAGTTATTACCCAATACTAAAGAATCCGAGGCAGGAGGAGATAGCCAATAAAGCAAGAAGATAGCAGTTTATTATTTTTCAGAGGTAGAAGTTTAAGATCCTTCTTGGTAATATCTTTTTGAGTGCTGGTGAAGCCCGAAACATCATTTTCTAGTGGGTAACCTTCACTTGAGCATCACACCTGAAGTTCCTTTTAACTTGTTGAGAATGAAATGATCATTGCTCAGGGCAGAACCTGCAGTCAGTGCTAATATTTTTTTAAAAAAGCATATAGTGGTATAGTGATTATACCACGAAGGGCACAATCCTAACCAGGTCTACTCAGAAGTAAGTCCTGTTTTGTTCAATGGGACTTACTCTCAGGAAAGTGTGGTTAGGATTGCAGCCTAAACCGATAAGTGTTGGGCTCTTAGAGTAAACTGGGAGCCTGGAATCAAATCCACCTGCAGCCATGAAACTCCTTGAATTAGCTTGGCTCTTTCAGCTTACCCTACCTCAAAGGTTTACTGGGAGAATAAAGTGTGTGTGTGTGATTCTCAAAATGACACAAAAATTCCATGTATGCTGAAATTAAAATATCTCCTTCCTAGATTTTCTGATGGCAAAATTCTGGATAAGTTCATTGATGCCAGCTTGATAATTCTTGTCTGCTTATAGTAGGGAAAGTGTGAATCAAGTCTGTCTTGACACATTATTGTTCTCTGACTGTTTTTAAAAATTATTTTCAACTGAGAAAAAGAGTGTTCTGCAGAGCTGTTAGTAGTAGTCAATGTTAGAAAAATGTTTAGTGTAATCTATACACTTGGAAATACACATTGTATTATGTTTTTCAGTATTGTATCATGAAGATCAATAGGACTGAATTTCATTCTTCCTGTGTCATTAGACTTTGTGTGTATATAACAGTGGAACTGCCGTACTCCTCCATAAAGATTCATGTTCAAGTCAACAAGGTATGAGTCAACAAGCTTTTGGAAACCTTGTGAATATTGTTCATCAGATAAGTCCATATCGTTTTAGAAAATAAAATATACTTGATTTTTCTTACACTTCACCCCTGCTTTTCATATGAGCTTCAAGTGTATCAATTATAGCAGGAGTGGGCAAACCTCTTTAACATAAGAGCCACAACAATAAACATCAGATGTTTGAGAGATGCAATTTTTAAGAAGCATTTAAATTGTTGAATATATTTACTCCCCATGAATATTAAACTTACGTTTTAATCCAGTGGACTTTCAGTTTATACCCCATAAATAATTATAAAGCTTGACAATTTTTTATTTATCTTTTGTATTTAATTGTGATGCAAAAAAAGACCTGGAGTATTGCATATAGTTCTGGTTGTCTCATCTCAAAAAAGATATAGTGGAAATGGAATAAGTGCAGAAGAGAGCAACCAAAATGATTGCTGGGCTGGGGCACCTCCCTTATGAGGAAAGGCTACAGCATTTGGGGTTCTTCAGCCTAGAAAAAGGGGACATTACTTAGACATACAAAATTATAGAGGTATGTTCTTCTCCCTCTCACACAACACCAGAACAAGGGATATCCACTAAAATTGAACGTTGGAAGAATTAGGACAGACAAAAGAAAATATTTCTTTACCCAGCGTGTCATTAGTCTGTGGAACTTCTTGCCACAGGATGTGGTGATGGCACCTGGCCTAGATGCCTTCAAAAGGGGATTGGACAGATATCTGGAGGAAAAGTTGAGTTTTTTTTACAGGTTACAAGCCAAGACGGGTATGTGCAACTGCCTGGTTTTAGAAGTAGGCTACTTCAGAATGCCAGGTACAAGGGAGTGGCAACAGATGCAAGTTTTTTGCTGTCTTGGGTGCTCCCTGAGGCATCTGGTGGGCCACTGTGAGATACAGGAAGCTGAACTAGATGGGTTGTTGGCCTGATCCAACAGGGCTCTTCTTATGTTCTTAAGGTGCTCTGCCAACATATTTCCATGAGCTGCACATTATATGTCAAAGAGCTGTATGCAGTTTGTGAGCCATGGTTTGATTACACCTAAATTATAGCATAGTAAGTAAATAAAAAAAACTTGTTTCTAAGATTCTCGAACACAATCATCATTTGCTTGTTTTTTCCTGATTCTCTTGCAGATCTGGGCTTCTTTGTACTTAGTATCAGGCAGGACAGCTTATGACACGTCTTCAGATCTTTCTAAATCGTTCTTCAACATGTGTAAATGGTCTGCTAACGATTGACAGAGGTCTGCACAGGTTTTCAAATCCAATTCTTTTTCTTGGAGTGCTTGACTTGAGCGATGAAAGAGTTGTAAAATTTCATTCTTGAGGTCAAGTCATGAATACAGACTCTAGATCTTACATCTTGCTGGAAACATTTTCTGCCTCTCGCATAGTTTTTCCCTTTTGTGTCTGGTCTTCTGCTATATTTTCTAATGCAGCCACAGTCTTTGAGCAGGACTCCAGAATTGCACTTGTTGCCAGACAATCATTGCCCCCAAATATTTTAAGAACTTCCCATCGGTGTGTTGAGGCAGAGAAAAATGTATAAAGTAAACTGAACTGTTGAGAAAAAACTTGCTGCGACCAGGCAACAATCAACAGCACTATGGCCATCAAGACTGAGACAGTGTGCAGCACATGGTGTGAACATGGCATATTTGTTGTGTTCTGAAATTTCCTCTGCATTCCCTGATAACACCCTGCTGTTTGCAGCATTGTCCCATGACTGACTTTTGCAGTTACTTAGCAAACTTGGCACACATAACGCAGTATTTAATTTGCCATTTCTTCACCTGTGTGGCTATGTGGCTTTTCAAATTGAGGAATGCTATAAAATAACTTCTTCAACTGATTTTCCATATGAGGGAGACATATACCTTAGTACGCTACTCACCTGATCAATATGTGATCAATATGTGAAAGATCAGGCTTATTGTCAACAACCTGAAGTGCCCAGTGGTACTTACTTCATCCACAATAATGGAAGGAACTTTGGCACTCATTTGATCAATCTGTTCATCATGTATTGACCTGGATGTGTATGAGGGGTTATCTCTGCCAGCATTCCCATATTTTGAGATATGACCTGCTAAAAATGGGTCAGACTGGATCACGAACTCCAACAATTCCAAGAAACATCCATTTCCACCCACGGGGGGAAGTATGTGTAATGGAGTGTAAGGAAATCTGATTTTTTTCCCATAATATCTGCTTCAATCTTTTTTTTAAATATGAAATCCTATTTTAAAAATCTTTTTTTTATGTGCCTATCCTTTGCTGGTGCCTTAAGTTTGTGCTTAGTCTGTCTATTATGCCTTAGTCTGCCTAGGGCAGGGGTCGCATGTGGCTCTAGAGCCGCATGTGGCTCTTTCAGCTGTCTGCTGCGGCTCCTCCGGGTGAAAGTGGCAAAGGGGGCAACAGGAGGCACCTGTGTTGGGAGGGCAGGCTGCTTCCCTCCACCCCCTGAGCTCACTGCCCTCCTCTCCCTTCACCCCCACTTGCCCCACATTGGTTTCCCTTTTCAATTTTGCCTACTCTGCAGGCTTAAGCTCCCTGTTTTTCCCTTCCCCAACTCTCCAGCAGGATGCCGTCCTCCTCAGCCATTGCGAGCCCTTGCAGCCCACCTTTCCCTGAGCAGGTCCCCACTCAATGCAAGGAGAGGCTTTTCCTCCACAGCTGAGAAGACATCCTGTGTGTCTACTCAGTAGTAAGCCCCATTACAGCACATGAAGCTTACTCCCAGGAAAGGATGCCTGGGATGGCAGCCTTGAAGCCTGCTCAAGGTCAAGGACAGGTGAGTGGGAGCCTTCGCAGGTCTGTTCAGAGCAAGCCCTGATGTAGTCCCTGGGCTACTCCCAGGAAGGTGTGGAGGGCTGTAGCCCCAGCCCCCTCCTGTGCAGGTCTACTCACAAGTAAGCTGTAGTCAGTGGGGCTTCCTCCCAGGAAGGTGTGGAGGGCTGTAGCCTCAGCCTCCACCTGTGCAGGTCTACTCACAAGTAAGCTGTAGTCAGTGGGGCTTCCTCCCAGGAAAGTGTGGAGAGGACTGCAGCCTGAGAGCTCCAACCAACTTGTCTGCTCAGAAGTCCCATTGTAGTCAATGGGGCTTACTCCCACGATATTGTGGAGAGGGTTGCAGCCTGAGGGAGGGAGGGTAGGCAGGCAGGGCAGAAGCTGGCCTGTGGCTGCCCCCCTTCCCCACCCCAGCTCTGGCTTCTTCTCATCCCCACCTCTGGAGTCTGTGTCCTTTTTTCCTTCCAGCAGGGTGCCTCTGGAAGGTGGGGGGAGTTCTTTAGTATCCATGTAAGATAAGCAGATGTCATAACCTCCATATGTATTGGAATCCTGGAAAATCTGGTGAGGAGGTAGATGTGGTGTCAGCAGTGGTCCCTTTAAGGGTAGGGCCTGGGCATCCAGCAGAGTGTGCTGCACAGCTGCAGCCACTTGAAGGCAATAAGGCCCTCAGGGATATAAGGAGCACCTGAGGCAGGAAGGGGGGTGTGGGTTGGAGAAGGAGTGCATGTTGGAGGGGAGACTGATTTGCCTTATTGACTTTGATACTCTGACTGATTTGACAGACTTACTTTGGATTCTGACCTTGGACTGTGACTTGGCTTATTGACTTTGGACTCTGCCCTGGATACTCTGACTGAGTTTGTGACTAATGGACTGCTGGAGACACTGGAGTTTGAAGTGTGGCTGCTGTGCCCAAGAACTGCTGAGGACCCAGGGTCTGCTGTAGTGGTGGGAGGCTGCTGGCAGGAGAGAGGACCTCTGCAGGTTGAACAGGCGAGCTACCCTGGAGGTGGGGTCCAGCAGGAGTGCAGGGCAGAACCAGGGTCATTTGTTGGGGGAAAGAAGGGGAGCTAATTTGCTTAAAGTGGGCCTAATTCTCCAGGCAGAGAATGGCCTTGGAATCAGGCAAAACACCATAGAGGACCAGGCGTCTGAAAACGCAGGACAAGAATGTATGACAAAACTAACTAAAAGCTACAAGAGGGGGCTACATTATAAAAATGGGACCTATAAGAGCATAAAGGTAAAAAACGATATATGCAGTATTATCTTCATTTTAGATGTCAAAAGGGTTTTGTGGCTCCTGAGGTTTTTTTTCCTCCGGAAAACGGGTCCAAATGGCTCTTTGAGTGTTTGCTGACCCCTGGCCTAGGGGGTAATCCAGCCCTGCCATGAACCCTGAATACCTTACAGCAGTGGTTCTCACACATTTAGCACCGGGACCCTCTTTTTAGAATGAGAATCTGTCAGGACCCACTGGAAGTGATGTCATGACTGGAAATGACATCATCAAGCAGGAAGGGGGGTAAAGGGGGTAATCTGTACCCAGGCCCAGGGTCAGAAAGGCGGCCCAGGACTCAAAGGAGGGAGCCCAGAAAGTTCCTGGGATCTGACATTTTCTTATCTCACCTGAACTCATGGTCTGCACATGATGTTGGGGGCACAACTGTGCGCATGCAGTGGCAACTGCTGCTGCAAGCCATGCACACTGGGTCCAGTAATGCATCCATGACCCTCCTTAACACTGTATAACATCTGGGAGGAAACTGGCCTCCTACAGAAGCTCTTTGACTTGTGGATCCAATAACTGTAAAGGAGTGTACAGGAGTTCAAGAACACTTGAACTCTGTGTGTTGATCACATTCAGGCTGTGGTTTTCAAACTCTGTTTGAAACCCACAGTAAGTCTTTGAGGGGGCGGGGGGGAGGCGGCAGGGGGAAGGCAGTTTGAGAGCGATCTGCAAAAGCGGAAGCGGAGCGCGATCGCCCCACTCTCCCTTTCCCTGACCGGAGGAGCACTGCAGGCGCTTGCGCAGAGCTTTCTGCACACAGGGACGCCTTCTGCAGGGACTAAAAGGTGCACCCCAGTCCCTGCAGCCCCGGCAGAAGGGAAAGCAGAGCGATCGTGCTCCGCTTCCGGTTTTGTGGAGCGTGATCACTCTGCTTTCACTTTTCCTGACCTGGGGAGCCTGGCCAAAGGTTGTGCAGGGCTCCACGCACCCCCGGGAGGCTGCAGGAGGCTTGGGCAAGTGCACCCAAGCCCCTGCAGCCCACCTGAGCGGCCTGTCTCCTGGCTGCCCCCGCCCGTTAAGGGGGCAGAGGCCAGGACCCACAGGCTGGGGCGTCGTGACGCCCCAGTTTGAATACCACTGCATTCGGGCATAGTGAATTAACTGTGTCCTTTGAGGACAATCCAGTTTCCCAGGCAGCCCCTTTCCCTTCCCCCCTTGGATTAGGATTTGTGTTTTAAAAGCCTGTCTGGAGCTTAATAGGTGACAAACAAGCAACCAACCACTGGTAAGGAGCCATGGGCAAGGCTCAGCAAAACCAGTGCAGTGCTGATTGGCCCTATGACATTGCTCTTCGAGATTTCTTTTGGTATGCAAGACAGACCTGGCGTGTGGCTTGTCCACAGTGGAAGAAAGGGTGCCCTACACATTCCTTCAGTTTAAACCTGCACCTCCTCCATGGTCTAAGCTCTGCTTCCTAGCAACAGCAGAAGGCCTTCCACTTGGGAGGCCTTTAGCAGTTAAAATTAAATAGATACAATTAAACGCTAAATAGGAATTACAGGCACGTTGGGAGTTGAGAGATATTGATTTGAATTCTACAAGAATAAACAGGAGTCCTGTTTGACTTAGCCAGGATTATATTTCACCACTAATTGAAGTTCAGTGGTGTAGCGTCCCCTTGAATATAAAGAGAACTCGGCCTCTGTGGATTGCTCCACTCGCAGCAAGGAGAGGCAGACCTTGTGATATGATTGCTTGCTTGCTGTTTTCTTGATAATGAAGCAGATGCACATTAAATCACGCACCAAGTTGCTGATTCTTTTTGCGTCTCCAAAATTCCTCAGCTATAATAAATCTGAACTGCTCCAAGCTAAAAGGATTTTGGTCAGTGACAGCTTGATCTTTGCTTCATCATTGATTTAAGGCCCCAAGTAAACTTCCTCCCACCATCAGTCCTGACCTTAGTCATATAAAAATGGTAAATACAATAAAAACTGTTATAAATTGTGTTGCAGAGATGATTTAGGGGGGTGGATTTGATACCCTTCCTTGAATTTCATCTTTCCCTGGGTTACTACTTTACTTTGGGTGGCTCCGTGAATGTTAAACACAGTTTGGTTTCCATGCAAATGTTTTATGTGGTTTGGGCCGGAGCTGCTGATGAGTAATTCAAGAAGACCCTGCTTTAGAAACAGTCCAGTGAAGATAAATGGATTCTAGGAGTTACTTAAAATATTCCAATTTGTTCCATGTAGAGGTCAGGGGATGAGAGAATAAAAAAATATTGTAGTGCTCTCCCTCTAGCTTAGGGTTGTCAAGCATAAGGCCCATGGGTTGAATGGGGCCCCTGAAAGCACTTTATCCAAACCCCATTATAATTGGGCTCTCCCAGCTTCATAATTGGGCACTCTAATATCTTGAAAACATGGACAAGATTTGCCCATTTTGGCACTTGGCAACCTTCAGTCTCGAAAGAATATGGTATCACGCTCTGAAAGGTGGTTCTGAAACAGCGTCTAGTGTGGCTGAAAAGGCCGATTCGGGAGTGACAATCCCTTCCACACTGGGAGCAAGTGCAGTCTGTCCCTGGTCTGTCTCCCTGGCTATGGGCCTTCCTTCTTTGCCTCTTAGCCTCAGACTGTTGGCCAAGTGTCTCTTCAAACTGGGAAAGGCTATGCTACACAGCTTGCCTCCAAGCGGGCCGCTCAGAGGCCAGGGTTTCCCACTTGTTGAGGTCCACTCCTAAGGCCTTCAGAACCCTCTTGCAGATGTCCTTGTATCTCAGCTGTGGTCTACCTGTAGGGCGCTTTCCTTGCACATAAGAACATAAGAACATAAGAACAGCCCCACTGGATCAGGCCATAGGCCCATCTAGTCCAGCTTCCTGTATCTCACAGCGGCCCACCAAATGCCCCAGGGAGCACACCAGATAACAAGAGACCTGCATCCTGGTGCCCTCCCTTGCATCTGACAGCCCATTTCTAAAATCAGGAGGTTGCACATACACATCATGGCTTGTACCCCATAATGGATTTTTCCTCCAGAAACTTGTCCAATCCCCTTTTAAAGGCGTCTAGGCTAGACGCCAGCACCACATCCTGTGGCAAGGAGTTCCACAGACCGACCACACGCTGAGTAAAGACGACCACACGCTGAGTAAAGGCGACGAACACGCTGAGTTTCAGCAGTGCATACATGCTAGGGATTCCAGCTCATTCCAGGACTGTGTTGTTTGGAACTTTGTCCTGCCAGGTGATGCCAAGAATGCGTCGGAGGCAGCACATCTGGAAAGCATTCAGTTTCCTCTTCTGTTGTGAGTGAAGAGTCCATGATTCGCTGCAGTACAGAAGTGTACTCAGGACGCAAACTCTGTAGACCTGGATCTTGGTATGTTCCGTCATTATCTGTTGTTTCTCCTTGAGAACAAAATGCTTATTTCAGGCTGCTTAATGATGTAACTTTCTGCATAACGATGTCACTTGTGGCTCTCAGCAGGCAGTATGAAAGCTAACTTTGGCCCTCTGTATGAAACAAGTTTGAGATTCCTGCTCTAGCTCCTTAATAATGTTCTAAGCAAGATGCAATCTTCCAGCTGTAGCCCTTCCCTTCAGTCCTGTCTGCTCATTACATGGAGTCCTATATTGTGCCTGCAGTCTTGCTGAGCCCCTATCTGGTTCTACTCATCACCTTATCTCAGCCCATTTGTATGTCACTGGGTCCAGGCAGAGACAAAGTTCCAAATGGCCACTACAGATTGGCAGCAGGTATGGAGGGACAAGGAAACTGGAGCTGGTTTCAGAGGTTTTATAGATAGTGACAGTCTACACATGGTGAATTAACAGTGTGAACATTCTGTCTCCTCCACTGCGCATGGAAAGCAATGCATGAAGCAAGCTTGCCATGTGAAGGCCCATACATATTGCTGCCTGATCATTGCTTGATTCCTACCCCTGAAAATCAGACCCATTCCAGGGAATGGGAGTTATGCAGTGTGTAAATATTGATACACATCAGTAGTTGATGTTACGTTTAGGTATCAGTGGACCACAGATGCAAGTTTGCTTCTAAAAAGGGTGATATAAAATAAGCTGTTCTTCTACAAACGTGGGCAATGACAGTTCTCAGTGGGGAAACACACAGCTATGATTAAAGTGGAGTGGCTGTTTCAAGAAAGAAAACTGATTCCCTTTAGAACTCTTATGGGTTGAATCAAACTGGGACATCCTATTTAAACACCAGAACCAGGGAACATTCACTAAAATTGAGTGTTGGGAGGGTTAGGACAGACAAAAGAAAATATTTCTTTACCGAGCGTGTAATTAGTCTGTGGAACTTCTTGCCCCAGGAAGTAGTGATGGCATCTTCTCCAGATGCCTTTAAGAGGGGATTGGACAAATTTTTGGAAGAAAAGTTCACCATGGGTTACAAATCATGGTAGGTACCGTATTTTTCGCTCCATAAGACGCACCTGACAATAAGACGCACCTAGTTTTTAGAGGAGGAAAACAGGAAAAAAAATATTCTGAACCAAATAGTGTAATATTTAATAAACTATAACAGAATAACATTTGAACCATGTAAAGTGAACAGCAGTCAACAGTGGCATTAAGAACCATTATCACTGTCATTAACAAATGGAGAGACTAGTTTTCTAGAAACCCCAAGAACTCATCATCGCTAGAGTCAGAATTTATGAAGCTCACAAAAGCAGGTGCACACAAATAGGGGATCACATTATCTTTCTGCTACAATGATGTTCTGCCAAATCCTAATCCACTGGGCCTTGTGCCCGCTTAAGGCTGATCAGTCCCCCTTGTGCAACTCACCAGTGCAGCAAGCAAAAGTGAGTCCAGTTCCAGTCCACAGATACCAAGTAAATCAGTCCCATCAATCAGAGTTGCCAAATCAGAGTCCAGAACCAATAAGCCAAATTACAGTCCAAGGTCAGTCAAATCCATCAGGGTATCCAAGTCCAGTCACAGTCCACAGTCAGATTCCAAATTCAATAAAGTCAGTCAATCTCCTCTCCTACCTCCAACCTGCACGCCTTCAAAACCCACAAACCCTTTCTGCCTCAGGTACTCCTTATATCCCTGAGGGCCCTATTGTCTTCCAGTGGCTGCAGCTGTGCAGCACACTCTGCTGAATGCCCAGGCCTTACCCTTAAAGGGGCCACTGCTGACACCACATCTGCCTCCTCACCAGTTCTTCCGTGATTCCAATACAAATGAACAAGTGGAAAGTCCAACCACAACTTGAATTCTCAAGACACAACAAACCTCTGGATTTATGGTGAGAACCGAGCCTTACCTGGGGCTTGTGCAATAAGCAAACACTGGCATTCTGACAAGGAGACAGTTTTTTCTTTGTGATGGGGGGGGGCTTACATTCAGATGCTGGATGAGGTGAGTGAAAGCACCCCTCCCCTGCTGTGTGAGTGTGTGTGGGGGGGCAGAGCATCTGTGTGTGTAAGAGAAGGGGGCAGCCTGTGTGTGTGAGAGAGGGGGAAAAGTGTTTGTGTTGCAGAGAAGTTGTGATGCTCCAGTCTTGGGGTGGGGGGAAAGAGAAGCTGTGATGCTCCAGGTTTGGGGGGCGGAAGAGAGAAGCTGTGATGCTCCAGGCTTGGGGGGAGAGAGGATGTGATGTTCCAGGCTTGGGGTGGGGGGGAAAGAGAGGCTGTGATGCTCCAGGCTTGGGGGGGGAGAGAGAGGCTTTCCTGGGAGTAAGCCCCCCTGACTCTAATGGGACTTACTTCAGAGTAGGCATACACAGGATTGGGCAGCGAGATTGCCACCCCACCCATGCTTTCCTGGGAGTGAGCCCCAGTAACTCTGAGACTTACTTCTGAGTAGCCTCTGACTGCCTGGGGAAGCAGAGCAGAGCGAGCGGGCAGGGGGCGGGGCCAGGGCTGGGGCGGAGTTTTTTGTTTTTTGTTTTTTTTTGCAGTATTCGCTCCATAAAACGCACACACTTTCCCCCCACTTTTTTGGGGGGAAAAAGTGCGTCTTATGGAGCAAAAAATACGGTATGTGCAAACTCCTGGTTTTAGAGGTAGGCTACCTCAGAGTGCCAGATACAGGGGAGGGCACCAGGACACAGGTTGTGTGCTCCCTGACTTGTGTGCTCAGTGAAGCATTTGGTGGGCCACTGAGATTCAGGAAGCTGGACTAGATGGGCCTTTGGCCTGATCCAGTGGGGCTCTTCTTATGTTCTTATATATTTGATTAAGCCATCTTATTCTTTGATTTTGCTGAAAAGCGGTGTATAAATATTATTAATAATAAACAGTATTATTCTTGTATCAAAAGATGGTGTAGTCAAATGAGAGCCACAAATCACTGGGCCTGTGATGTTATGGCGTCTTTTGAAGGTACCGGAAACTGGATGAAATGAAGTCATGCTTCTCTCAATGCGCTTGAGAGAATGATGCATGAGGAAAAGTTGACAGCTATATGGGTGTGCTTTATCTGCAAGACACGCCACAAACACCAGAATGTAGACAATACAGAGGAGGAAGCCGTGTTATGTAACACAATAAAAAGAGGCAGCGAGCAGATGGCTTTCCCGGTCTGTTATTTGAATTAAACAAAAGCCCACACAGAATGAAATCTCAGTGTTTTCCTTCTGGGAGTATTTTTCCATGATCAATCTTCAGGGGGAGGCAATAGATTAAATGGAAGAGTAAAATGAAGCCTGTCGTTTTCAGAAGGGTAGGAAAAGGCAGCCACCTTGGGTTTGGAATAGAGTCACACGGTGGCAAACTTGTAGAGATGTTGTTATTACATCTTGGTCCTGTTCTAGTTGGCACTCACTGCTGCTCAGTGTGTGAGAAGTGTGAGTGTGAGAAGAAAGTAAAAATGAGAGTTGATAACTTTGTCAGAAAACTTATGTGTTATTTATATTTGTTGTTGCAGGGCTTATGTCAAGCCATTGGCATTACTGTATTTGGCACCTGCCAGGTCTGTGCATCAGCAGGGATCCCACTGGAGCAGCATGTCCTCCTGTTTTTTTGTTAACACAACCTCTTTGAGTAAGCAGGCAGTGACTGGATGCCACGGAAGCCTCTGCATGCCCCACAGGCACTCTCAGGGTGGCAGTGCAGGTTGGGCCTAGAGCAGCACTTTTCAGTGGTTTTCTTGTCACGGCACACTGATCTCTATGGTCTCACTTTTTGTGATGTCACTTCCAGCTTCTGGGAGACCTTCCGAGTTCTGCAGCTCTGTTTCTGGAGCAACTGTTTGCAATAATGAATTTTCTGTGCCTCTTCTGGTGGAGAAAGAAGAGGCACACCTGTAGACCTTTTGTGGCACAACAATGTGCTGCAGCACATTGGTTAAAAATTGCTGGCCTAGAGGAAGAAGATGAGTAAATTAATGGTGGTGACAACAGTGACAAGATGAGCCACTTGGGGGTGCATTGAGGGGTTCTTGCCCCAGGGTCCCACCAAACCTGGTGGGTTTTACTTACCTGATGGTGCTTACTTATTTATTAATTAAAATACTTATAGTCCACCTTTCTATTCTCAGCAGGAGGTCTGGCTCAGTTGGTAGAGCTGCCGCCTTGTATGCCTGAAGATCTGAGGCTGCCAGTTTGAAACAACCGGAAGTACCCGAGAACTGATGACATGCTGATGTACTGATGAGCTGACCCTCGGTGGCAGGAGTTGCCGTCAAGTGGAGCGTGGGAGGCGAAGGGCCAGAGAGAGGCCAGACCGGGAGGGAATCCAGCTGGAGCAAGGAGTTCTATGAAAGACTAGAACTAGTCAATTGTAAAAATCCCTACATTTAGGGGTTTAGAACAGCCTGCCTATGTAAACCGCCTTGGATTAAAGTCCGAGAAGAAATCTGACGACCAAAGAAAGGCGGTATGTAAATACCGGTATAAATAAATAAATATTCTAACTGGGACACTTAGGCTGCAATCCTAATCTATTTTCCAGCACTGACATAAGGGCAATGCAGCTCCGAGGTAAGGGAACAAACATTCCCTTACTTTGAGGAGGCCTCTGTGAGTGCCACCCAACTGCAGGATGCAGCACACGTCCCATTGGCACCGCTATGCCAGTGCTGGAAAGTGGGTTAGGATTGTACCCTTAGGGCCACTAGCAACCACCATAATACAATGTATCAACAAAACAACTATTAAACCATGACGAAATCAAAGCAATTCAATCACAAAAAAAGCAGCAAAATTAAATCATTGGGATAATGGAGGACTTTGTTAACAAGTGTATCTAAATGACATTTTGGGGCTTGATAACTAAGCACGCAGTGGGAGCTGGCTAGCTGGGCTTTATAGGGCAGAGAGTGCCATAGGCTCAGGATCAGCACCCAGAAGATCTTGTTTTTTGTTGCTGCTACTGTTCCACAGTTATTTAAGTAACTGTGGGCACAATCCTAACCGGCAGTTATGCCAGCATAGGAGCCCCTGGAGGGTCACAAACATGCTGTAAAGCACATTTGCAGCTCTGTGGGAGGAAGCTGCGTCGGCGTATCCAGATGCGCTGACGCACGGAGGCTGGCAAAAGTCTCTGTGGCGGCTTCCTTCCCGCCGCTTGTGCCAGTGTACCCATGCCGACACAAGTGGCAAAGGTAGGCGTGGAGGGTGGGGAGGAGGTGGGAGGGGGTGTTTCTGGGTGGGGGGAGGGCGGGTGATGGGCGGCCCTGGGGGCGGGCACGCGGAGAGCTGGGGGCGGGGCTGGGACCTGGCGGTTATGCCGGATCCCAACCCCCGTCCCAAGGGAGAACGGAGTGGCTTCGAGCCGCTCCGCTCTCCTAAGACTTGCGCCACCTCCAGGGGTGTCTGCTGTCACCTCCAGAGGTGGCGCAGTTTCGAGGAGACTCATTGGGCCAGCAGCCCTTACCCAGGGGCAAGGGGAAGAGTTTCCCCTTGCCTCTGGGTGAGCCGCTGCTGGCCAGAAACCCACGTTGGATGCAGCGCAAGCCTCCTGGCTTTCCTGCTCCAGTGTGGGTTTGGATTGCGCCCTGTGGCATCTAGGGTTTAGGACCAAGTTTAGTAGAAATGAACCAATGCAGTGTCTATGGAAGTTGTTTGTGAAAGACTTTAGGGGAGAGTTGTTGAGATGGTGACCATAAGAGACAAGATACAAAAATAGGATCTTGTGTCACCTTTAAGACAAACACACATGTGGTGAAAGCTGCCATGGACTACAGATCACATCATTTCATCACAAGATTAGCCTCCATTCCAGGAGCGTCCCTACTTTTATTTATTCTGCATAACTAATTGACTGCAATTCAGTGTCTCTTTTGGGGAACAAGCAAACCATTGGCCTTGAGGACAGTATTACAGAAGCTGCAGACAGAAGCACCAGGGTAGTTCCAAAAGCCTCTCCCATATAAATCTTGCAATGCTTGCACAGCATTTTCATTGGAGTGAGGCAGTACTACCATCTAATTCCAAGACACTCTGTCTTCCTTACATGCTGAGTCTTCAACAAAAATAGGAGAACAATCTCCTGGTAGCATGAATGAATGCATCAAGAAGTTCTAATTTCCCTCCTATTTTTCTATGCTGCATGTTAATTATCAGGCGCAAACTGCCTTCGAGGCTTGAGTCATGCTGCTTGAAAAGGGGGATGCTGAATTGAATCTTCTTTGCAGCTTGTGGGTTGGACTTAAACCATCATGTCTGAATCTGCTGTCAGAGAATATTTTCACACTTGCTGCCTTAGAAACACCCTTCTTTGGAGGTATCTTATATTGGAATCAGTGGGATTTAGCTCTAAGCCAGTCTGTTAAACTGATGCATATATAAATGATGTTAGTTGTTTCTACTGTATTTACTGCCAGAAAAAAATGGTTTATTTTTAGTCTGATTGACATCATCCAACCACTTAATTACCTGGGAGGAGTTCCTGCTGAAGCCAATAGGGCTACTCTGGAGAAAGTGCTTTGAAACTTACCACCTTTTTTTTTTTGGCTAATATGATTAAGTAGCTGCCTTTAGTAGAACCAGTCAATATATTGTATTTTAGCTGCCTGGGGAATACTGTAAGTGTGTTTCAGATGCTGAGCTAACAAAGCAGGCAGGTTCAGGTTGAAAAGAGGTTGCATTTAGTTGGGGCATGTGGGAGGGTGGCTGGGTATTCAACCAGCAGAGGTTTGCATTACATCAGTGAAAACTAATAACAGTCTTCCCTATGGGCCTTCCTTGTAAAAAGGATGGGGCATGCCAATCACAGAGGTTGGGATGTGTAAATCCTTCTAGGTCTGTGTAAAATTTATCAGGGGCTGCAAAATTTCCACAAATTTGGAGCTAAATTTTCATGGAGACACAGCTTGCAGATCCAAAAAGACCAACTGGAGAGTCCAGGGACAACTGGCAAGCCAAATAGTGTCATCGGAAATAACCCATGCAAGGCCAATCGTACTGCAAGCCAGAATTTTGAACTTGGGTAGAGAGCTGTCAAAAGTTGTGTGACAAAGCACTTGGTTGGTCTCTGGTCCTCTATTATGTCAAGAAAGCAATTGCCTTTTAAAAGGGTCTATTTTCTTTGCTTTATCTTCTGAGTAGGTATTTGTGGCTGCTAAATTTAAAGAGATAAAACACGAGCAGGTGATTTCAGAGGAAATATTTGCCTTTGTCATAAAACTTCCAGGGTA
The DNA here is from genome assembly GCF_035046505.1 of Tiliqua scincoides. Lineage (NCBI taxonomy): Eukaryota > Metazoa > Chordata > Lepidosauria > Squamata > Scincidae > Tiliqua > Tiliqua scincoides. Next base: position 7,470,234 of record NC_089825.1, read on the forward strand.
ATGGAAGGCTTTTTATTAAACATATATAAAGCAACCAAGGCGACCTTGTGATGCCAGGGGAGGCAATCCCTTGGAGAGGCCATTCTCCCCTGTTTAGCATCACTGATCTCTTTTACAGAAGTGCTGCAGTGCAGGGACAAAGTTTTCTTTCCAAGTCTCCATGCAGTTTACTTCTCTCTGCCTGCCAGGCTTTGCCTCTCTTTCTGGCCTGCATACATTTTATGAAGCTGCCAAACACTGATTGAGGGTCAGACTAGATGAGATGTTAAAACACATCATGGTCTGTCTAGTTTGGGTTTTCTGTAAATCTTAAAACAGCAGCCAATTGTCTTAAATTGGGACCACCAGATGGAAGTGGAGGGTGTTAATTCTGTTCCACTTCTGTGTTGCAAATACTGCCCCACCCCAAGGCTGTGATGGCGCCTTTGAATGTTGCACTGCAACATGCCATTTGTCCAGGCTGCTCCATGGACCTGGGGAGGATAAAAGTGGACCAATGCAGCCAATGAGGAGATCCCCACCTGGAGGATAGCCAGCAGGACTTACCCATTCTGGGTTGCCTGCAGACTCCCTGTGACAAGCAAAGGAGCTCAGGAGGAGGACAGTGGGTGTATCAACCCCCTCCCCCAGGCCTGAGACCCTGTCTGAGCTGCTTCCACCCTGCCCAGTTGTTGATCCAATGGGATCGGCCCTTCCAGAAGCCTCTCCCTGCCAGACAGGACCTTCAGGCTCATAGCCACAATCCAAAGGACCAGGAGAGCCCTCTCCCCCCTGAAGACTGATACCATAACGGGTACTAGGGGTGCAGACACCACTGCTGTCTTTTTCTTCTTTCCTGCTGGTGAGTCTCTCTCTCCTCCTCCTCTCTCCCTGTTTGGGTCTGTCTTCCTTCCTTCTGTCTCTTCCTCTTCTTCCCCCACTGTGGTTCCACATTCTCAGTTTACTAGGCTGGCAGGCAGAGGCACTGGCCAGCATGCCATTGGGTAAGGGAGGTGGCATTTGGTGCCTCCTGTGTTAGAAGGCCTTGGGCTGGCCCTGGTGGGAGTTGTCTACATGATCCAACCCATGTCTGCATAGGTGCCGCTCTTACAGTTCATCCCAAGGAATCAGGGGGATGCAGGGAAAATGGCTGAGTATGCTTGGCTGTGATGGACTGGGAATTAATTCATTCCTGTTACATGCTGCATCTGTTTTGGCCTATTGAAATTAGCCTCTTTCTTTTCCAGCACTGTGAATACACTGGGACAGTCCCCACAAAGTCTCTCTAGCCTTAAAACATGATTGCTTTTTCCTTGGTGCCTAACTAGGCACTCATACTTTATAAAAGCCTTAATTGGGTGAGAAGCCGAATAACATGGGTTTGGAAGCAACACACACCTCACCCCTTATTCTCGTAATAGACTCCCACTAAAATAAAATAAGGCTTAATAAAACTTCCACTTGGAAAACTCATTTGCTTGGGCTATTGATTTAATTAGCATGAATCTATTTGTTTTTATCACCAGCCATGGTGCTTAAAATGCAGAAAGTGGAAGTTCCAGAAAAGTGCTCTTAGAATAGCTGCCTTGATTTGCTCTGGACGGGACTGGTATTGCTGAGATGCAGAGGATGCTTTACTTTTGCTGGTCCATCTTTGAGGAGGTCACTAAGAACATTATACTCAAGGGCCAGCAGTTGCTGTGATTTTTAAACATAATACTTTTGTTGCAGAAAGCAAAATACCATAGCTTTTCAGAAACAGAAAGGTTGCAGGAGGGGGGGGAGCTTAAGATCATCCAGCAAGCTTCATAACTGTATGGACATTTGAATGAAGGACCCCCTACTCATAGAATCATGGCATGGACCTTAAAGGCCATCTAGTCCAACCTCCTACTTGGGGCAAGAAAATCCTCTTTGGAATGCCTCTAAATTGTGCTTGTCAAGCCTCTGCTTGAAGAACTCCAGTGAGGGAGAATCAAACATTTCCATTGGTAATCAGTTCCACTCTTACCATTAAGAAATTTCTCCTTCATTCAGAATATAGAATTTTTATTTCTAAGGGCACAGAACTTGGGGAGATTGTCTTCCTTTCTGCTTATTTCTTTTTGACTGGGTCTCTTAGGAAGAGCTTCAGACTGAAGAGCTCTTTCCCCACAGTGCTCTTTAGCTTTTTAATTGTACTCATTTCACATACGCGTGTGTCTCTCAGGGCAACTTTCAAGGCATCCCAGACTGAAGCCAGAGAGATGCCATCTGTGCTATTTAATGTGAAAGATGGTATGGTTTCCTTTTTAGTTTCTTTTTTGCTATACTTTTTCTTTGAAGCAATGATGGGTTCAGGAATCAGGATAGTGAAACACATCATTGTCCAAGTATCTGCATAGTTTTGATGACTGGTGCATACCCTGAGGTCATGGAGCTAATATTTGAGCTAACTACTATCAGAGTCCATGAGACAGAGGTTAAAATATAATCTGTTCATGAGTAGGTTTTAAAACAAGGGACATTTGTAGTCTTCCTGGCAGTGGCATAGTTAGAGAAGGTGCAAAGCACTAAGTTTTGCAGGGAGCTTCACCGCAGCATGTAAGGTGACCCTCACCCTCCCCTTTGGAGCCATTCCAGGCAGAGGCATACACCTGGAATGGCTTCTGAGGGGCCCCTTGCGCTCTACAGTGAGGTTTCCTGCAAAACTTAGTGCTTCTAAGTGCCCTCTAGCTATGCCATTGCTTCCTGGATTAGGTAACCTCCAGGTGTAAGTGCAATTGTATTTTTTTAACAGATTTAAAAGACCTGTTTGCAGGCGTTTCTTTTTTCTATGGTTTATCTTCCAGTCATTTTTAGAATACAGACAAGATTTATTTCACCTCCACAAATCACCTTTTCTTCCTTAAAGGAAGAAAAATATTATAGGGCTTCCTTAAAGTAGGGGAATTGGTCTTTATTTGAGACAGTGAGAAAACATCCAGCAAGAAAACTGAACATTTAGAAGTGGACAATTTGATGTCTTCTGTAGTGGGCGGCAATCTGAATGGGTGTGTGCTTGTGGAGGGACAGAGTTCACCACCGGTTCACACTGTTGCAAATGTGCTGTAAGCCACTTTTGTGAACCTTACTGGGGGTCTAGTGCTCGAGCTAGCCCAGCATGAGCCTGTGCTGGGCCCATGGTCAGTAAGTGTGAAGTCATGCACATTGGGGCAAAAAAATCAAAACTTTAGATATAGGCTGATGGGTTCTGAGCTGTCTGTGACAGAGCAGGAGAGAGATCTTGGGGTGGTGGTGGACAGGTCGATGAAAATGTCGACCCAATGTGCGGCGGCAGTGAAGAAGGCCAATTCTACGCTTGGGATCATTAGGAAGGGTATTGAGAACAAAACGGCTAATATTATAATGCCGTTGTACAAATCTATGGTAAGGCCACACCTGGAGTATTGTGTCCAGTTCTGGTCGCCGCATCTCAAAAAAGACATAGTGGAAATGGAAAAGGTGCAAAAGAGAGCGACTAAGATGATTACGGGTCTGGGGCACCTTCCTTATGAGGAAAGGCTACGGCGTTTGGGCCTCTTCAGCCTAGAAAAGAGACACCTGGGGGGGACATGATTGAGACATACAAAATTATGCAGGGGATGGACAGAGTGGATAGGGAGATGCTCTTTACACTGTCACATAACACCAGAACCAGGAGACATCCACTAAAATTGAGTGTTGGGAGAGTTAGAACAGACAAAAGAAAATATTTCTTTACTCAGCGCGTGGTCGGTCTGTGGAACTCCTTGCCACAGGATGTGGTGACGGCATCTGGCCTAGATGCCTTTAAAAGGGGATAGGACAAGTTTCTGGAGGAAAAATCCATTACGGGTTACAAGCCATGATGTGTATGCACAACCTCCTGATTTTAGAAATGGGTTATGTCAGAATGCCAGATGCAAGGGAGAGCACCAGGATGAGGTCCCTTGTTATCTGGTGTGCTCCCTGTGGCATTTGGTGGGCCGCTGTGAGATACAGGAAGCTGGACTAGATGGGCCTATGGCCTGATCCAGTGGGGCTGTTCTTATGTTCTTATGTTCTGCTGCCCAGCACTCTTTGTGAAGCAGTGGGTGGCAAAAAAGTAAGATGGGGTGGAGGGAGATGGGGAGGAGGAGTTCTGGGGTGGGGAGAGAGTGGGGGGAAGGTGTGGTGGGGGAAAGAGCAGGGTAGGAGGGGTTAGGACCAGTGGAGCTCAGCTCTGTTGGATCTGGAGCCCTGTGTTGGGCCATGTGGCCCAACATGGAACTCCTTGATTCTGCGCTGGCTAAAGAGCTGCCAGAGAAATGAGGAACTCCATTGCAAGATTACATCCCTTACTTGGGGGAAAGGGACAAATATCAGTGGTGGCTGCCCAACGCGCTTAGGATGCTGAGGAAGCCGTTCTGGCACTGCGGCAGCCCCGCACTGGGCAGCTCAGGATTGGGCTGTGAATTAGCAATTATGATTTGTACAACTGGCATTAAAAATGAGGCTATCTGACTTTGAGGCTATGCATAAGTGCAGCTTGGTAGTGCCAGCAGAAGTTGACAAGACCGTTCATATCATTAAAATAATACGTTTTGCACCTCTTGGTCTCTTGAGTCTGCTGAAGACAGGAGCTACTGTTACAAGCGTTTATTGCCTCATCTTCAGTGCAAGCCCATTGACTTTAATAAGAAACGCATTCACCACATGCTTCCATGCATGCTTGAAGAAGAACTCCACGAAGCGGCGTACTACTTTTAATTGCGCCATATATTTCTTGATGAAACAATGTGGTTTTAATAGTTGTGCATTGCTGCAGGATGATGAGGCGCTAAATGAAAAGGGAGCAATAAAATGGGGTCTCTTTCCCATAACAGAAAAACAAACAAACAAAATCTCATTCATTTTGCAATGAAACTCAACCAAGTTATTTTTTTTCTGCTTGCATGAATGAGCTTGAACTTTGCACTCCAAACAAGTCAGGAAAATCAATATAATATGTGTATAGTTGCTTACTTTGCCCAACTTACAGCCCAATACTGTTGGCAACCTTCAGTCTCGAAAGACTCTGGTATCGCGCTCTGAATGGTGGTTCTGGAACAGCATCTAGTGTGGCTGGAAAGGCCAATTCGGGAGTGACAATCCCTTCCACACTGGGAGCAAGTGCAGTCTGTCCCTGGTCTGTCTCCCTGGATATGGGCCTACTTTCTTTGCCTCTTAGCCTCAGACTGTTGGCCAAGTCTTTCTCTTCAAACTGGGAAAGGCCATGCTGCACAGCCTGTCTCCAAGTGGGCTGCTCAGAGACCAGGGTTTCCCACTTGTTGAGGTCCATTCCTAAGCCCTTCAGATCCCTCTTGCAGATGTCCTTGTTTGCCTGTTTTCAAATTTATTGCATGCTCTAGTGCAGGGGTGCCCAAATCCCGGCCCTGGGGCCACTTGCGGCCCTCAAAGCCTCTCAATGCAGCCCTCAGAGAGTCCCCAGTCTCCAATGAGCCTCTGGCCCCCCCAGAGATTTGTTGAAGCCTGCACTGGCCCGACGCAACTGCTCTCAGTGTGAGGGCAACTGTTTAACCTCTCGAATGAGCTGTGGAATGAGGGCTCCCTCCACTACTTGCTGTTTCATGTCTGTAATGCAGTAGTGGCAGCAAAGGAAAGGCCAGCCTTGCTTTGTGCAAGGACTTTTATAGGCCTTGAGATATTGCAAGACCTTCATTCATTCATAGAAGTTCATCTCTAATATATTCATTTATGTAAACTTATGTAAATTTATTCAAATTTTAAATGTAAATTAATTCTTTTTTCCCCCGGCCCCCGACACAGTGTCAGAGAGATGATGTGGCCCTCCTGCCAAAAACTTTGGACACCCCTGCTCTAGTGAACCATGAAAAAAGCTTGTGTCGTGCTTTGTGAAACAGTTGAGGAAACAGAGAAACCCTTCTGTGCTCGAGGTCCTGTTTCTCACACGTCCAGCTTAGTGAAAGAAATGTGATAAGTGGAAGAGGTTTTCTGCAAATGGATGGGCACCTTTGAATTCAAGGAGTTCCTGCAGTATCACCGTGTCAGCCATTTGGGATTTATTTTTTTATTTAGCGCAATCTGGAAGGTCAAAGGAAGCCTTGCAGATTCAGCGTTTCCTTGGTCCAGTGTTCTGCCTTGAAGAGATGGGAAGGACAGCCAAATGCTTAAGCTGAAGAATTCATTCAGCAAATCCTTTTAATCACAATCAAGCCAGATTTCCATTAAATGCTACTCTACATTTGATTGTTCATGGTCTAGTGACTGCTCCCAACAGTGGTGTCAGACACACAACTGCCCTCCTTCCCCCTCCTTCTCCGATTCTCTTTGCAATGACCCTTCTAATCAGTGCAATATCCACTGGATATAACTAACTGCAATCACTACGCTTAATCTTAAAATGTAATTAAAACAAAGGAGTGTGAAATGAAAGCCCATCAGACAGAAAATCACAGAATTTGCTCAAAGAGTTTGTACTTGTCACTAGAGGAATGCAAATGGAGATAGCTATGGAACAGGCATGTACAGCTTGTTAGGTGGGCAGCAGCAAAACTTTTAGCAAACTATTTGGAAGTTCAGGCACCTTATGATACAATGCCTGATAGGGTTCTTCTTTGGGCAAGATCCAGATCCTGGATGTGCAACCACAATGTTACTATGGAAGTGTATGACTCTACATTGTGGTTTCCAACCCATAGTCCACGGGTGGTCTGTGAGACCTTGGGAAGTGGTCCATGAGGGCTCAGGAAAAAAGGATTACCTTTTACCACTTCCAGCATCTCAACAAGGTAGCTCTCTCCCATGGACCACCAGAGAGGGTGAAGAAAAGACCACCCACCTGCAGCTGCATCTGGGACTTCCAGTGTCTCACCAAGTGCTCTTCCACAGACTACTAAATTTAGGGCACAATCCTAAACCCTTATGTCAGTTCTTTCCAGCACTGCCAATGGGGCATGTGCTGCATCCTGCAGTTGGGTGTCACTCACAGAGGCCTCCTCAAAGTAAGGGAATGCTTGTTCCCTTACCTTGGAGCTGCACTGCCCTTATGTCAGTGCTGGAAAGCACCGACATAAGGGGTTGGGATTGTGCCCTTAATTGTATTTTTTTCTGTGCAGGGGGTGGGGGGAGTTGCATGTGGTCCATGATAATTCCAATTTTAGCCTCAGTGGTCCACAGGCTCCTAAAAGTTGGGACAGTGGCATAGCTAACCAAGTTGCTGCCCGGTGCAAAAACAATTCCATAGCCCTCTCTGCAGCAATGACATAAAATTTAATTGATTAAATCGGGTCTTTTTATTTGTTAGAGTGAGTGAGAAATGTTAGCTAATGCTTTAAAATAGCAAGCACTTGTTGAAAGTGCTTGTTGCACTTTTACAGTGCAATCTATTCATATCTACTCAGAAGTAAGTCCCATTGTATTCAATGGGGCTTACTCCCTGGTAAGTAAGGTAAGGTAGGAATCGGGACTGCAGCCTCACACAGTTTGAGAGGTGCAGGAGGGAGCTGGAGACAATCATCAGAGCCAGCAGCTGACCTTTTGGAAGTGGAATTGAGGAATTAAGTGAGTAAATGATGAGGCTGAGCCATGTGCTGTTCAGTGCTCCTGCTGCAACTTGCCTCCCAGGCTGCTGTGCCTTGCGCGCTGCCCTCTTCACGTTCCTGCACATGCGCAGGTAACCTATCACAGCCAACTCAGAGCCCAATCTTCTGCATGTCTACTTGGAAGCAAGCCCAGCCTAGTCAATGGGACTTACTCCCAGGAAAGTGGGGGTGGGATTGCAGTCTTGGAAGGGAGCCCAATCCTTTGCATGTCTACTTAGAAGGAAGCCCTCCTGGCTTAAATTGCCAATCGGGGTGAGACAATTGGGCTGCTTCAGCCCTGCCAGGAACTCAGGAAGAGAGAGGAGGCTAGGGGAGGGCAAATAGAGAGAGGACATGTGGAGCAGAGGAGAGTAGGAGGTGTGGGGGGGGAGGCAGAGTGATGAGCAGCTGGTCCTGCTGCACAAGGAGAACCCCCTCCTCAGTCTAGGGTCTCTGGGGGCTCCCCCGCCTACCTAGCAGGGGCTCCACTCACACACACCCCATGTTCCAGCATCGGACAGCCCCCCTCCTCCCAAGCACACTTCTTCCTCCCTCCCTCAACGCAGGCAGGCACCCTCCCTCCTCTGCTCCCCACACTCATAAGAACATAAGAACAGCCCCACTGGATCAGGCCATAGGCCCATCTAGTCCAGCTTCCTGTATCTCACAGCGGCCCACCAAATGCCCCAGGGAGCACACCAGATAACAAGAGACCTGCAAGGCTTCCTGGGAATTGTAGTTAAGAACATAAGAACAGCCCCATTGGATCAGGCCATAGGCCCATCTAGTCCAGCTTCCTGTATCTCACAGCGGCCCACCAAATGCCCCAGGAAGCACACCAGATAAGAGACCTCATCCTGGTGCCCTCCCTTGCATCTGGCATTCTGACATAACGCATTTCTAAAATCAGGAGGTTGCACATACACATCATGGCTTGTACCCCATAATGGATTTTTCCTCCAGAAACTTGTCCAGTCCCCTTTTAAAGGCGTCCAGGCCAGTCGCCACCACCTCACTTGCTTCACTTGCTTGCCTTGGAAGCCAAATAGGGCTTCAGGGGACAGCGTGTCCAGCAGGATAGGCAGGGGAAATGACGGAGGGAGGGAGGACTGGCAGAATGAGTGAAAGAGAGGTGCGCGTGTGCCTGAATGAGCGGGCGGGCAGGCGGACTGGAGAAGTCTCAGCTGCGGGAGGGGAAGATGGCCAGCTCCACCACGGTGCCTGCCATGACTGCTGCGGTCCTTCAGCTCTGCTGGAGGCAAGGGCTAGGCTGTCCCCCCCTGCACAAACAAGCCAATCCTTCAATCCCGGCTGCAGGGAGGGGCAACATACAGTTGAGCGCGTTGCCGTGACTGTTGCCCCTCCTCCCTCCGGAGTGCCTGGAACTGGCAGGGCTGCCGGCAGCAGCCCAATTGTCGTGCACAGGCGCTGTTGCCTGCAGGTTGTTGCCCACTCAGCCACTGTTGCCCCCACCCACCCTGTAGCCCACTGCATTTGCTACCCCCTGCACCACCTTAGCTACGCTACTGGGTTGGGACTCACTACTTTACATCATGGATCTCTGTCCTTTTATCAGCTCACAAAGAAAGTTTAGAATGTTGTCGTCCACCTTGGTGTTACCTATTATCTCTTGCTATCCCAATATCTCCAACCTCCACCATTCATGCACTGGTTTGCCAATGCACTGGGATCTTCTCTATGACTTAAACTGCTCCAAAGATTTTCTAAAACTTTCTTTTCTCTCTTCCCCTCCATCTCAGATAATGGAAGCCCTGCCTTGCAATCCTCCCACGTAATACCTTTTCACCTCTGTCCCTGCCTCTGGGTTTTTTTCCCGTTCAAAGCAATCTTGTAGCTGTAATTTGGGAAGCCGTACTTCAGGTTTCCAATTCTTTTCCTGCCAGACTTCTCTTGAAGTCCAGGTCACTCTCTTTAATGGTAATTCACCTCTTGTCACCTGGTGGAATAAGGTTTACAGCTTTCATAAATTCAAAGCTGGCTCAAAGCGACACCTTCTGTTCATGGTGTTTCAGGTGAGGTGGAAGCTACATCAAACGAGGAAGGTGACTGAACTTTAGTCCAGAAGCTTCTCTTATTGAACCACTTCATTTCTCAAGGGCGCTGAAGGCGCAGATCTACCTTGCGCATATTCACAATTATGCATGGGATCTGATTCAAGACAGATTTTCAGACTGGCAGAGTTCTGGGCTGAAATCTCTAATTCAGGACAAATGAAAGCCACAGGGCTTTGCAAGATCAATAAGGTTGCCAAGGGGTTAGAGCAGAGGTGCCCAAACCCCGTCCCTGGGGCCGAGTGCGGCCCTCAAGGACTCCCAGTTTGGCCCGCGGGGAACCCCCAGCCTCCAATGAGCCTCTGGCCCTCCGGAGACTTGCTGGAGCCTGCACTGGCCCGACACAACTGCTCTCAGTGTGGCGTCCAACTGTTCAACCTCTTGCAGGAGCTGTGGGATGAGGGCTCCCTCCACTGCTTGCTGTTTCATGTCTGTTATGCAGCAGCGGCAGCAAAGGAAAGGCCAGCCTTGCTTTGTGCAAGGCCTTTTATAGGCCTTGAGTTATTGTAAGACCTTCATTCATTCATATAAGTTCCATCTCTAATATATTCATTTATGTAAATTTATTCAAATTTGAAATGTAAATTAATTCCTTTTTTCCCCGGCCCCCGAAACAGTGTCAGAGAGATGATGTGGCCCTCCTGCCAAAAAGTTTGGACACCCTTGGGTTAGAGTTTAAGAGAGAGAGAAAGCATGAGCAAAAGGGTTCCAATGTGTAAATGGAACACCACATGGGAGTCTCTTGCCATTTCACACAACATATTACAGCACAATTATTCTTTTCTGTTACATCTTTAACTGAAAGAGCACTTGCTTTGTAAGTGGTGATGCAGTTTGGAAAGGGTTGCTTTCACAGTAGTAGTGCTGCAAAATGGTGGGAGTGATTTCCTCACCCTTTTGCTTCATCTTCTTGGGATTCTGCCAGCTGATTCCAACCTCCTGGAACATGTTTCTCCTTGGCCCCAAAGACAGAATTCATTACTGTATCACTTTTTGCATATATAATGTCTAAGATCACTCTGTTGATACATTTAGATATTGCTGCATTAGGTAGTGGAGACTTGTAGATGCCGTCTGCTGGGTAGAATCAGAGTTACTGAAGCTGGTGGGGTCACTGCCTTACCTGCTAAAGCTAACAAAAACTCTGCTTGAGTAGGATGAGACACCCACCAAGAACAGAGCTTGGATAGGCAGAAGTGGGGTTATTGTATGGGATCCAGGCTGGAGTGTAAAAATCTCATTTCACAAATGCCTGATAGTCTTCAAATCTTGCTTTGGAAAAAAAATTCAAGACTGCAAGACTGCCATGCAAACTCCTTTGTCCATAACAGCATATCTTTTTTAAATAACCTGGCATTCATTCACATGGCAACTCACAGTATTGATGCCTCCTGCATCAGTGATCACAAATGTACATGTATTTCAAGCAACCTTGCTAAGGAAACTGAACACTTTCCACATGCGCTGCCTCCGTCGCATTCTCGGCATCACCTGGCAGGACAAAGTTCCAAACAACACAGTCCTGGAACGTGCTGGAATCTCTAGCATGTATGCACTGCTGAAATAGAGACGCCTGCGTTGGCTCGGTCATGTTGTGAGAATGGGCGATGGCCGGATCCCAAAGGATCTCCTCTATGGAGAACTTGTGCAAGGAAAGCGCCCTACAGGCAGACCACAGCTGCGATACAAGGACATCTGCAAGAGGGATCTGAAGGCCTTAGGAGTGGACCTCAACAAGTGGGAAACCCTGGCCTCTGAGCGGCCCGCTTGGAGGCAGGCTGTGCAGCATGGCCTTTCCCAATTTGAAGAGACACTTGGCCAACAGACTAAGGCAGAGAGGCAAAGAAGGAAGGCCCATAGCCAGGGAGACAGACCAGGGACAGACGGCACTTGCTCCCAGTGTGGAAGGGATTGTCACTCCCGAATCGGCCTTTTCAGCCACACTAGACGCTGTTCCAGAACCACCATTCAGAGTGCGATACCATAGTCTTTTGAGACTGAAGGTTGCCAACATTAGATTAGCTAATGCTGAATCTTTGCTGATAGGGAAGGAGCTCTTCAGTGACCCTCAGTGATGGTTAGCACATTTGATGCAGCCATGTTCACATGAGCAGGTGTCAAGCCTTGGCCAAATTCTGTGATGAGCTACAATGAGGTGGTCTAGTTCAGGTAAAGGGCAGAGGGCCTGAGGCAGGAGATAAAGTCAAGGGTTGGATACATAAAGCAGATGAGAGGCAGAAGACCAGAAATGGGGCCACGGATGGGCCAGAGTGAGATATTCATCAAGTAGATGAAGTAGACCCTACCTTAGAAATCTCAGGTTTTGGATGCAGCCAATATGGCAACCCTAATGAGATATTTTGGGGGTCTCCTAAAACAGTTCATTTTAGCAGCATTAAGAGCCCAATCTTCAGTGCTAGCAGAGCGAGTGTACCACCAGCGGTGGGTATTGCAAACGTGCCATAAGGGATGCCCGCTGCTCCCTGTGCTGAGTCAGTGGCAGCGCCAGCTGGCTGCCTACCTGGAAATAGGTAAGAGCTTTGGGTGGCAGTGAGGGCCTTGGGGGGTGGGCGGAGGTGTTCCAGGCTGGAAGGGCCAATACAGAATCTCTCAAGTCTGCATGAGCAAAATAGCCAGCACAGACTTCCCCCAAGGAGACTTCTGAAGATTGCCGTGGGGACACAGGATGAAGCCATAGCTGCTTTGGTGCTGCCGCACCTGGCACCTGGAGGCAGCACCGCCTTTAGGTTTGGGCTGTAAACAACTAACAATGAAGTTGGATCATTGATTTTATGTATGTTTCAAGGGCCTCTTTTCAGGAGAGCAATATATAAACAGCAATCCATACCATACAGGAATTGAGGCAAAGTCAATGATACGGCTTCTAAGGTTGCTTCAACCCAAATTAGTTTTCAGGAATTGTGTAAGATGTTATGCATCAATCTCTGTGCAGAGTAATCACCTGCTGCTGCAGTGAACACGACGAGATTTACAAATGGAAAGAAAAAGAGCCAGTGTTATTATCCAAGCTTTCTGACTGGTTGAAAGAAGATATTTATATATCCCTGAACACGGCAAACAGTGAAATTAAAGTCCTGCAAAATAATATTGCCACAGTTACATTTTTTACCACAATTTGTATCCTGAAACTCAGAGGTTGTTCTTGTTTATTTGTGGAGCAACTCTTTGCAAATCAGCTTTAGATGGCTCACTTGTTGTCAGACACCTATTGGATTCATGGCTATTAGCAACAGGGAGAGGATGTTAGATTACAGTCCCACCACACTTCAGGTAGTTGCAATGCATTTCTAAATAGGTTTTATTCTCAAGATGGGACTCTAAGTGTAATTCCTCATTTTCAGGTTTACTCTCTGGCATGGGATGCTCTGTGTTTAGGCTCTCCCTTTAAGTGGAGTTTTATGCAATGCTGCCTTCCACCTTCTTTGCCTATTTGCTGTACTGTGTTAGCAACACAGAGGGATCTGAAGGCCTTAGGGATGGACCTCAACAAGTGGGAAACCCTGGCCTCTGAGCGGCCTGCTTGGAGGCAGGCTGTGCAGCATGGCCTTTCCCAGTTTGAAGAGACACTTTGCCAACAGTCTGAGGCTAAGAGGCAAAGAAGGAAGGCCCATAGCCAGGGAGACAGACCAGGGACAGACTGCACTTGCTCCCGGTGTGGAAGGGATTGTCACTCCCGGATTGGCCTTTTCAGCCACACTAGACGCTGTGCCAGAACCACCTTTCAGAGCGCGATACCATAGTCTTTCGAGACTGAAGGTTGCCAATACTACAATACTGTTAGCAACAGCCCTGGTACTACTTTGAATGTGAATCACCTCCCATGCACAGTATATTGAACTGGCCAGTTTCATTAGTGAGTTCTCTTTGCTTTGTCTCAGGAAGCAGGCGCATTTCATCAGTGTGGGCGGTTTACATAATGGCAAGCCCCAAACACCCCATCTTTCTTTATGGAATGTTTGCTGACATAAATATTTTAGTCTCATTAAGTGGCAGTTCTTTTTAACAAGGCTAATAAATATTGTGCAAAACACTGCTAAATATTGCATCGAGACACACCAGGGAGCTGAGCCGGAACTAATTTTGAAAATGGCTGCATAAACGCAGAAATTTATGCAAGTGCATAATTTCTTATCTGTTAGAGTAAATGGAGCAGGTGAGCAATTTGGTGAAGAAGCTGCTGTTTGGAACAAATGTATCCCTCATCACGTGGATTTTTTTAAAATGACTGCAAGGTGTTTCTGCATGAGAACAAACTGAATCTGCACATCTGACTGACATGATCTGTATTGTACAGTCTCAGAGTTGGTAAGGTCTTCCACAGAATTTAAACAGCCCAATCCTATGGAAGTCTTGCACCGGCAGAATGTGAATTCTGCCAGTGCAGGCTGCAACAAAACAGCTATAAAGTGCTTTGTGGCAGTGCTAGCAGCCAGTGCACTGGTGGGAAGGCCAGAGCCTTCCTGCATGCACCAGCAAGACATCAGGAGGCCTACCTGAGCTGGTAAGCCCAGCTCAGGGGGTGGAATGGGGAGGAGACGGGGTGGGGATAGGTGGATCAGGTCTGGGAGGACGTGGGATCAATGGCAGCAGTGCAGGTGGAATCAAAGTCCCCTTCTTGGGTCTGATCTGCCTGGATGGAGCAATGCGGACTTGTGCCAGTGATTGTGCTGGCGCAGGTCTGAGTTGTCCCATAGCAGTTTCTGAGGCTTACCCCATGGAGATCTCCAGCAGCCAAATTTCCCATAGGATGCAGCGGAAGCCATGGTGGGATTCACACAGGGATTTAGCTAGCATTGGGCTGCTCTCTTGCACATTGGTGTTCACTGATAGAGCTCCTGGACAGCACAATGTAAATGGAACCATGTTGATTTTAAACCAGCTCAATGCAAAGTCCTTTAATTGGGCAATGCTGGGGGGTGGATATACCAAATCAATTTCAACCTGATCCTATGTGGAGTTAGGTTCACCTAAGCTCATTGAAATTTAAAGGCTCAGGTACACACCATCAAATAGAACTGGGCTCTAAGGAACCAGACAGAAACCCCTCCATTCATGAAATCTGGAATTAATGAAAAATATGTCCACTGCATTGGTGGTTCTGATTTTGGAATGTGGGCTTTCATTCCCAACATCCATTGCAAACCTAGAAGAAGGTGAAGCATTAAAAAGTTGTGTTTTGTCCTTGTAATGCTCACATTAATGTGGTTTAATTAATTTTTACGGTACCTTATATAACTGCACAAGTCTTTAAGTCACAAATAAGGTAATAAAGCAGCAGTAGGAAGCAGCTGAAACATTTCAGTCTGTCGTCCTAATTATTCGAAGACTAAATGCTCATAATTCATATCTTTAATCCACCATTACATTCGCTAATTCTCACAGACTGGAAAGCCATGAGAATTTCCTTAGTAATTATTGAATGAATATTCAACCTCATTTGCTCCCCCCCCCACTGTGCTTTTAATTTTGTCTCCTTTCTCTTTCCTTATTGATTTTAGATTGCTTCTTCTACAACAATACAATTTCCTGTAAACAAAAGATCTATGCCAGCCAGCTGATTTGCAAAGAGGCATGAACTAGGAAGAAAAATTTCCTAAAAACATGAGGATTAACAACATGCGTAAAAGAAGAGTAAGAGCAAATGAGCAAGCGAGAGAGTGTCAGGTATTGTATGGGGAGACTTACATTGGAGAAGACAGTCCAGGTAGCCAGACTCTGACTTGGATGATGATGACACTACCATGTATAGGGTATTCAAGGTAGCTAATGGCCCTAAAGAAATAAATAAGGGCCCAATCCTGTTCAGTGCGCACTGGCTCACTGCCGGCACACACTGTTGCAAATCTGCCATAAGGCACGTTTACAGACCCTAGTACTGGTACTCCACTGGTGCTAGCCCAGCGCTGACTGGTGCTGGGCTAGTACTGGCAGAGCATCAGAACACCTGAGCTCCGTTGCGCGGACCGCCGGGCAGCGATGAGGAAGGTGGGGGGAGGCGGGGAGGAGGCGATCCGGGTGGGCTGGCTGTCCGACATGGAGGCTCTTCGTTCTATACGGACCTTCAGGTTGCTGTAGAAGTGGGGCTTCTCAGTTTACCCAGGGGAAGGGGACTAAAGTCCCCTTCTCCCGAGGAGGAGGCGGTAGCTGCCTGGAGCACGCAGGATGCAGCGGCAGCCATTTTTGGTACTGCTGCAGCCCCTGCATGCTGGGCAGCTCAGGATTGGGCTATAAATCAGTACTTATGTCTGAAAATGGTAAAATCCACATTATAGAACATATGCCAGAATAAGAGTGCTGAATAAGATTGTAAGATACATTATTAACTCACTCCTATCAAACCCCCCCCCCCATGCACTGAAACAGGCATGGGAACATTTGTCTGGGGATAAGCCTTCACTACCTGAATGGGTCTCCTTGCACCTGCTTCAGTGATTTAGCTGGCACAGGAAGGTGGGCCCAGGAAGGTGGATTGAGGCCAGGAAGCAGGATAGGTGCCGCTGCTGCCACTGGTACTACCTCTTCCTGGCCTTGATCTGCTTTTCTACCTGCCTCAGTTTTAGTCTTGTTTCTTCTCCTTCCTGCCATTTCTGCCCACCCTCTGCCTCCCACCTGCCCCCCCCCCACCCTGACTTGACAGCACTGGGACTTGTTAGACATCTGCTGGCATGTGGCCATGGCTGTTCACCATTTGTGACAGTGACCTTGCTGTGCAAAATGGCATGTCACTGCTTGCAAGAGCCATAAAGCATGTTGTGTCTCCGGAATACGAGTTCTGATGGTGCAGCTTGCCTATGAGAGTGGGCTGCATATTATTGCTCCACTCTTGGCTGTTTCCATGTATTGAATGTTCAAGCTGTCAAATCCTAAGTGGCAACTTCTTGCTGCAGTGTAATTCATTGGAAAAAAAAAAATCAAACAATCTGGCAAAAGATGACGCTAACTAGCACTTATTGCAAGAATATCGGCATAGGCTAACCCAACATCCCTTTGGTGCTGTGGTAGCTGCAGCAGAATGAGGTGATAGGATGGACTTTTACAATTTCAGCCTAAACATTTTTGGCTGCCCCTCTCCTTACGAAACCCCTGGAAAATTTTGAAAAGCAGCATGGCTGGCAAAGGGCTGAGGTAGGGTCTTTCTCCCCGATATGCCAGTTTTCTGTCTGCAGAGCAAGAAGGGTGGTCCTGGCTCCAGAGAGTGGTACACGTGCCCCTAATTTCAATTGTGAAATATTGGAGGATGTGCTATGACTCAATTAACTTGTCTTTGGTACTACCCCAATCTCCAAAAGGGAGAAAGGGCATGATCAATAGTCACAGAGCCATTTCCTTTTTTCATCTTGGGGAAAACTGGAAAAAGGTGAATGAAGAAACATAGTCACATAGGACTCATCAGTCATCTGAGTTAACTTGCCTTGATCTGGGTAACATGCTTCAGGTTTTCTGGTGGCTTGCGCACAACATAGCATTTAACAAGTGACTACACATTGATTTTGCACTTTCTCCCTGCAGCATATGGCACCAAGTAGTTATTTCAAAAGTGCCTTTTAAAAAGAGACCATTGGCTGGATATTAAAGGAAATGTGAGCAGCTGTGTTTTAACAAAGGAATTGCAGCAATATTTTCAGTCTATTGTAATGGTTGCAGAATAGGCTGGTATGCAGCCAGTATTATTTAAATAATGAACCTCTATGTACTGATAAGTTATATTTTAAGCTTCTTGGCTGTTCTTGTCTTTTCATAACATTTTTTTGTTGCTGTATTAAAATATGTTCTCAGGGAAAGTTTTTCCCATCACTGTAATTTGGAACCCTGTCCTATCAGAGAACACTTAAGAATACTGAATATTAGCTCATTATTATACAAACGACTTCATATATACAAACATTGGGCCCAATGATATGCACATTTACTCAGTGTTGTTAAGGCCAATGGGACAACATGTCAAGTGACATATTGCATTAAAATGCATAGTATGGCGCTTGTGTGCTTGTTTTTTTAATGGAATAAGCATCCACGCAGGGACCAGATCTGAACTGTGACTGCAACATGGTGGCGGTGGTGGGGAGACCTTTATCCTTTTCCTCTCTTCTGCAGTTGCAAACTGGATACCCTGACCCCTTGCCATTTCAGCTAGAAAAACAAGCCATTTCTTTCCAACGTTGCATATATGCAACAGGGATCAAATGTGTACACCTGTGGGCCAGACAAAAATGGGTTAAAGACTCTTGTTTAGGTTCTTATAAAATAGAGTGTTGGGAGAGTTAGAACAGACAAAAGAAAATATTTCTTTACTCAGCGTGTGGTCAGTCTGTGGAACTCCTTGCCACAGGATGTAGTGATGGCGTCTAGCCTGGACGCCTTTAAAAGGGGATTGGACAAGTTTCTGGAGGAAAAATCCATTACGCGGTATAAGCCATGATGTGTATGTGCAACCTCCTGATTTTAGAAATGGGTTATGTCAGAATGCCAGATGCAAGGGAGGGCACCAGGATGAGGTCTCTTGTTATCTGGTGTGCTCCCTGGGGCATTTGATGGGCTGCTGTGAGATACAGGAAGCTGGACTAGATGGGCCTATGGCCTGATCCAGTGGGGCTGTTCTTATGTTTTTATGTTATGTTCTTATGACTCCCACCCATTGGCTGGCCCTACAGATGAAGAACACTGAAGGAGGTGGAAGGTAAAAGTGAGTGTGCCAGCTAACTCACATCGAAGAGGAACACAAAGAAAGAGTTCCGTACACTGCTTTCTCATGTGGCTAATTTTCTCTGTTCTTCCCCATCCCAACCACTCAGAAAAGTAAGCTGCTTGAGAGATAACAATGAGAGAAAAGTTCTGTCTGAGGGTTCCTCTTCCTCTGCGAGTGCGACTCAGCTGGGACTGTTACTTCCTTGCCTGTAGGGAGAGCTGAGAGAAAGTACCCTGCAGATTTCCACATGGCCAGCTAGTCCCAATTAAGAAGGCATAGAAATGCAGCCATAACTTGGGCACAGCCTGAGGGGCATGTGTCCTGGGTGCTATGCTGGGAGGGGGGCATGACTGCCCCCAGGCTCCACCCAGTCACCACCACCAGGGTTCTCCTGAAGGCTGGAGCACTGCTGTGGCTTCATTCGTGCCCTGTCCCTTTCAAGGCTGGGAGCCTTCAAGCCACTCACCTTTGGGTTCCCCCCAGAGGGCAAGGTGCTGCTGCAGCTTTGTGCATGCCCTGTCCCTTTCCCTTGTATAGAGTATAGCACTTCCTTTTGTCTACCCTAAATCTACTGCAAGTCGGTTTATTGGCTAACCCTGAGAGTCAGTATTATGAGAGTCAAGCTTTCTGACTATCCATTGTCTCCAAGCTACATGTGATTTGAAAAGCCTCCCGCATCCCAGTTGTCTTTTAAAGCTTATTTCTTCCTTGCAGAATGGATGGACGGCTCTGTGCATGCAAAGGGATGCATGTGTGACCTTCGTGCATTCTGAGGCTGCATCCTTTGAAGGTTATAGGCAAGCTGACTTGCTTGAACAAGAGTTTTATGTACATGTTGGAGGGCGCATACACTGAGCTTTACTTTCGAGGGCATCTTTGTTGGGGCTGTGGGATGCCATCTTATTATGAGCCGCTTTCTACTGAGCTCTCTTGCTATTATGTTAAAAATGCCCCTATTTCCTCAAGTGGAGCTTTTTTCTTCTTCCTGATTGCTTCTGTAATGGCATAATGCAGAATTCTTTCCATTACCTTAATTAGAACTGAGGTGGGTAGAGGACTGTAATGAAGACTAAAAGAGACCATGAATGAAAACCACACATTGGCCATTCTCTTTTTTCCCCCCTAGTCAAGATTAAATTAAATGTGAAATTCAAATCAATAAGCTGTATTTCTTTAAATATTAAATTGCCCATTATCCTGTAATTGAGCAATATATATGAATGCAAGTGTTCTGTATGGGCAGAGTAATGACCAAGCCATGATTGTGGAATTATTTGACTTTTAATTCACACCAGGTGCTCAATGGTGTTGCTTTCACTTTATGTTCCAAGGGTATTGAGTGCTGGCTCTTCCCACACACAAGAAATAGAGTGACTGTATTATCACCACTGCTTTCTTTGGTCACTGTAGGCTTTTGTTTTACAAAGGTTTCCAAATCAATATGCAGCGAGGGCATCTAAGTGAAACCAGAATGTGTAAATTTAAGTGTACAGTAATAATGAATGACAGACAGCATGACTCGTTTGTAATCCTTTGGATTTATTTAAGTACAGGAACAAGGCCATAAAGTAGTTTATTTATTCCCTGCATCTGTTCATGCATAGAAAACAGATATGGAGAAAAGGCAGAGAGAGAGAGAGAGAGAGAGAGAGAGAGAGAGAGAGAGAGAGAGAGAGAGAGAGAGAGTGCAACTGAACACATCCTTGAGCATAAGGAGACCCATCTGTATGTATTTGTCTTTGCTTTACTCATCCACCAGCAAAAGGGACATTCAAGGAAGCCTGCAGAATATGCTGAGCAAACTTCAGGCTTGTAGGATTGATTTGGTTTTTTTTCCAGATCCCTCAAGAACCACCAGGCAAAGCCAGGTGTAAAATAGTGGTGGGATGGAGAGCATTCACATAGAATGATGGATCTGGGTGCCTCTGCCCTCTGCTAGGTTTGCCCTCTGCCAGCAGTTTGCTTTCAGGACCAAAACTGACCTCATATTCCTTGCATTCAAATACCCACTTCAGGTTTTCCTTCCTAACCTTCTTCATTTCAGCAACCTAATGGGGAGTCTCATTGCCAATCTACTATACATCGTCCCGAGATCGCAACAAGAGTGGAAGCAGATGCAGTTTCAGTTTTGTTTGTTTGTTTCCTTTCCCAGGGTAACATGCTGCACTTGCCAAAAGGCTTCCTCCTCTGCAGCTGATTTAAAATGCAAAAACCTATGGACCTTGAAATTATTTTATTGGGATACATAAAAGATTGTGTAGATGAATCAAGAAAGCAACTGGTTGCTAATATTTTTCTGTCAGCAAAAATTCTGGCAGCTTCACAGTGGAAATCTTCAACTACACCAGCAATAACAGGATGGTTTAATAAAAACCTGGCATATAAGCTAGTTAAACTAACAACAAATATGAATTGGAAACAGGATACCTTTGCAAAAGAAGCTCCTGTATTTCCAAGGATAATAGGGTGCTTTTGTTAGATCTTGGATTGCTTACCACAGACTGGGCAATATGGAGATTTATGGTTAAGAGCTAAATTATATGGGCCTGATGTGTTGCCAGAATTCATGTTCCAGTGGCATAGCATGCTTTATGGCTGTCGCCATAAAGACTCCACAAAATGGGGTCATCTGTGGCCACCACTGCAAATAGTCATTTAATGAAGAATGCAACTAAACAAACTTTGTTGAAATATCTGTATTCTGTCAAAAGTTATAGCCAAAAAGCCAAAACACAACTACCTTATGTAACAAAAAGTGGATTTTCGTAACTCTAAACTGAACAATGAGACTGATTGTTCTGAGAACCAATGAGATGTTATTATGACACAGCAGGGAACCACTAAGGTGTTAGTATGAGTCAGCTCTCATTTTCATGTATCATAGCTAATACTAGAACTGTTATTCATTTGTGTGAGTGTCATCAAATTGGTCGCTTTTTTTGTTGTTGGTTATTGATTTGTTGGGAGAACAGTACTGTAATACAGGTGGAGCCTATTTATCCGCATTAGTTCCGTTCCATGACTCAGTGCGATTAACAAAAACATGTTGTGCTAAATTCCATAGAGTTACACAAATACACTGCAGCCTGACACTTCAGGATGGAAGGAAACTAAGGCAGATGTTATGAATCCCCTCCCCTCCCCTCCATACTCAGCCCTCCCTGTTGCCAGCTGCCCAGCTTCTTTCACAGTTGGGATGCTAATCTTTTAAGAGTCCAGCCCTATGCATTTCTACTCAGAAGTAAGCCCTAGTATAGTCAATGGGGCTTACTCCCAGGAAAGTGTGGAGAGGATTGTAGGCTATATCTCATGCTTTGCTTGATGGGAAGGCTTGCTTGTGTAGGTGATTGCCTGCACCATGGGGGTGGGTGGGTTGCTTGTGTTGGTGATTGCCTGCACCGTCTCAATGGGGGGGGGGAATTTGGCAAACACTCCCTGGGTTTTTTTTAAGCAATCCCCTCTGTTGCTACCACACCTCCCCCTGTGTGATCGTGAGTGAGTGAGAGTGAGAGCTCCACCTTGCTGCAAGTGCTCTGGCTACAGATATTTTCAGACCCCCCCTCTTCAGCATCTTTGCTGGCTCAGGGGCTCCAGGAGTATTACTGTTCCTTTGCAAGGGGAACCTCTTCCAGGGCTCCAGGGCTATTTCCCTGCCTGGGCTTGGCAGAGTGTTTTGGGCTGCCTGGAAATGGAGAGAGATGCCAATACAGGGCAAAGGAGGCAAAGGTGTGTGTGACTTTCGGTTCTCCCACCCCATTCTCTTTGGGACAAATTCACAGATAAAAAAAATCCGTGGATAAATAGGCTGCACCTGTATAAATAAATAAATAAAGTTAATTGGGGTGGTGGTGGTGACACCAACCCTAGTGATGCCACTGCATTTGGGCTCTACATATGATATTGTAATTTATTCTGTTTGGTCTGCTACGGGAGGACGTCCATCATGGGGTGGCACAATGAGTTCTTGCACTGGGTGTCACAAACTCTAGTGGTGTTTCTGGCAGGCAATGGGTGGAATAGAGCAGGGAATAGGGGCAGGATGGAGGTTTGTCAAGGGTAGAAGGGGGGCAGTTATTGGCAGCAGCTGCTCCGCCAATATCATGACCATGGGAAAGAATTTTGGAATGAAGTGTGTGTCTTAATAATCTTTAGTTTTTGATACACTATTTCTTCCCCCAATAACATGTGTAAAATTACAGTTCCCCTGTTCTCTCTCTTACACATCACCTTCTAAAATGAGAAGCAGCAACTGACAATAGCTGTTGGGCTGTTGAGTAGGCACAGCTGAGAGACAGGTTAATGTACTCATTGGTGGCTGAAGCAGATGGAATCTGACAGCACAAACACTTCTTTCAAACCTCTTCTGTGTGGCAATCACTTTCCTTCTACTGTCAGTGTTGTGTGACCCAATTTGTTTTTTCACTGAAATGCAGCACAGCAAAAAAAAAAAAAAAAAAAGCTTCCCAAAGGCCTTCCCTAACAGGAGAAATTGTTGTTTCAACATTTGAGGAGACTTTCTTTGCAAATTTCCTTTTCTTGTCTCCCCGTAACACAAACAAGTAAGTAACTTACCAAAGTTTTGCAAGAGCAGTAGCTACACCTGGGCCTTTGGTTTTGTTGCATATCATCAAGTGACTGGCTTTGACTTTAACCTCCAATCTGACTTGGATTCAAGAGTTTATGAAAATGTGGTGAAATGATGCAACAAGGCAGAGAAGTAAAACATGCAGATCCCCTCCCTGTAAGCTTCCTGCAGGCATCTAGTTAGTCACTGCTGGAATCAAAATCTTGTGCAGGAAGGATCTTGGTTTGATCCGGTTGAGCCCTGATCATGCTTTCAATACCTCTCTGGCATTTCTTAGGTCTTTGAAGCATCTGACAGGCTTGTCTCTTGCTTTTGGAGTGGCATTAGATGAATCCTGTGGAATTCTATTCCTTTTCCCTTAATGTCATTTCTCCAGCCCACCCACCTCTCCCATTGGCAGCTGCTGCCCTGGCTGAGGAAATGGAATGGGCAAATCTTATTAAACGGCAAAGGGGGTTGAATATGATGAGACGATGCTGTTGGTGGGGAAGGGATATTGCTCAGTGGCTGAGCACTTGTCCTGCAAATTGAGGATCCCAGGTTCAATCCCCGGCAGCTTCAAGTAAGGCTGGGTTGGAGTGGAGTGCTGCAATAGTGACAGTAGACAATAGCAGTGGCCTGAGGCACTACAAGGCAGCATCAAAACTGGCTCCACACTTATAATTGCCTGCTAGGCTGAATTTACTTCACCTGTACATGTGCACTGAAAAGGTGGGGGCAAATCCAATTTCTTACCCTCTCTACTCACAAAGACTGAGCATGTGACAGGGTGATTAATGGCCCCATCCTATGCAGGGCCTGCGCTGGCAGAATGTGTGTTCTGCTGGTGCATCCTGTAACAAAAGTGCCGTAAAGTGCTTTGTGACAGTGCAGAAAGCTGGTGCACTGGCAGAAAGGCCAGAGCCTTCGTGCATGCCAGTGGCTGCCTGAATGCTGCTGGACCAGATAACTCCAGCGCAGGGGGGAGGGTGGTGGGGAGGGGGTGGAACAGGGAGGAGATGGGGCAGGGGTGGGCAGATTGGGCCCAGGAGGGGGATGGGATCAGTGGCAATGGCGCACACCTTATCCTAACCTCGTTCCTGGGCCTGATCCGCCAACATGGATCAACTTGGACTTGCACCAGTGATATCATTGGCAAAGGTCCAAGTTGACCCATCGTGGCTGCTGAGGTGTACCCCAGATCAAGAGGACAAACGTCTTCTTACCCTGAGGAGACCTCCAGCAGCTGAAATTCCCTCATGGATTGTAGTGTTTATGTGCACAGGCGCTAGGCTTTGAGATGCTTTAGCAGTATTTGGCAACAATGACAGTGGGCACACCTAAGTCTGAGCAAGAGCAAACTCTTGGCCTTGATAATACACTGAGTGTCTGAAGCCCAGTAGCCAATAAACGACAAGAGGATGTTATGAAGATGTTATGAAGAAGCGCATATCTCAGAAATGTGTATTGTGGTCAAGCGAGAACTAGCTAGTAGGCAGCCAGTATAATCTTAGCAACCTTTAGTAATTTCTCCAATTGCATAGCTCTGCATCATGTGTTTTGAGAATGAATAAAAGTCTGAGAAAGCTAGCCAGGAGAACGGACTTCTCTCTCGATCTCATACCATCCTACTTCCGGCTCAGCTCTTCCTACATCAACCTTCTGAATGAATGTCTGCTGTGTCTCATTCATTGCTCTGACTCCTTGCTGCTCTAGTTCTAACTTTCAAACCCTCAGAGTGCTTCTGCTTTTAGCACTCTCCCTCAGGCGCCAAGGTTCTAAGCCCTGGGTGCTTCCCAAGTAGCATTGCATTGTTACAATGGATGTTGTGTAGCCTGTGCTGCCACCACTGTGTCACCGCACGGGGACTTAGTTAGGATTGAGCTGTGAGTGATTATGACGTAGTCACCTTATATGAATGCATGAAGAAAGTTCTACTTGTTGCTCTTTTTCGACCTTTCTGACTCAGGCAGAAGCTTACGAAACCAGATTAGAGTCTCTCTTCCTGGCTCAGAAACCAAAGACAAATGAGCCGGATGTGAAATTAATAACATCTTAAATTATGATTGGGAGGTGAGAGCTTTATGGCATCCCACACAGAAGCAAATGATGTAGAATGGATTTTACAGAGTCATAAAAACCCACAGATGGAATGATGGATTTCATGCCAGCAACTAATCCCGTAACGTTTTTTCGTCTGAAGAAAAGCAGCAAGCTAGAATTTATTTCCGTGCAGTTATAATTCATAGTCCTGACCACTTTGACCATGTACTTGTACCCACAGAAACATAGTCACGGCTAAACACCGTTGAAACCAATGATACAAATTAGGCTGGGACTTACAGCCCAATCCTAACTGGGCTGCCATCCTAAAGTACAACGGCGCGGAAATGGCCGCTGCTTTATCTTGCAAGGACAGGGAAGCAGCCTTGACGTATTAGATCCCTAATTAGTTCCTTAGTTCCTAAGGTATTAGCTTAAGGGAGCATTAGTTCCCTTCCCTCATGTCAAGCCCCAGACTGCCCAGTGGACTGGGCAGTCGGATCCGGAGCGGCTCAAGTGCTGGAACAGAAATGAGTAGCCTCACTTAGGGCTTTCAGGATGGGGTTAGGATTTGGCAGAGGCCTCCTCTGCTGTCCCTTCCCCCTCCCAGGCCTGAACCTTCCTCCTCCTCACCCTCCACTTACCCAGAAATGCCCCCTTCCCATTCCACCTTCCCTCTGCCACTTGGCAGTGTATTTACCCTGGTTAGTGGCAGCACTGACCTCCACATAGCCACCATGTGCTTTATGGCATGGCTGCGACGGCACATGTGTCTGTCCCACCAGATGGTGTAGGATTGGGTTGTTAGTCATGATTGTTTTTGGATACCAATCCTACTGCATGGTATGGGTACATTCAGTATATATTTTCTCCCATAGGGCAAACAGCAGCTTCATGCTGATTTAAGTTATGAAAATGGCACAGAAGAAAGAATTAAATAACCCCACCCTGATCAACATCCTTCCTTGGAAGCAGCTGCTAACTTTTTTAATGCCTACAGGAGATGTTGATGACAGTTGTACCTTGGCACATCTAGTTTGGACCTTAATTAATGGGTTCTGAACACCTTGCCATATGACAGTTCCCAGGTTTGTTTCATGCCAGCTACATCTGTCATAGGGCTAACCATATTACATAAGAACAGCCCCACTGGATAGGCCCATCTAGTCCAGCTTCCTGTATCTCACAGCGGCCCCACCAAATGCCCCAGGGAGCACACCAGATAACAAGAGACCTGCATCCTGGCGCCCTCTCTTGCATCTGGCATTCTGACATAGCCCATTTCTAAAATCAGGAGGTTGCTCATACACATCGTGGCTTGTAACCCGTAATGGATTTTTCCTCCAGAAACTTGTCCAATCCCCTTTTAAAGGCATCCAGGCCAGATGCCGTCACCACAACCTGTGGCAAGGAGTTCCACAGACCAACCACATGCTGAGTAAAGAAATATTTCCTTTTGCCTGCCCTAACCCTCCCAACACTCAATTTTAGTGGCTGTCCCCTGGTTCTGGTGTTATGTGAGAGTGTAAAGAGCATCTCTCTATATCCTTCCCATGCAGTTTTGTATGTCTCAATCATATCCCCCCCTCAGTCATCTCTTTTCTAGGCTGAAGAGGCCCAAATGCCATAGCCTTTCCTCATAAGGAAGGTGCCCCAGTCCAGCAATTATCTTAGTTGCCCTCTTTTGCACCTTTTCCATTTCCGCTATATCCTAGGCATTAGGTTGTATTAGGCATTAGGTTGCAATCTTATGCACACTTATTTGCGAGTAAGCCCCATTGAACCCAGTGGCACTTCTGAGTAAATATGTTTAGGATTGCATTGTTACAGCCCAATCCTATTCACACTTTCCAGGGAGTAATCCACATTGACTCTAATAGGACTTAGTTCTGAGTAGACATGGATAGGATTGGGCTGCTAGTCTGTTGCTAAAAAAGATAAACGAAGGAAACCCCCACTGTTATGTATGTGAGTATTATCACCTGTGGGAAAAGCAACAGGTTATATGTGATTGGCTGTCCAGTCAAGGGTGATGTATGTTGGTTGGAGTTGTATATATATCTGGGATATCTCTGTATGTGATTTTAACTCGTTTTGGGGTATGAATAAACTATGATGGAACTTTTATTCAAGCCTACTCATGCTTAAGACCCACGATATAACACCCACCAAAGGACCTAGTCACAGAGAAAAACAGATTTATCGCGACTTGAGCTTTGGTGGTACTAGTCCAAAAAGTTCATGTGACAATAAACATATTTGCCTTTAAGGTGCTGCAAGAGGCCTCCCCCCTCCCCCCTCTCAGTTCAGGGATGTGTGCTGTGGTATTGATATCGTCTTTGAGACAGTCTATAGGTTTAGCATCATTTGCAATCTGAGAAACATCTTCAGGAATAATAGATATAACAAAAATTTAGGGAGTGATTGGAATCCTCAATGTATCTTGGACAATAAACAGACTTGTTTTCTCATTATAAAGCCTTATTAGAACAAATATCTGAGTCTTCAGAAAATATCCCATTTAAATACCAGTAGAAAAGAACAATGAAATAATGTCAAGAACTATGAAGCTGATATTTCCTGAAGAAGATCAGGCTACTGTATGTAAAATTCTGAATTAGGGAAGTGACCTGCTGAAACACCTTCTGAAAATCTATTTTGTTCTGATGATCCATGACAATACAAGAGCCTCTTTTGCCTAAGAGTAGGGTTTCACTACAGCAAGGTATCTTTTGATCAAGAATTGAACCTAATTGGTTGAATTCACAGGAAGAAGCTGAAGCACACATGGTGAACTGGCTTGCTCCTCCAGATGAGTTTATTTGCTATCGGTTTGTAGGAGGAAATGTCACCAAGAGGTGATATTTCTCTGTAATTCAGCTGTGGTTACTTGTTCTTATAAATGTCTCTCCCTTCCTAAAATTGAGATGCAGTCACAGGAAACATAGTGCCCAATCCTATCCAACATTCCTGTGCTGATGCAGTCACAATGTAGTCCAGAGGTGAGGGAACAAAAGTCCTTTACCTTAAGGAGGCCTCCAAGACTGCCCCCCCTCCAGGATACAGCAGTGGGGTAGCTATATTGTTGGCAACCTTCAGTCTCAAAAGACTATGGTATCGCGCTCTGAAAAGTGGTTCTGGCACAGCGTCTAGTGTGGCTGAAAAGGCCGATTCGGGAGTGACAATCCCTTCCACACCGGGAGCAAGTGCAGTCTGTCCCTGGTCTGTCTCCCTGGCTATTCTTTGCCTCTTTGCCTCAGACTGTTGGCCAAGTGTCTCTTCAAACTGGGAAAGGCCATGCTGCACAGCCTGCCTCTAAGCGGGCCGCTCAGAGGCCAGGGTTTCCCACCTGTTGAGGTCTACTTCTAAGGCCTTCAGATCCCTCTTGCAGATGTCCTCGTATCGCAGTTGTGGTCTACCTGTAGGGCACTTTCCTTGCACAAGTTCTCCATAGAGGAGATCCTTTGGGATCCGGCCATCATCCATTCTCACAACATGACTGAGCCAACGCAGGTGTCTCTGTTTCAGCAGTGCATACATGCTAGGGATTCAAGCTCGTTCCAGGACTGTGTTGTTTGGAACTTTGTCCTGCCAGGTGATGCCGAGAATGCGTCGGAGGCAGCGCATGTGGAAAGCGTTCAGTTTCCTCTCCTGTTTTGAGTGAAGAGTCCATGACTCGCTGCAGTACAGAAGTGTACTCAGGACGCAAGCTCTGTAGACCTGGAACTTGGTATGTTCCGTCAGCTTCTTGTTGGACCAGACTCTCTTTGTGAGTCTGGAAAACGTGGTAGCTGCTTTACCGATGCGCTTGTTTAGCTCGGTATCGAGAGAAAGAGTGTCAGAGATCGTTGAGCCAAGGTACACAAAGTCATGGACAACCTCCAGTTCATGCGCAGAGTTTGTAATGCAGGGAGGTGAGTCCACATCCTGAACCATGACCTGTGTTTTCTTCAGGCTGATTGTCAGTCCAAAATCTTGGCAGTCCTTGCTAAAATGATCCATGAGCTACTGGAGATCTTTGGCAGAGTGGGTAGTGACAGCTGCATCGTCGGCAAAGAGGAAGTCACGCAGACATTTCAGCTGGACTTTGGACTTTGCTCTCAGTCTGGGGAAGTTGAAGAGCTTTCCGTCTGATCTGGTCCGGTGATAGATGCCTTCTGCTGCAGTTCCAAAGGCCTGCTTCAGCAGGACAGTGAAGAAAATCCCAAACAATGGCTAGCTAGAGGGGGTGCAAAGCACTATGTTTTGCAGGGAGCTTCACCTGGTGTGCAAGTGGCCCCTCCCCTTCAGAGCCATTCTGGACTGCAAGAGCAAAACAGAGGCATTGATGTTGTGCTCTCAAAGCCTGGAATTATTATGAAGGGGAGGGGGAGGGTCTAACTATCCCAGTGTCAAAGCTAGAGGTGGGCAAAGCACTAAGTTTTGCAGGGAGCCTCACTGCAGCGTGCAAGCGTCTCCTCCCCTCCCCTTTGGAGCCGTGTTGGGGGGGGGGGAAACGAACACAAATGTCTCCGAAGGGGAGGGGCTGTTTGCATGCTGCAGGGAGGCTCCCTGCAAAACTTAGTGCTTTGCCCCCCTCTAGCTATGACACTGGGATACAGCATATGCCTTGTTGTCACGGTTGCATCGATGCTGGAAAGTTGGATAGCACTGGGCCCACAGTTGCTGGAAACATTTGTTTTATTTTCTATGTCTGTGTCTCTTTCACCAGGGGAATGGCTGGCTTTTGAAGAATGTAATTCTTCCAGCAGAAAAAAATAAGAGGTATAGAAGAAAACTTCTTCATTAGCCAATACATTAATTACAGCACACATTTCTTTTCTGGAGCTGCATGTAGTACCTTCTCATTCCAACTAATAATCCTGTTTATTGCTACTCTGAAATATTTTGCCCTAGCCTGTTAATTACAATGATGTTTATATTGGTTTTAGATCACATTATTTTATTTTCATCTAGATTTTTTTCTCCATCCACAGAAAGTGATTTTGGTGGTTAATGGCACCTGGGAAGCACCATGCAGTCCTAGAGGGAGCTCATTATCCTCTTCCCAATTTATGATTATTTCACAAGTCATTAATTCTATTTACTCCTCTGTGCTTGGTACAGTGTTCTCTGAGTTTGCCTTCATTTTTCCATTGTTAATAACACCCTTTTTTCTATGGTCCATTAACACTGCAAGTCAAATGGCATTTTCTTTTGCCTTAGATACCCCTGGAGAATCCTCAGCAGTTGTTTCCTTGGCACAGGGCACTCCGTGCTCCAAGATCCTCAGGACAGCGGTGTTAATTACTCAGGAAAGGTCTGCATAAACTTTGCCACTCTCAAAGCCGAATGCAGTGGCGTAGCTGTGAGAGGGTGGCAGCACAGTAAGCACTGCAGGTGCTACAACACACCATGTAAGCACCCCTTCCCACTCGCCATCAGAGCTATTCCCTCTAGCTACACCACTGGCCAGATGTATTTTCAGACTCTAGCCAGTCTTGAGGCAACTCGGTTACTGGCTTTACCTGGATCTTCTTTTGCCACAAGCACAATCATTTGGATCAGCTCTGCAAAATATAATGCACAAAGTCAAACCGAGCCCTTCAGCTGTGTGTGGTGACCCAACCAGGTTGCAATGAACTGATTTGCCTACCTGGGCCTGCAAAATCAAGGGGGGAGACCAGCAGCTGGTAATATGTGATTGATGGGCTATTTTTGGCTGATGGGTCACAAATGGTGTGCAATAAAGTGAATGGCTGAGGAGGTACTTGCTGTGTCACCGCAAGGCACTCTGGGGGCTACCTGGAAGCCACAGAGCCTGCACAATCATAGCAGAGGCTGAGCTCTTGCTGGCTCTGCTCTGCAGCCCAATCCTAAAGCCAGCAGCTCCACAGGCTGTGCCCAAATGGCTACCACTGCATCTAGTAGCACTGCCAAGGCTGCTGGAGGTCTCCTTGGAGGAACTTTTGTCTCCTTCTCCCAGGGAAAGCCCCAACCCCAGCATGGGGCTTATCAAGTCTGCATTGCCTATTTTGCTGGTGCAGACTTGAGAGACTCCATGTCGGGCCTTCCAACCCAGCATGGAGTCCACGATCCAGTGGAGCCCCTCCCACCCTGGTTCCTCCCCTTCCCCACTCTCCTCCACCCCATTCTGCCCACTCCTCACATCCTCCTGCCCCAATACTACTTACTGTCAGCTGGAGCACTGGCCAGTCTTTTGAGTGGCGCTGAGGCTCAGCACTGATTGGTGCTGGCCCAGTACTGGAGGCTCTTCCTCTTTGGTTGCAACAGCCAGTGCTGTGACAGTTTAGGATTGGGACCCTAGTCTCTCCATAGAAACAGGCACATGAGGTTATTTTCACTGGAGCAAGACAGGGCAGGAGAGGCTCTGCCTCCCCTGATCACATGTCCCTGTTCTAGAGAATACTGTAACCTGGTTTGACATACCCATTAACAAAATTAGAACCCTACTTTAACTATAAATGTTTGGTGAAAGGTTGAAAATATAGGCCTTCAGGCTCACAGGTTTGCTCTGTTATCAGGTCTGAACTATAGCAGGGACGTCTTTAAGAGATTGCGGAAAAGATACCCATCAATTGTGGTGTCAGGGGGTGGGTTGGGGCAATGGAATCAAATTTGTTTATCTGTCAAGAATTTGTGAGGAGAATCTTAACACAAGCAGCTCTTTTGCTGGACTGAACTCCAGTAAGATTGAACCAGATGTTTTCAACAACTCAGGTGACAGTGTTCCGCTCTTCAGGCAGATCTTGCTGACATGTGTCAAAGTTGTCAAATACTGCAAGACCAGGGGGCTTGGGTAGCAACACGATCACTGAACTCAAATTGGCCCCATGAAATCTCATGTTATTCCATGTAATTCAAAACAACATTTCATACTTGTCAATTACAAACTTCTTAGCTGCTAAGATCATAAGGGCTTGGAGATGGAAAAATTGTATTCCCTCTGGGTGGAGAATGACTACTTAAATATTTGGATAATATGGAGTGGTTGATGAGATGCACTGCAGACATGGATCTGACACAGCTATGAGTTTAGTGCAGAAATGACCACTTTTTTTAAAAAAAACTGGAATGCACATTGTGCGCAAATAAAGTTTTTCTTTTTGATTAATATAGTGTGTGTGTTTCTGTGTACACGCAAAGTCTTCCTCTGGGTGTAGCCCTTTAATGAGCCTCTCATTACTGTCTCCCTTGTTGCCTCCATGCATAGCATAACCAGAGGGGGGCAGTGAGTGCATCGGGCTGCTTAAACCAATGGCAATTGGGGGGGGCTGCTTACATGGTATGTTGCGGTGTCTGCCGCACTTACCACACTGCCCCCTTCTGGCTATGCTACTGCCTCCATGCCCTCTACTGGAGTTAACAGTGTTGAGCCCACCTTCTACTGTACTCCCCTGACTTCTGATCATGTAGCCTTTGTACCCGTCGGGGCACAACCCCAACAGGTGCAAGGATTTGCTTTGCCACAGAGAAATGCACTCTGAAAGATGTACACTTGCGTATCAGTTGACCAATGCCTATAAAAAGGGTATGCAATAGTAACCTATATGAGGGCCAATTTTCATTTTTACTGGCTCACAGGGAGCCATGCTTAATTTTTTTTTTTTTTAAGATTCAGCTTACGTGGGCTGTAAAAATTAAATGCTTAATATTAAATATTATGGTTATATTAAAAGATTTTAGCTCGCCAATAAGCAGGCCAGGACTAGTGAGCTGTGCAGCTTTACAGAGTCTCAACGTGAATGCCTAATAGCATTGTACATTTCAAGCCTCAGGCGTGAAAACAGATTGACATTTCCTGGACTGATTTATTTGTTCAGAAATTTGAATGATTGATTTGTGCAGAATTTCTAGACTACCCAGTCTACCAAAATGAACAATTTTTAAAGAAACAAATAATAAAAGATCAGAATAAATGTGTTATGAAATCAAGTGTATTAAAATCATCCATAAAAAGTTAGAGCTGAACAAAACACCCCCAGCTAACACACAACATTGGAGCCCTAGTAGAGAAGACAGCATAGCCTAAAATAGGAGCTCACAAACCAGAAGTGTAGCTTGTGCAGATGGAGTCATAGCTCAATGGTAGAACACATGCTTTGCATGCAGAGGAGTCTAGGTTCAATCCCAGGTATCTCCAGGTAGGGCTGGAATGGACACAATCCCTCTATGAAACTTTGGCTGCTCCTGCTGCCAGTCAGCACAGAAAAAAGTGAGCAAGATGAACTACTCTGAGCTGAATCCTATACCTGTCTACTCAGAAAAGTAAGTCCCATTATAGTCAATGGAACTTGCTACCAGAAAAGTGTGTATAGGATTATAGCCTCAGTCTATGGCAGTTCAGTTGGAGTCTTCATCATGGGGAAGACCCATAGCTCAGTAGTGGACCACAGGCTATGGGTGCAGAAGATCCCAGGTTCAAGCTCTGGCACCTGTCCAGTTTGAAGCAATTCCTGCCAGAAATCCTGGAGGAATGTTGTCAGGAGCCTTGTAGGTAGGCAACACCGAGCTAAATGGAGATGGCTTGAACCAGCTTAAGGCAGCTTCGCAAGTTCATGACTGAACAAATAAGCACAAATCAGGAAATGCAAACTGAGTCTAGACAGAGTTAAAACAGTTTCAGGTCCCCACTGATTTCAGTGGAAGGAAGCTCTATTATTTTTCTGCCTTTGCCACGAGTTTTGCAATTCTTGCTACAGTATTTGGTACTGAAGTTTCAGCTTCAGAGGACCATGTGCCATACAGGCTCTGTGGAACAATGTCCATTTCATGTATTTTTTTCTATTTTTTGTGGGAAAGTAGTAATTGTGTTGTCATTTCTTACATCAGCCTGAATTCAGTATGAATATGTCACACCATTTTCCTGTTACTGTGTTTGCCTTGCGTTAGTTAATGTTTATGCATCATTTCAATAAATTGAATTCAGCTGTTGCCAAGTGAGCAAGTGAGAGAGAGAGAGAGAGAGAGAGAGAGAGAGAGAGAGAGAGAGAGAGAGAGAGAGAGAGAGAAGAATCAATTTTCAAAACCCCACAAGCCTGTATGGGTAATCGGAAATAGTCACTGACTATTTCTTTGCAGTCATTATGTGGAAGATTAGCGCAGGTTATTAGGTTTGATTAAAGGATTTCACAACTGGCTTGTTCAGGAGCTGGGGATTTAAGTAATAAGGAGCTTTTACCTCCAGTGTGTCCCTCAGTTTATCAGTTCTGTACAGCAGGGCTCTGATTACATACCCGTCTTTGTAAAACATACCAATTTTATTCATTCATTTACAGCTTTCAGATCAGCTAGAACTGGGAAGCTTGCTGGGTGATATAATTATCTGACAATTTTTCTCCTGTGGAGCTTTGCTGTTACATCTCGGGAAGATTAAAGTCAAAACCATACCTGAGCTGATATTTCCAGTGGATACTACTGTGGTTTCCATTCAGTGGATAATTGGGTAGCTTAATTGTTGGCATATTCGTAAAGGAAAATGACTGTAAAGAAACCATCTTGGAGGAGGGGGATTTTGAAACTCTCGCATATTCTGCCTCATTCTTATATCAGCACCTCTGATATGAAATACCAGCTACCTCTGGCTTTCAAAACACCAGCTACTGGGAAAATAAGAATGGATTTCTGTAGCTTTCATGTATTTGATTTGTATCCCAAGCCAGAGTTCAAGCAGAATATTTCATCTTCAAAACATCTTATGAGATGGATCATTATTATTCCCATTTTACAGATGAGGAATGAAGAAGGTTTCTTGAAAACAGATGTGATCACATAATAAAACTGTTCCTCCTTGCCCCTGTTGCTGCCCTGTTCTACTCACCCTGCTTCTGTGCCCCTTGCACAATTTTTCCTGGGGTAGTGGGTGACTGGAGTCCGCCTCTTGCCACTTCTGGCTTCGCCTCTGGCCTATCACCTTTTGCGACAGCCAGGAAGTGCCTGGTGCCTCTGGAATGTGCATTCCAATGGTGCTAGATATTGTTAGGATTGGGCCCAAAGTGGATGAAGTACTCCAGACTTACCGGAGTAATACTGGGGTATTACTGGACAAGTCCAGACTTAATGTATCTGAGGAAAGGAATCACCAAAAAATTGCCCCCCATAAAACAATAAGTTTGTATCTGGAATATGGACCTCAATTTGTGCCACCAAGTGACAAAGTTGTCCTCAGTTAATTTGTTTTATTTAAAATATTTATCTCCTGCTTTTTTTCTCATGCAATGAGATGATCAAATAGCAAACAGATAATTCCAATACTTGCCCTGGGGTGTCAGCCACAGGAGATCCAAAGGACCTCCTCTATGGAGAACTAGTGCAAGGAAAGCACCCTACAGGTAGACCACAGCTGCGATACAAGGACATCTGCAAGAGGGATCTGAAGGCCTTAGGAGTGGACCTCAACAAGTGGGAAACCCTGGCCTCTGAGTGGCCCGCTTGGAGGCAGGCTGTGCAGCATGGCCTTTCCCAGTTTGAAGAGACGCTTGGCCAACAGACTGAGGCAGAGAGGCAAAGAAGGAAGGCCCATAGCCAGGGAGACAGACCAGGGACAGACTGCACTTGCTCCCAGTGTAGAAGGGATTGTCACTCCCCAATCGGCCCACTCCCCAATTCAGCCACACTAGACGCTGTTCCAGAACCACCATCCAGAGCGCGATTCCAGAGTCTTCCGAGACTGAAGGTTGCCAACTATCAGCCACAGTAATGCTGGAGGCATTGCAGAAGCCAGGCTTCATGGAGATGATGGATTCTCAGAGGGAGAAAGGGGAAGGCAAAGAATGTGTGTGTATGTGGGTTGCCCCAGAGAACCTCAGAAAAACCATTCCCTGGGTTGAGCCAGAGGAGGGGCAGGAAGGAAAGGGTTCTGCCTTCTCCTCTTCCTTCAGGTATTAAAGCAGCCCTAGACTGATCCTGGAGGGGCTCCCTGCCTGCTTCTACGATGGTAAAAGATTGCTGGCTGTATAATAAACTTTTTCATGTGGGATACAGCAGCTTCCAATGGGTTTGTACCTATGACTGCTTTTTGCAGGATTTGCTACTGTTCACTTGTATGCTTTTGAATTATATGACTGCACATTGGAATGATCCCTCTCTCTTAGTCCCAGGCCACCCAGTGAGCTTCACAGGTCCCAGTCACTGGAACTGGGCTTCCGCACTCCAGTCCTGGTGTTCTAGCCTGTGCCCTTGCACCACACTGGCTGTTTGCGCCAAACATGGAGGGGCTGTTCAGGGTCAGTCTCGCGAGCATTGTCTCCCACCACCGAGCATTCAGGGCTTATGTTTGCTTGGGGCTGTGCGTATGCAATCAATTTGTTAGCTGTCTGTTTGCATAAAACTCCCAGGATGATGTACAATCAAGAACTAAAAACAGAACAGCAAAATGATAACACAATTAATCATAAGCATAAATGTCATAAAATCACGGAAGCATCAGCTATCCCCAGCTGATACAACGAAGCAGAACCATAAAATTACAGCTAAAATGCACACTGGAAAGCTTGGGCAAATAAAATGTAAATCTTAGCCTGGTGCTGAAAAGATGTCAAATTTGGCTAACGGCAAATATCTAGGGAGGGAATTCCCAGCGCTGGGCACCATGAGCAAAACTGGGCGATCCAGGACCTTCTAGGTCATGTGTGCAGAACCCAATGAACAATGGAATGTGCACATGTAGGCTCCATGAAGACATCAGCTTCAACACATGGAAGCATGTACTCTTTATTTATTTTCGCAGACTCAGAGCCCAATCCTATGCGATGCACGCCGGCTCAGTGCTGGTGTGCACTGTTGCACTTCTGCCACAGTCTCCTCGGGTCCAGTGCTGGAGCAGGCTCAGCGCGAGCTCTGGGTGAGTGCCAGGCAGCAGAGAGGTAAGTTGGGGTGGAGGGAGGGCAGGGGGAAGGGCATGGCGGAGGGAGGGAGCGAGACCAGCGGAGCTCAACTTCACTAGATCCATAGCCCTGGATTGGTCATCCCAGTCCGACATGGGGCTACTTTACTCTGCATTGGCTCAGAGTCAAGTAGCCGCATTGTAGGGCTTCTTACCTTACCCAGTGGAAGGGGACAAACGTCCCCTTTCCCCGAGGAGATGTCAGGAGCCGCCGCTGGCTGCCTGGCGGGCTCAGCATGCAACTGGAGCCATTTTGGCACCACTGAAGCCCTGGGCGCTGGGCAGCTCAGGATTGGGCTGTTAAGCTACCATCCAGTACATGATTCCAAGAGTGGAATACATATTAGGTTGGGGGTGTTGCTAACAGGTACAGCCCCTAAACATCTTCTTTGTGTACACAAATGAATGTGTGCAGAGGACTTTAGCTGCTTTTTCACCCCTGAAACTTCACTGCCACTAACACATGCAATTCTTACTGTGCCGTATCACATTAGCCTTCCGCTGTTTTAGTTCCCTTGGTTTTCCCATATCTCCCCCTCCCATCCTCTCCCCTCCCCTTCCCTCTCCTCCGCAGGTTCTTTTTTAAATATCAAACCACTACAAACCGGACAGCTCTTGTCTTCATCCCATATTCTTTTTATTCCCTGAGGTCAGTTTATAATTCATGCAGCCTATTAATTTTGTGTTGTAACATGCTTGGCTTATCTCCCTTCAACCAACTCATTTGCAGGAGCTGCAGTCAAAGCCCGTGATTAAACTTTCTGGTGTTGGCTCTAATTTAAAAAGGCTTAGAGCCAGATTCAGCAGAAAAATACCTCTGCAGCGAGTAACCCAGGGGAGCTGTGTCTCTCTCTTTAGTTCCACAGTCAAAGGCTACTTATTATTCTAAGGTTGCTTGGTATGTAAGGTTGTTTAGAAACTAACCTTTCAATTTTCAAAGTGCTCAGAAATCTTGGTGAAAGTATTCAGTCCAAGCACGCGCCTAGACTTAGCGCCCAGAATTGAAAGAGGCGGACGGACACACCTATTTTTCCCCAAGTCTTTGACACAATGTCTCTTATGTGCCCCCAAACTACCTTTTCAATTGTATTCCGAAAGCAGTTTGGTGATTAGATGTGAGAACTGTTTCCATAGGGCTGCAACAATTCATATTTTCCAGGGACACCCCTTTTCCTGGTCCCCCCCCTTTCAATTTTGGGGGCTGCCTTGTCAAATGTTTTCTTGTGCATTGCCATTTCTCAGTGTTCAGCTGTCTCCCTAGGGAAGTTAAAAATCTGCATGTGAATGCATGCAAGCTTCTCTGAGGGGCATATGCACATCAATGTACATACATGAACACTAAATGTATGTGCATGAACACTGCAGGAGGTACAATGGCTGTGCATAGGCTGCCATTGTACCCCCTGCAGCTGCTGAGGTCCTTTGAAACGGTTACCAGTAACTGTACATTGTAGGTCAGTTGTAAGCTTCAAATGCCTCTTTAGCAAAAGAACAAACACGCTCTTGGCTTTCAAACCAATAGAAGACAAGCCAGAACAGAGTCACTGAACAGAGTGTGTAGGTCAGGGGTGTCAAACATAAGGCCCGGAGGCCGGATGTGGCCCGGGGAAGCTTTTTATCTGGCCCTCAGGCTCTTAGATGCTGAGCAGTGCTGGGATGTTACTGCTATAAGGGCAGCTCACATGAAAATTGGGCTCTCCCATATCTTGAAATTTGATCAAGCTTTGTGTATTTTCTCTTCTGTCATTTGCAGCTAATGAGTTCCTAAGTGAGAAAAAGTGCTTATTTTTGGTTATGACCTGTTTAATGACATCATTTCCTGCCTAATGACATCACTTCCGGCCCTCAGCAGGCACCATGAATGCTGTTCGGCCCTTGGTATGAAATGAGTTTGACACCCCTGATGCAGGTGGTAGAGACCAGGCCTAAACTGTGTGTAATAGTGAAGAACTTTGAGATGCTGTCATAAAATGTGCTCCATAAATTTGATATTGTCTTGCATTATAATATATTGCAATATTTCTATTTTTTTGTTTTGTTTTTCAGGCTCTAATAGCAATGCCTACCCTCACCCCCCATCTCAGAGATAGAAGCTGGGCTGAAACTTCGATAGGCAGCTTTAGTAAAAATACGTATTCCTGACAATTGCCACATTGCTCTCCGTTGTGTGGACTCAATATCATTGATTTCTTTCTTTTTTCTGTAAGACCTACAAAGTGTTTGAAAAGATTATATTGCAGAAGTGTGGAGGCCTACAGCTGACACTTTTCAGGGAATGTACTTTTCTTTCATAAAGAAGTTAATGATTTTAAAAAGAAGGATATGATCCTTTGCCTTTCACAAATGTCTTTGTTTCTGCTGAAAGTATCCTCATAAACTTCTCCTTCTCCCGGCCCTTCTGCCAGCCCTGAGTTGGGTGCACTGCCACTGGCTTCGATGCAGTTCAATTAGCCCAGCCACTCCTGATAACAAGACCCTCTTGTATCACCTCTTAGGTGGCAGGTGCTCACACAAGAAGCTTATAAAGGCCACTGGGGGTCCTTGGGCCAGCCATGTTGTTTCTCATCCTAAACTGACACCGCAGACTTGTCAGTTCCTGGGTATGAATGAGTCCTCCTTGATTTGATTCAGAACCAGATCAGGAATTCTGAGCTATCTTAGTGATTTCATAACATTTAATTTATTTGCAGAGTTTTCTCAAACTTACAGTATTTCTCAAACTTACAGTACGGGCAGGAGGTCTGGTCTAGAGGGTAGAGCCTCCATTTGCCTGAAGATTAACATCCACAAGGTCGCCAGTTCGAGGCCACCGGCACCGTGCGACCTTGAAGCAGCTGACAAGCTGCAGCTGAGCTGTTCCATCTGCTCGGAGCGTGGGAGGATGGAGGCCAGAATGTTAAACCAGATCGGAGTGTAACAGCTCGAATGTGGTGGTTCTTGAAAGAGAGAACCTTCTTTCAATTTGTAAAAATCCCTGTGTGGATTTAATAAGCCTGCCTATGTAAACCGCCTTGAATAAAGTCTTGAATAAAGACCAAGAAAGGCGGTATATAAATACTGTATATTATTATTATATTATATTGGTGGACATTGATAGTGTCACATAGTCACTTGTTATATTGCTCCTCCGCCCTGGAATTTAGTTCTTAGAATCAGCCCTGATGGACAGCCCCTTGAAAACTCTCCAACCCAAACATTCCCACTTGAGAAAAAGAGAGAGCTGGATTGGATTGGTGATGGGGTCCTCCACTCCTGTTTCATGAAGAGTTGTCATCCATTTCTCAGCCAGTCCTGATATGGTGAAATATGGTGGTGAAATATGACAACAGACTGAGGTGGAAACAAATTATTGCAGAGCATGTTTTTCCTGATTTATTCATTGTTGTATCCCATCCTTTTAGAAGAAGTTCAGGGTAGCATAAATTGGCTTCCCCTCACATTCTATCCCCATAATAACCTTGTGATGTAGATTACGTTGAGCAATAGTAATTAACCCGAGTTTACTCAATAAGCTTAATGCCTAAGGAGACATTTGAACCCAAAGTCTTCCTTTTCTATTGCACACTAGAGTTAGTTATTCTCCTGTTTTAGTGAGGCTACGTCTGTGATGCTGATACTATTTGACTACTATTTCTCCATATGTGGTCCACATTAAGTATTATAGCAGAGAAGTGACTATGAGCCCAATCCTGAGCTCTGTGCGCTGGCTTAGTGCTGGCGCGCACTGTCACAAATGTGCTGTAAGGCACGTTTGTGGGGCTTAGCACCAGTCCTGCACCAAAGCTAACCCAGTGCAAGTTTGTGCTGGGCTAGTGCCAGTGGAATACCAGTACTTGGCTTGCTTGGCGGTCACCCAAACCACTGGCCGGTGGAGAGGTAGGTGTGGAAGTGGGGGGAGGTGGGGAGGAGACATTCTGGGGTGGGGGAAGGTGGGGAGAGGGCAGGGAGAGGGAGGGGAGGAGGCATTCCATGGTAGGGAGCTGGCCGGGGAGAGGTGGGGGGAGGGCAAAGAGAGGGGGGAAGGAGGCATTCTGGGGGAGGGAGGGAGGCGGGACTGGTGGAGCTTAGGATTCTGAGCTCCTTGTTGGGCCACACGACACAGAACTCTTTGATTCTGCTGCAGCTCCAGAGCTGCCACAGCATTGAGTAGCTCCACTGCAGGACTACTTTCCTTACCTGGTAGAAGGGGATGGTCCCTTTCCCCCAAGGAGCCACTAGTGGCTGCCTGGTTGCGCTTAGGATGTTGAGGCAGCCATTTTTGGCCCTGCAGCAGCCCCACACTCCAGACAGCTCAGAATAGGTCTGTAAGTCACTATTTTTCATGGTCTATGTCAGTGTTATTCAAACTGTGCGGCGCAGCTCTTTAGGGAGGTGCCAGGAACTCAAAGGGGAGGCGCAGGATGTCCTCTCGCAGTGATACAGTCACACAGCTGGGCAGAATATGAACCTGTCTTCTGCGCTTTTTTTTTTAAAGCAGAAGAAACGGGTGTTGCTCAGCTGCGAGAGTGGCTGCTGCCTCCCCGCCCTCTTCTCCCTCCACTCCGAGGCTGCCACCTTCTGTGTTCCCTGCATGTTGTTTCCAAAGCTCTTCGACTCCAACCCCCATCTGGCAAGTACCAAGCATGCTCAGCTTGCAGTCCTTAACCCTTGCTGATCCTTGTCCGGTTGGTTCCTAGTTCCCAGCCTGGGATCGCTTCTCATCAAAGTGAAATCTCTGTTTTCAACCCCCTCCCTCTTCCACTCCCCCCTTTCGATCTTCAAACCTTCCTGCTTTCCTCCCCCTCCCCAAATAAAACACTTCCTATTTTACCAGTCACCAGGGGTCTTAAAGTTGTTTCCATGCAGTTGGCAAAGGGGGGGGGGAGAGAGAGAGAGAGAGAAGCAGCACACACTTTCCTTGGCCAGGAGCAGAAAAAGGGTACTGTTTTTAAAGTGATTTATTAATCTTGCTGTTTGACTGAAGAGGAAAGGCTGTATTTTTAAAGTGATGAATCTTGCTATTTGAAGGGAATACTAATCAGCCATTAATGAAGTGATTGCCAGCTCAATCCTATCTACACTTTCCTGGGAGTAAGCCCCATTGACTCTAATGGGACTTACTTCTGAGTAGACATGCATAGGCTTGAGCTGTGCATAGGAGACAAATCAGCTTCCTAACCAAACCCTTATCAGCTCTGATATATTTTCATGGTCTATTTTTGTTTTCCCCACCAGCTGCTGGAAAAATTTAATTTCATTAAATTAATAAAAAACTAAATTTCATTAAATTAATAAATTAATCCAAGGAGAATGGGAGATGACTAGTTGGATTGGGGTCCACAGGGGTGTGTGTGTGTAATGTTGGTCAGACTGGTTGTTCACAAAGTTCATTTGATAAAACAATTCTATTGGTATGCTTACAAAGTTTAAAACAATGAGTCTTCCTGGACCAGACAAAATCTACCTACTCCAGCATCCTGTCTCCAACAGTGATCAGCAGCAGATCATTTATAAAGCATGTATATTGCTGTGTATTAATAATATATTTTTAAGATCTGCATTTAATTAATGATATGATTAATATAATTAATATTAATATAGTTAATATATATTTAATATTTACTATTATATTATAATGAATATAATATTATAATATTATATTTAATATATTTAATATAGTTAGTATTTCTGGCCACTTCCTGTTTAATGATGTCACTTCCAGCCCTCAGGAACATGATGGGGAGTCATGGCCAACAGCCACGGGGGTCAAGGGAGCCACTGGCTGGAAAAGTTTGAGTACCACTGGTCTATCTCTTTAGCAA
Organism: Tiliqua scincoides; assembly: GCF_035046505.1. Taxonomy (NCBI): domain Eukaryota; kingdom Metazoa; phylum Chordata; class Lepidosauria; order Squamata; family Scincidae; genus Tiliqua; species Tiliqua scincoides. The sequence goes on from NC_089825.1 coordinate 7,512,867, forward strand.
CCATAGCCACAAGGTCAACATGGGAAGAATTTTGCTCACGGACAATTTGTCCCTTTGATAAAGCATCCTAGAGACACCATAGCTCAATTTCCATTCATGCGTGTTATGTTCCTATGTTCAAAATGCACTTTTGGACATGGTTTAACGTAAAAACATGAAAGTGAGTGAGCGAGTGGGTTGTGTGATTTCATACAGCCTTACCTTTATCACATAGTTGTGATAATCCACAGTTTTAAACGGCATTTATATTTTCACTGCTTTCCAAACTAGGTGCTGTTTTTCAGGAGTTTACATCCTTGTCATCGGTTTTAATCAGAGCGATGAAACTGGATTAAGCCTCCTTAAATATGCTAATATTCTGACAGGCCCCAAAATGGTTTGTGATAAATGATTCAGAACCCAGGATAGCCTGATCAGCCTCACACAGCTGCACCTGATTAACTTTGATATCTCTGCTTGTCAAGTACATTAGATCTCCACTTATTTTGCTTGCTAACCAACGTATCCTTTTGATTACTGCAGATTTATTTCATATTCTTTGCAAATTGCATCGCTGTCCTTCTGCCCTCATGAAGGTGCCTTTTGAAAGACTGCATGGCAAATTGGGCCAAATTGCATTTCACGTGTCTTGTGTGCTTAGGTAGCTGCCCTTCAGAGAACCAGGTGAAAGCCTGGGATACATGCAACTGAGCACATGGAGGTATATAAGAAGGGAGATTTGCAATTTATATAATAACTCTCTGTGAGATGTTGAGACAGTGAACAATCCATTATCTGAGATAAAAAAAGCATTTGGCTAAGGTGACCAGTTGGTGAAAATGAATGCAAGATTCTCATTTTGATCCTGACATGGTTAAATGCACACCACTCTCTCCATCAGTATCCCCTGAAGGCTGCTTGGAGACTAAGATAGAGGGAGGACCAAAAGACCTCATTTCTCACCCCAGTTTCCTGCAACCCCAGGCACCTTTCACTCCATACCACTTTTGCCTTAGGATTGCAACTAGGGTGGCTGACAGCAGGCTGGATTTAGTCTAGAAATGTGCAGGGCACCCCTAGCTTACATTTTTTTTCATATTGACATAAAAATGTTTGAGTCATTGCTTGGTCTAGACCAGTGGTTCCCAAACTTTTTAACATCGGGACCCACCTTATTTAAAAATAAATAAAAAACGCTTTGCCAACCACTCAGGCCTCAGTGGCTATAAAGGTTATTTGGCCATAATGCTCCCCCCAAGTAGCTTATTGTTTAACCTTGGTGCACATAATCTATATGTCTTGTCTTGTCTTGTCATAGTCTAGTCTGTTAATTTTGTGACCCACCAAGAATTGGGTCAGCACCCACTGGTAAGACATGGACCCACAGTTTGGGAACCCCTGGTCTAGACAATTGGTAGGATTTACTGAGTAGCCAAGAAGGGCCAAGTTATATTTCTTGTTAGAAATTTTTATATTTCTCATTTAGTTATATTTCTCTTTAAGGCTGATCTGGTAGCAGCCAACTCCAGCTGGTTACTGGGGCAGGCAAGTTGAGCCATGATTTTGTCCCCATAAGTCCTGGTCTGCACATGCAGCAGGATGAAGTGATAGAATCTTGAGCTGGTTGCGTGGACTGTACAACTTCAGACTGAAGTAGAGGATTCATTTTTGAACATTCCACCTCCCACATACAAGCTCACTGCAAGCAAAAAACTAGCATCTCAAGATGAAAGGTGCTAATCCCAGTTCATTTCCTGCTCTGCTAGATCTATTGCAAGCAGATTGTTTTTTTTTAAATATAGGGGAATTTAAAAAAAATGTGGCCCCCACCTCAAGTCTGAAATGATACAATTCCTTTGACCACCTTAGGACTCTTCCATCAAAGTGGTACCTCATTCTGCTGCATGTATATTTTCTTCTTGTAACATGAAAAGCTAAATTCCAAAGGTCAAGAGGTAAAGCTTTCTGAGATGAAGTACTATCAATATTTTTGTGACTATTGCTTAATACTAAAGGTGGCATCCAATAACCCTTCCATTGTTGGACGCTCTTTCTGAGAACAGAAGGAGTGGTCACCAGAACTGGCATCCACTAAAACTGAGTTTCGGGAGAGTCAGAACAGAAAAAAGATTTCTCTAATTGCATCTAATTAATCTGTGGATCTCCTTGCCACAGGATGTGGTGATAGCACCTGGCCTAGAAACCTTTGAAAGGAGATTGGACAGAATTCTGGAGGAAAAGTCCATCATAAATTACAAGCCATCAGTGGGGTCACAAGGGTTCGTGTCAGCAGGATGCCAGCACGTCACCCCCCATGCAGTGGGCAGGGCAACACCCCAGGTGGTAGGCGTGGTGATGTACCATCACTCCACCTCCACTGGTTTTTTGGCTGCACTTTTTCATAGAACAAAGATAGAACACATTCTGCATGAAATTACGCATTGATTGATCTATAACATGATGGTATCATTCTTCCAAACTGTGATTTTAGTGATTTTGGTCACTAGTGGTGTCACACACATCCCAAGGGTGTCAACTTACTAACACCTTATTGCAGCAGTTCTCAAACTAGGACCCACTTTTCAGAAAGACAATCTGTCCAAGACCCACCAGAAGTGATGTCATGGTGGAAGTGACATCATCAGGCAAATTCAAATAAATAAGTATAAATAATGAAAGTAAAACAAATAATTAAATAAGCAGAAGCCAGCCCTGTTCCACCAAGTGAATTTCCTCTGTAGCCTGCCTGCAATAACACTCCCTCTCCAAAATCAGTAAGGTTTTCAGCCCTACCCAGTGCCCAATTTAAGAATTTCTGTTTAAACCAGACCACTGTCAGGATCCACCTGGCCTTGCAAGTCTCAAAAAGGTTCACCTTATCAGCTGAAGAATCTGTTGATCCTTTTTAGTGAGGGGGAGGCTGCCTTCTGGAACACTTGTTTAGCTCCAGGTGCATAGGATCAGGACCATTCTGGTAGCCTTTCACTCTCCTTCACCTGATCTTCCACACCAGCCAAGGTATGTTTGCTTACTCATGAGTAAATTCGACTGTGAGGCTTAGTTTCGCTTTCCATAGGGCTCAATACATTCATCTGCTTGGAGGGAGGGACTTCCTTCTCAGGTGTTTTTGGGGGCTGCATTCATTGGATCAGGACCATTCTGGTGTTGTTGGATTCCTCTCAGCCTGCCCTTTCCAATGGACTAAGGCAAGTTCTCCTACTTGCAAGTAAATGCGCAATACAGCTCACTTTCACTTTCCATAGGGATCCATGCATTTTTTGTTCTTCAGTTTTTTTACCATACCTTTTGATAGAATGAAGATATTTCAATCTGGTTTATTGCATTGCCTTCTGTTCGAAATTCTGCATCCAACAGTATATAATATGATGGGGTTACTCCTTAGCATTTTGGCATGTCACCCCCCCATGTGCGTCACCCCTCTGTGTGCGTCACCCGGTGCAGATTGCACCCCTCGCACCCCCTAACGACGCCACTGCAAGCCATGATGGGTATGTGCAACCTCCTGGTTTTAGAAGTAGGCTATATCAGGTTGCCAGGTGCAAGGGAATGGTAACAAGACGCAGGTGTCTTGTTGCCCTGTGTGCTCCCTGAGGCCACTGTGAGATATAGAAAGTTCCACTAGATGGACCTTTGGTCTGATCCAGCAGGGCTCTTCTTATGTTCCCACTGACACAGAGGGTTCTTAGAACTGAACATTATTTCCATTTTAGAGGGAGTGTCAGTTCCTTCAATGGAAGTATTACTTTTGAGTGCTACCCTCTGGGTTCTTAAGATCAACCTTTGCCATTCCAATAGCTTCATTTTCCTACTATTGTGGGGATAGGAAAACTCAGCGCGGCATGACTCAAGTTCAGTCTAGAGTCTCTGCCCCCTGTGACTCGACAATGAGTCATAACAGCGCACTTTCCGAGTCGCTGAGTCACCCCTTTGCGACTGAATAGGACTTGAGGCGAGTCTTTAAAAAGCCCGCCACTGCACAACTGTGTGTGTGTTGAAGTTCACTTTAAACACTCCCATGCTATGCCCACCCTTCTGTAAAGAGGATGGGAGGGCTGGGAGGGACTGAGTGAAGCAGCAAGAGGGAGGAGGGTCACACGCAACAGCTGCGAGGCTTGCCAGAATGACCTGATCCTTGGCAGCTCTACTCAGAAGTAGTCCCACTGCAGCTGATCAGTCAAGGAGGCTTCCTCTGCCCAAATAAGAATGGAGTGCCTCACAGCAGCCATGTGGTATAAGGTGTGATAGCTATGAGCTGCCTCGCCCCAGTTCCCTGCCTCTTCCCCCTTCCTGGGCTTCATAAGTCAACTGTAAGGCAAGAACCCCCTTGGCGGCTCCTCCTGCCTTCCCTCAGACAATGAAAATAAGACTGCCCATCCTTTCTTGAATGATCATCAAAGGAAAAGAGAGCTCAGTCCCCCCTCCCCCCATGTGAAAGCAAACATTAACCCTTCCCTGCCTCCCAGCTGGAACTTCCCTGCTGCTCTCCTGGTCTGAATGATGGCCCCATGAGTTTTTTTTCATGCTCTGAAAACAGTAAGGAAGCACATCCAGACACAGAAAGACTCAAGTCAGCACGCATGGGACAAGTGCTGAGTCACAGGGCCCCTGACTCGTCTGTGTTTTTCTGAGCCTTCCGCATGCACAACCCACGGGTTCATGAGTCAGCAAAAAATGTGCATTTTCACAATTTGTGTCCAAGTCATCGAGTCGGGTTCCCAATCCTATACCATGGTACTTGATAGTTTGTTTATATCTGGATATAGTTCTTTGAAAATTTCAAGTTTCCAAAAAAAGATAACAAAAAGTGACACATAAACCAACTGAAATACACAGCAGGCAGTTTAAAAACTCACAGCGGTGAAAGAATAACTAAGGCCAGGATAAAGCTAGTTTTTATTTTTTCCGTATAGGAAGAATGAATCTTCATTTGCTCTGCAGCTCATTGCAATCCCAAATGCCTCCTTGAAGGTGCTGATATGATTCTACCATTGGCTTAACTCAGATAATTAAAGTCTCAAAATGTGGAAAAGCTGACAAAAGAAGTGGCTGAACCTACAGCTTTGAGTTGGGAGAAAGAAATTAAAATGACACTAAAAAGGAAACCTGTGACGATATGCTAATTCTCATACAAAAAGTAGCTGGTGAAACTGAAATCTGAAAGAATACAGCATAATTAGAAGCAGTGGTGTAGCGACAGGAGGGGTGACATGGTAAGTACTGCAGGCTCTGCAATGCACTGTGTAAGCAATGCGTTCATTGTGTTTTGGAGTAAATAGGTTTCTAGGGTTTCCTGCTAAGCCAACCTGATCTCTAGGGTTCACTAAGGAACATGTTTGAGAAGGATCATCCTAGTGGCCCATTTGGGGCCGTTCGCTGGCTATGGAAACGGGCAGTGATGGTGAAAGGGGCCCTATCCAGGTTTGAAAAGACATGAGACAACATAGGATACTACTTTTAAAATAATAAAATAAACTGGTGAAGCTTCTGCGCTGCTTATAACAATTTCATGTCACATAGAAATTAAGCAAGTGATGCTTTCCCTGGTTTGGAGACAAGTAGTTAAGACCACTCAAGGAGCTTTACTGGATGAGAGCGAGAGTCCATCTAGTTCAGCTCCTGTTTACAGCTGTCCCCCAAGAGGCCTCTAAAAAACCCAGAAGCAGGGAAGGAATGCAACAGCCTGTTTTCCTTCCAGCAACTGGGTTTCAGAGGTATGTTGCATTTAGCTGCTATTAAAGGCCAGGTTTAATCAGTTATGGGTATAACTGTCAGTTTGCCAAAGGGAAATTGGCTATGCTAAGTTAATTAACTAACAGCACAATCCTATGTGTGTCTACTCAGAAGTAAGTCCCATTATGTTCAGTGGGGCTTACTCCCAGGAAAGTGAGTCTAGGATTGCCGCCTTCCATATTGAGATTTGGTCTCTTCATTCACAGCCCTTGCCACATCTGTAGGGCTGTTAGTAGGAAACGATTGTTCCTGTTTCAATATACCAAGCCTCCAGCATACATACAGGTTCTGTTCTGGATTTCTATCTAGAAGTTGGAACATAGCAGAGCTATTGAGCCTGCATCACAATGGAGAAACTGCACCTGTGTGAAAGCAGTGATGCAGCCACCCATAATTCAGATGTCCATAACTCTGGGCCCTGGTGTGCTTTAGTTAATTAATGCAGTATAGCCAGATCTGCTATTACTGCTGCTTTGAGCCATCACTGACCTTGACATAATAATGATCACTGACTGTACCTCTTCCAGCCTTCAGGCCTTTGACCTCATCTTTGACCATCACCTGCCAAGGGAGGATAACACTTCATACATTTTATGAAGTAGACTGTGGTCCATGAAAGTTGCCAGTTGCTCTTCAAAGCACTACGAATCTCTTTGATGCAAAGAAACATCAAACATCTTGCTTATCCACCTCCTAACATGATAATAAGACTTCCCATTGTTGATGTTGTAAGTGCAGCCCAGTGCTTAAGAAGAAACACAGAAAACCTGAGAGAAACAGCAATTTCAAATGAAAGACAATTAGGAGCAATCAGCAGCAGCAGCTGCATCAAATCAATCAAGCAACCTCTTTTCCTACACAATTAGTGCCAGCTGCAGCAAGATGCCGTAATAAAGGGTAATGGTAGAGCAGGAAAACAAACATGTTGAAACTGCTTCCTGCTCTCTAATTATTTCAAAAAGCAGCATGAATATCAGCTTCTACTTTGGATTTTGGACAACTGTCTACTTGGAAGAAGACATGCAGTCTCCACACCTCAACAGTCACAGCTGAAGGTGTGAGCCAATCTGAAAAGCCTTGTGTGTCAGATGATAAGAAAGTTCCATCTGTTTTGATTGTGTGTGAGTGTGAGAAACCTCCCTTTTCAGTTACCATTATCAGTTTATTTTTCATTGTTTGTCCTTGACTTTCATGTGCAAGATGTGATCTTCACAGTGGCAGAAGAGGTACAGCAATGGTTTGCCCACTCCAGGGACGTTCTGGAGTCACTGTGCTGAGTCATGAGTTGAGTTACGAGTTTCTGACCCCCTGACTCGAGCTGAGTTGTGAGTCATAATAGACAACCATTGCAACTTGTCCTGTAGAGTCGTTTTTGACTTGAATCACAGTATGAGAAATGAGTCAAGACATGACTCAGGCACGGCAATAAAAAGGAAGCAAGTGCACTTAAACACAGAGGCACACACACATCAGAGTTATAAGCACACACAAAAGCGAATCAGGACTTGAGTTGATTCAAGTCACGAGTCTTTTCCAAGTCACTGGCCCTGAGCTGCAAGTCACGTCTGAGTCGGTGACATTTGTAACTTGAACAGATTGCGAAAAATGCGTGTTCTCATGACTCACAAGTTTTTACAGTCAAGTCCCATCCCTGCACTAAATGTAGGAAAATAAGCAGTGGGTGTGAATTAAACAAAGCCATTAAAGGTGAATCACCATGGAAAACATCCTCATTATAAGAATAGTTCAGCAACAGAATAAGGGCGCAATCCTTACCCCTTATGTTGGTGCTTTCCAGCACTGCAGTTGGGTGTCACTCACGGAGGCCTCCTCAAAGTAAGGGAATGTTTGTTCCCTTACCTCAGAGCTGCATTGCCCTTATGTCAGTGCTGGACAGCACTGACATAAGGGGTTAGGGGTTAGGATTGCACCCTAAGTTGTTTTAGGAGTGTTTTAGGAGTTGTTTTAGGAGTGTTTTAGGAGTGTACCGTATGGTATCTCTTCCTTCAAGAGTTTTTTAAAATATCTGCCATAGGATACTTCTGGTACTGAATAGTATCCTTGGAAAGGGATTGGGCTAAATAAGCAAAAAGACCCTTTTTCTTTTTTGACTCTGTGAGCTCTTGAAAGAAATGAATTTACTTTTTAGATGGAGAAAAATTTTCTTCCACATGTCAAAAAATACGACAATATACAATAAAAGATCTTTAGGCCAATTGAATATATGCCCTAGCTCCAACAGTAATTCTACAATAGAAAAAAGTCTGAAGGATAAAATAAGTGGATTAGAATTTATAGTGTGTGTCTTATAAAAAGACTCACAATCTGAAATGAATCCAAGAAGGCCCAATTAAACAATCTCCCTTGCCTTGTATGGCTTCCAAAATCTTGTTAACACCAAGCCCTGGTCAATTGTGATGGCTTTTATATAATAAGATCACTAAGAAATAATTATAGATCTGTTGCTGATGTAGAGGAAATCCAGGAAGGGGCAACATATATAGCTGATGAAGTACTGCAGCTGACGGAGTTATTGGAAACTGAACTCAGAACATTTAGAGTAATTCATGACTGCATGAACCTCGTTGTCATTAGCTGGTAGTTATATATAAAGCTGTTCTTGCATTTAGGGATGGTCTGTTTCCTGACAAATACATTTGAAGGAATTGCTTTGTCCAGGGCAAAAAGATAAGAATATTTCTGCCTGTCAGTACAACTTGCCTATTATAGCTACTGTTGCAGTGTGGGCGATGAATTGCTGGGCTGGAGTGGACATGCCCACAACAGGGTAGTGGCCACAGTTCAGTGCTAGAAGATCTACTTGGTATGCAAGTTCACCCTCTGGCAACTACAGTCAAAAGGATCGCTGAGCTATGAGAAATCCTGAAGTTCTCGAAGTGCCATTGTGTGATAAAGCGGACAATAATGGCCCTGACATCTGCTGCCAGTTAGTGCTGACAGCAGCATGCTAGGACATCAGATGTGGTTTAGGGCAGCTGCAGAGGGGAGATTTGGAATGGCTTTCAGGCCCTTCCAGTGAATGTTTAGCAAGTTTCCAGTGGCCTGGCAGTGGCACTGGAGTAGCTAAAGCAACTGAAGGTAGTGGTGTAGCTAGAGGGGGTGCAAAGCACTAGGTTTTGCAGGAATCCTCATTGCGGCACGCAGGGGGCTCCTCTGCTCCCCCATCCCTTCGGAGCCATTCCAGAATGCCTCCATTTTGCTCCCACTGCCTAGAATGGCCCCAAAGGGGAGGGGGAAGGGCCTCTTGCATGCCACTTTGAGGCTCCCTGCAAAACTTAGTGCTTTGCACCCCTTCAAGCTGTGCCACTGGCTGAGGGCAAAGCAAAGTGCAAACGGGCCAGGTGTGGGAAACTGCAAGCAGCAGCAACAGACAGAATTCTTGAATTGGGGCCAAGGCTGCTGCCATCCCTCCCCTGTGCTGGGCTCTGCCACTTGGAATTACGGCAGAGAGGAACTGGCAGCAGTAAAGCACCACTCTTAGAACTGTGGTCCATTGGAGGAGAAAATAAACACCACCACAACCGCCAATCTGTAACTGCTGTAGGTTTCTTTGGGGATCATTTTGGAGGGAGCATAATTGGGGGCTGTTTGCATCAGGAATAATACAGCTTTAAGGGTTAATAGCAACAGACAGAAGTCCTGGACTGGGGTCGAGTTTGTCATCCCCAAATACATTTAGGGCACTGCCACCAAGTCCTACCCTGGTCACCCCCATCTATTCTATCACTTCCCACTTCTAGTTTACCACTTGGACATGGAAAAGACCAGACAGAATGCATGACTTCCTCTGGTCTTTTCTCTAAGGAGGATAGCTGCATAACCTACTGTGGTTCTCAAACTGTGGGTCTGGGACCCACCAATGGGTTGTGACCCAATTTTTGATGGTTGGTGAAACTGACAGGGCCGATTAGGCTTTGCACATCAAGAGTTAAACAAGCTGCTACTTTGGGGGTGGGGAGCACTGCTGTCCAATCACCATTATAGCCACACCCCTTGGCATTAATAAATCAGGCAGCAGCTTCTAGAGCAGCTATTTTCAACCACTGTGCTGTGGCTCATTGGTGTGCCGCAGAATTTGGGGATGGTCATTTATTACTAGGGCAATTGGGGACGTTAGCCCCCCTACCAGCAACATGATGTGCCTTGTCAATGGTAAAAAAAGGATGGTGTGCCTTGACCAGTTTAGTGCCTTGTCAGTGTGCCATGAGATGACAAAGGTTGAAAATCACTGCTCCAGGGCCTCCAGGGGTGTGGCTAAAACGTTTGGGAACCACTGGCCTAATGCATTCTGGGATACTATCCCAAACATTACATACATGGGCAGAAATGTCATTGATTCCTGTAAATTGCAGTACTCCTTTGTGAAAACAACATCGTCAGAAATACCATAGAACTGGTGGCAGGTGGGGAACATTCACCCTAGGTAGCTTGAATGATTTCTCTTTGGAGTCTCAGTTATCCAAACTAGCAGAAAGCCACTTCAGAGTGAAGTATCTGGGTATTTCCACTTGATTACTGCCTACAGCAGAATCGCAAACAATGCCACGAGGGACTCTCTACTAAAGACGGAACACTCAAGTTGTGCAGTTTGAGCTTTCAATAACATTTTCTAAACAGAATGGAGCTGGGCCACTTCTTAGCTGGGAGAAGAATAGGGGAAGATTATAGCGCTGTATCCTCACCCTTTTCGTCTCCTTGCCTGGTGTTCCGATTTAGACACAAAGACTTCTCAGTGGGCACACACAAGCGAAGGCCAAATCAAAACAACAAAAACCTGTTTTCCCCCCTCTCTTTTTCTCTCTGTACAACGAAGTTATTATGGGACTCGGGCTTTCTTGTCCTTTCAAAGCTCTCAGTTGCCTTTGTATTCATGTGTCTTTGGCTTTCTTAGAGCTTTGAGCAGTTCTGAAAAAATAGGGCATGGCAAAAAAAAATTGAAATGTGTTGTCTCTGAAGGTATATATTTCTACCCACTGCACACACTTCCTCGTCCTCACGTGGCTCTTTGTGACTCCAGCTAAGCTCTGATTTTGTCACATCCATCAGTGTTACATAAAACTGCCTTAAACTGAATCAGTCCATGGGTCTACCCAGCTAAGTAGTGTGAGTGCAGGTCTTGGGTGCAGGGTCTTTTCCAGGCTTGGCACCTTCATCTGAGCCTCTTGAACTCAATCTGGCTTTTGTGTGCTCCTTCAGTTAATTGAGTAATGCCCCAATCCCATACTTACCTTACACCAACGTGCAGGCCTAGGGTTTTGCAAACGTGCCATAAAGCACCTCTGCAGCACTCTGTGAGTAAGGAGAGCTGGCAGGAAGCCCTGCACTATCCTGCCATTGCCGGATCTGGAGCTGTGCCCGATGGAGCAGGTAGGACATGCTTCAAGCGGCACAGGGGTAGATGGAGGGGAGGGGATATAAGGGCAGTAAGAGGGTGGAGGGGGTGGATCAGAGCCAGAGGGGGCAGGACCAGTGGAGGAGGCCTCTGCCATATCTTATTCTTGCTCCCAAACCTTTTCACCCAACATGAGGCTTCATGGACTTGCACAGTGTGATTTCACTGTGTTAGAGAGGAATTTACCTTTTCCTGGTTCTTTTCTGAGCAGCCAAATTGAACGACAGAGACTTGTACTGCTCTTTAGTCCATCTTTATTTCTCCAGCAGATTTACCATACAGGACAGAAACAAGACCGTCTCAGGATATAGGACCAGCTCCCCAAGCAACTTCCCCCTGATCACAGGTTTTATAGCATTGTGTAAACATCCCTCCTCCAATGAGACTCCCTTATGCAAGCTTTGGCTCTCATCCTGGGACTTTCTGCAATTCTCAGATCAGGAGGTCACTTTGCCCTGAACATCCTGACATGTTTCCTGTATCTCTTTCTTGGTACATCCTGACATGTTTCCTGTATCTCTTTCTTGGTACATCCTGACATGTTTCCTGTATCTGTTCTCCCAGATGTTGTCAGAGCAAAAAGTCCCCGGTCCCCAGCCGACTGAGCCCTTGGTCATAAACATGTTTTTCGCTTTATCTGCTGCGTAAGCAGGCTTAAAGCTGGAACTGCAACCCTCCGGCTGCAGCCATGACGCTAGGCCTCAGCTGTCCTAACTGCAGAGTAATATTCATTCCTGGCTCCTTAGAACATAGGATAACTCACTAAATATATTATTTAATAAAAAGAGATTATAAAACAGGTAAACCCTCTAAAATTTCCCACAACTGTCACAGATCTGAGTAGTCCAATTGGGCAGGCTGGGGCTTGACAAAAATGTTCCCGTACCCCAAGGAGATCTCCAGTCTGCTCATTCCCAGCATTGGAGACAGTGTGGGCCATGTGGCGCCGCTGCACCAGCACTGAATAGGGTTGGTTGGCAACCTTCAGTCTCGAAAGACTATGGTATAAGCCTACAGCACCCGGTATTCCCAGGCGGTCTCCCATCCAAGTACTAACCAGGCCTGACCCTGCTTAGCTTCTAAGATCAGACGAGATCGGGCATGTGCAGGGCAACAGTTGCTGGGTTGGGTTGACCATTACAATGTGGAAGTGAGTGTCCATTTTTTTCTTTGTTACCTATGTAGTTTACACTTGGGATAGTTGCTTTAAAAGCTCCAGTTCATGGAATTTTTGCATATTGTCAGCCCCACTGTTCAACTTGAGAGGGCTCAATTTTAGCAACCACTGAAGACCTATCAATTCATCATATTCATCAACTGATTAAATCTTGCAACTCTAATTCTGGTTCCTGCTCTTTCAAAAACTTACCAAACATCTCATTTGGTCACATTATTAATGTGACCTTATTGGGTAAATAAACATTTACCTGTATGCCTCTGTTTTGTTCCCCCCACTCGGAATGGCTCCTAAGGGGAGGTAGAGGGGCTGCTTGCACACACTGCGATGAAGTTCCTGCAAAATGTAGTGCTTTGCACCCCCCTTTAGCTACGCCACTGATGACATGAATTCCAGTCCTGCTCAGTTTGGCTGGGACTTTGAGTGCCCTCCACACCATCAGTTCCTATAGGCAGGAAAAACCAGAAAGAATGAAAGGGCTCATCGCCTCCTCATGGTTCCTTGCAGTCTTGGGAAAGAGAGACTCCCAACCTTGCCAATTTGCTCTTTGCAAGAACAGCCCTTTGGCACTAGTTGGGGATCTTTCCTCTTGGTTTTTCATCCTTTCCCCCCCTTTTGCTGCCTTTATTTTTTTTTCCACTTTGTTATTTTGTTTCCTCCTTTGTTATTTTGTTCAGCTGTTGTATCTTTGGTTTATTATTCACCAATAAAGGAAGAAAAAGTTTATTGCGTGAGGTAGCCCAATGATCTGTTGAATATATATTAAATGATAACAAGTACAATCTGTGCATGAAGAATTATCAGTCAAGCAGAGAAGTAATTAGTTGCTGCAGATTGGGGTGACGAAAGTGTAACCATCTGAGTGAGGGCACCAATGGGGTAGTGAAATGTTTTGAACGGAACTCCTCTTTAATCACTTAGGAAGTGATATACTGAATGGTGGTGCCCAGTGTCTGAGACCTTCCATCCAGATAGCCAGGACTGTGTAGGTCAGGGAATAAACTGCTGACACAACCAAGAAGTATGAAGTGCTTCTGCCCAGATCAATCATATTAATGTTTCTTAATTAGCTTGGTATCATGCTATAATTCAGTTTTATGGCGACTACCAAGAAACTACAAGGAGATTTACACATCATCATCATTACAGCAAGGAACACGGAAAGGATTTGGTATATTAGGCATGATTCTTGTAAGGCTTGTTCACACAGTTATGTTTGACAAAGGTTTTTGTTCATTCTCAGACAGAGGCGTGTCTGGGATTCTTTGGAGAAAATACTGTATGGACCCAAATAACATGGTGAAAATGCTTTTCAGAGCAGCTACAATTGCAGAGATCATGGCAAGCTATACTCGCATACTACTGGTCCTCTTGGCACTTTACTTACATGACCACAAAAATCCGGAACTGGTTTGGGGAGAAGGTGCAGGTCAGTAGTGGAGCAATGTTTTAGATCTGCTGCTGCAAATAACTGCCCCCTTCCAGACCTCAACACTTCCCTTCTACCCTGATTCCTGCCCCATTCATCCCCCTCCTAAGCCAATCTGTCCACTGCCTGCCCCTTGTGGCAACTTTCTAGTGTTGGGGCATTTTTGAAGGTTGCTGTCATGTGGTCATCACCGCTTGCTGTTTTTGATGGTGGCCCAGTTGCACAAGACAGCATGTCACATTTTGCAACACCAGAAAGGCTTCTGTGCCACAGAAATATGAGCTCCAACAGCAGAGGAGTCTGTTAGGATTGGGCCCCATGTCTTGAAATGGTGAAACTTACAAAAGAGCAAGAGTTGGAAATGCTTCTGAACAACGTCTGTGGTGCCAAATTGTGTCCGTACTTCAGACTGCAACAAGGATCAGAGCTGGAAAAAAAAAATGAAACTTTTTCCATGTTGAACTGTTGTTAGAGAAACTCCCAAGGGGCAGCTGTTGCTGCTTGTAACTACAACTGAAGGAAGCAGGAGGAATAAACAGGTTTTGGTGCTGCTGCTCGTAAATAAATATTCCAGCAGTGGTTTGCTTTCTTTGAGAAAGTAATCATGCAAACTGCTAAGAATCACATTATGTTTTATTTAAGCACTAAGCTGAGCCACACCAGGCACTTGGGGAGAGCACACCTTGGGTGATCATTTATTTATTTTATTTATTTTGGTTCCCGCATACATATGTAAAAGCATTGTCAGTGTCAGGCTCTGGGCATGTTACCAGATGGTAAAAACGTTTAATCAAGCTGAAGCAAGAAAATCAAAGCAATTGAAAACAAAATAACAGGAAGTTTGAAAAATGCCTTTCCAGGCAGCAAACCAGAACTAAAGCTCACCTCTTTTGATTCCTTCAGAACCCCCACACCCACAAATGCATCTATATGCCTTCCCTAGCCTTGAATTTCTTCTCCCTCCCACCCAGCCTTTCGCCTTAAAGCTGAGTGTCCATGTTGGAGATAATCACTTGAAACACATCAGCCGTGTTTTAATGCCATCCTTTACAACAGATGAACAGCAAGCCTTTTATTCAGACCACAAACCAGGCAAGATGTTTGTAGGAAGGTATTCTAAAGAGATGGGCTTTGAAACCACCTCTGCTCCACACAGATATCTACACAGCAGGGACGTGTGGTGGGTGGGGAGGCAGGTGAGGCAGAGCCTCCCCACTGGAGTCCTTTGAAAAGTGCCACCACCGTGGGAGGTGTGCAAGCAGAGCATGCATGTGGATTGTGTGCAGTGGCATAGCTAAGGGGGTAGCAGTTGCACCGGGCATCAAGCTTCAGGGGGGCAACAAGCTGAGCTTGACACTAGTGACCCAAATTGTGAAAATCTTGGTATGTACGAATAATACCATCATGTTATAAATCATTGGAAAGGTAATTTAATGTAGAATGCAATGAAACAAACAGCATTGGAATATCTTTATTCTATCAAACGTTATGGCCAATTAACTAGAAAATGAAAACACAACTGCCTTATGGAACCAAAAGTGAATTTTCTTAACTCAAAACTGAACTATGAGACTGACTGTTTTGAGAGCCAGTGACATATTATTATGTTATTGACATGTTGCAGTGACATGTTATCATGATACAGCATGAAATAAGGTGTTAATATGTCAGCTCTCATTTCCATATATCATAATACAGTTACCCCTGCTAACTGGGTGAAAGGCACTTTTTCAACTGGTGCTCCTGTTATATTTAGCAGGGGAGAATAACCGTCCCTCTTCACTCCAGTACAGTGTTTTGAACCTATCAGGGGCACACTTTTTATTTATTTACTTAATTTGATTTTGTCTGGGGGGGGGGCTACAAATGTTCTTTGACCCTAGGTAACAGATAGATGCCTTAGCTATGCCACCGACTGGGGGGAGGCAGCAGAGCAAGTGGGTGGCAAGCTGCTGTGGGGAGGAGGTGGGTTCCTCCCAATTTTCACTTTTAACAAAGCCCAGGTATGATGTCACTTCCGGTTGTGACATCACTTCCGGGACGACATTTTGAACTTGGCACCAGCCTACATGATCATTAGCTACACCACTGGTTGTGTGTGCTTGCACACCTCCCATGGCAGCAGCGCTTTTCAAAGGACTCTGGCCTCCCCATCCACTGCACATCTTTGCTGCATGGGCTAATGGGAAAATTTGCTGTGCTTGATTCTAGGAGCTGTCTGGTCTCCCAGCTAACAGCCCAATTCTATCCATACTATCCTGGGAATAAGCCCCATTGACTCTAATGGGACCTACTTCTGAGTAGACATGCATAGGATTGGGCTGTAAGTATCTTTCTCTCCATTTTGCACATAATTAGTTATACATAACTGTGGGTGCAATCCTAACCCCTTATGTCAGTGCTTTCCAGCACTGGCATAGCGGTGCCAATGGGACGTGTGTCGCATCCTGCAGTTGGGTGTCACTCACAGAGGCCTCCTCAAAGTAAGGGAATGTTTGTTCTCTTACCTTGGAGCTGCATTGTCCTTATATCAGTGCTGGAAAGCACTGACGTAAGGCGTTAGGATTGCGCCCTGTGTGTATAACTTGGTTCCAGTTTTTTCATGTAAAAAACTATCTTGTCATAAACACCGGAGTCTGAATGAAGAGATATTCATGCATCAACAATTCACATCAACAATTCACGCATCATCAGTATGTCCAATGATTATTCATCTGATTAGCAGACCATGAAATGTGTTTCCAGTTAAATATTAGTTTATTTGAAACACTTGTAACCTGCTTGTCTACCCATCAGGGTCACAGCGAACAACAAAATGAAACAGCAATTAAACCATGAACAATCAGATCAGGAGGGTACAATCACATACAAATGTGCCAACCAATTGCAGGCCAGTGATGTGCATCAAGTCAGTATTTACTTACAACATATTTACCAACCTTTTATGCCAATAAAGGTTAAAAGAAATGAAATGAAATATTTATCAACCATATATTGATGGTTGAATGACATCTTATTGTTAAGGTTTACCGTTCCCTGCTATTGTCTTTTATTATACAGCTGATCATGGAGTGGAGGATTCTCAGATTACAGCAAGGCAGATTTCAGGATATTTGATATTTTAAAGCTCTGACCTGTCTGGATCAGGGTTACCAGATGCAATGGAGGACAGAGTTCCTATACCTTTAACCATTGTGTAGAAGAGGGAATATTGGCAGGTGCAACTCAATATGGAAGGGTTTAAAAAGCCGCACCTGCAAAAGTGCCCTCATCTATTCAATGGTTAAATGTACAGACATTCTGTCCTCCATTGCATCTGGTCACCATGGTCTGGATAAATGTTTTAGAGAAGCCTCATGTGCTTTTTGAACAACACCTTCCTGCTGTTCCATATACATGTATTATGGATACTTCACATGTTGCAGGACAGAAACTGGGCACTGAAGACAAAAGAGATCTCTCCATGCCATGGATCTAAGTCTACCATCACTCCCTCTGCTGAGAATGGAAAGCCCTCTATATCCTTGATTCTTATGATCAAAGGAAAAAAGATTTAGCCTCCAACTCTAAGTGCCCCAGTCACATGCAAGATTATTTATGAGCAAACTTGCCATAAAGTTGTAGAGCATCCCCCTCTTGAGAGAGCAATAATTGTAAAGCGAGGAAACTTGTGTATGGTTCATTGTCATAACTGGATTATGCGTAAAAGTAATTTTAATAGCATTTGTTTGCATAGATGCTTATTGCCCATAGATGTTATGTGTGGGGCAATAATTCTCTACTTGTCTTTTCAAAATTAAATTGGACGTTTATTCATCTTTTATTAAAAATGTTTATGCCAAGTAATTTCCATGGCTGACATTTCAGTATTTACATAATGTCAAACTATTGTGCATGATTAATCTTCCCCAGAACCTCCTGTTAAGTAATAGTATAAATGCATGGCAACCTTCATGCTGTGCAATAAAATGCAAATTAATCAAGTCTTTTTAACAACAGTGTTTTGAACTTACAGATCATAAATGAAAAGCCTGCGGTTTGCTTGTTTGCTTGCAAACAAAAGTGAGGTTTTTTCTTTTGAAGACACATAATACTCTGCCACTCAGAAGCAGCAGGAACACACATAATATTTTATACACCTATTATTTGTTTTCATGTGCAAGTTTCATTTGTCCCCCTGGGTACATGATACCAGTTGCCTTTAGCCCACTCACCTGCATGGGAGCTGCTTGTGTTTCTGAACAGCTGTGAGAACATTTAAATAAGCCAACCACATGAGCCCATGAGGGCTGATTGTGTGTCAAAAACAACACTCTTTCCCCACACTTTTGGGACCTGCCAAGCATCCATAGCAGTGTGCCAGTTGTCAGGACAGGGACACAAAAATAGTTCATTTCCCCCCCCCCCAATTGTGATTTTAAGGCTGATGGCAGGAGGACTCTTCATTAGTTTTAAGCAAGAATGACTTAAATACCATTCAAATGCAAATTGGAGGTTGAGGCTATATCTAAATAATTCTGAGGTTGTCTCTCCCCCCTCCCCAATTTGTGCTGTTGCTATCCCTAAGATCAATGAAGTGTGCTCTCCTGATATATACCACCCATTTAGCAGGAAGTCAGAAGTTCTTGCAGAAATAGGTGTCTTGAACAGAGGAAACCATGATCTGTGGTGGGGAACAAAGCTTTGGGGGCTGTTTTGCCAGATTCCCAGGCCAAACTCTGCCTGGAGAATCTCTCCAGGCTGGCAGAATGGGCAGCAAAATGGCAGATGCGCTTCAATGTCAGTAAGTGTAAAGTCATGCACATTGGGGCAAAAAATCAAAACTTTAGATATAGGCTGATGGGTTCTGAGCTGTCTGTGACAGATCAGGAGAGAGATCTTGGGGTGGTGGTGGACAGGTCGATGAAAGTGTCGACCCAATGTGCGGTGGCAGTGAAGAAGGCCAATTCTATGCTTGGGATCATTAGGAAGGGTATTGAGAACAAAACTGCTAATATTATAATGCCATTGTACAAATCTATGGTAAGGCCACACCTGGAGTATTGTGTCCAGTTCTGGTCACCACCTCCAGGGTAGCTCGCCTGTTCAACCTGCAGAGGTACTCTCTCCTGCCAGCAGCCTCCTGCCACTAAAGCAGACCCTTGGTCCTCAGCAGGTCTTGGGTACAGCAGCCACACACTGAACTCCATCTGCTCCAGCAGTCCATTAGTCACAAAGTCAGTCAGAGTATCCAGGGTTAAGTCCAAAGTCAATAAGCCAAGTCACAATCTAAGGTCAGAATCCAAGGTCAATAAGCCAAGTCAGTCTCCTCTCCAACCTGCACTCCTTCAAAACCCACAAACCCTTCCTGCCTCAGGTGCTCATTATATCCCTGAGGGCCCTATTGCCTGCAAGTGGCTGCAGCTGTGCAGCACACTCTGCTAGATGCCCAGGACTTACCCTTAAAGGGGCCACTGCTGACACCACATCTACCTCCTCGCCAGATCTTCCTCGATTCCAATACAGGGGCTACCATGGATACTCTGCTCTCAGATGTCAGAGCATTCTTTATGCACAGAAGGGAATAGGTCTGTGCAGTGGTGTAACTAAAAGTTTTGCAGGTGCCTGAATGCGCCATGCAGGCGGCCCCTCCCCTTTGGAGATGTTTTGGGCTGTGGGAGCAAAATGGAGGCCTTTCTGCCTCCTTGCATTCACCTCTGTTTTGCTCCTCCTGCCCAAAATGGCTCCAAAGGGGAGGGGCTGCTTGCATGGCACATTCAGACACCTACAAAACTTAGTGCTTTGCACCCTCTCTAGCTACGCCACTGGGTATGTGCATAACATGATCCCTGATGACTGATGGATAGAGGTATTTGAAAACTGTGTTATTCATTTTACTCAGAAGTAAGCCCTATGTGTTCAGTAAGCATTTGGCTGTAAATCCCATTTTACTCACGGAAAATCCCATCTTAAACACTTCTACTGATGGAACATAGTTTCTTGGTTGGCTAAGCTTGGTTTCGTGCTGACACACTTTCTTGACATGAAAGAATGTGCTGATTCAGCAGTTGACTGGCTCATATTTGTGTCTACAACACAACTCCATGAATGACTAACCCATCAGAATGTTCTCAGCATGCCATGGTTCATCCTGAAAGAAACTCTGCATTATTTAAATATATCTCTGATCATAAAAATATTTGTTCCAAGGATAGAATCAGGGTTTGCTTTCTTAGCACTCTCTTTGTAGTATTTTAACTTTAATGTGGATGAGCAGATGCCATAATTAGTTATTTATTAGCAGTGGTAGGACACAGCCTTTCAGCTACCTTCTGCTTCTAATTCTGCAAGAATCTCTGCATGAAGTTATGTCTGCCTCTCCATACATCACACCAGCAAGAAATCAATGAACACTAAAACCAGGAAAAACTGGACTTATCCAGCTACTTAATTACATCCAAGTACCTCGCATTGTATTGCAGATTGGGATCTTGAAGTTGAAATATACAGCTGAATTAATGGAGTTGAATTAATGCAGGTATACTAATTTTTTCCCATTTATTTAACACTGATTCCTTCAAATTATCCAAAGTAATATATATGCCATGAAGCTTCCTGGGTAACCTTGGGCTACTCACTATCTCTCAGCTCACCTACTTCACAGGGTTGTTGTGAGGACAAAAGGGGGGAAGGAATTATATACACCACCCTGAGCTCCTTGGGGGAAGGGAGGTATCAATGTGAAAAATGAATAAAAATAAAACATGCAATATGCTAGAAGTTATTCTGGGAACCTCTTCACCATATTTAAAACCTCTTGTTAACAAACTAACATTTAAATAAAATCACAAAATAGCAAAATTTCCCAGTCTCAATTATATCAACTTATCTTTCATCAAGAATAAGATTCATGAAGCCTCTTTCCACCTGTATACAAATTGGCTCTGGAAATGGAAAATGAGACCCATTCAGTTTGCATTGCCTAAAAAAGGAAAGCAATAAATAAAATTTTTTTTTAACATTTAAATTAACCCTTGTTACTTGTAAAGTGGAAACTGAGTTAGTACCACAATATTCATCTTTAATCTGCTCAGGACAGAAACTTGAGCCTTGTTATCTATAGTTCCCCATTTTAATGTGTTTTTAATTGCCTATTCAAATAAACCTATAACAATTAAGGGGAAAATATCTTCTCTTTTGAAAAATGAATGAGCTTTGCAATTAGAAGTAATTGACCTTGTTAATTATAAAGTACTCCTTTATTTTCTGTTGATGGTATTTTTTCTTTATCAAAGGAGTGGTTAATAGCTTTGAAAATTCCATTGTAGGCTGTGCCCTTCCATGTCTTTCTAGGTACAAAGGTTAAAATCCATTCCTTTGTGCAAGACCAATTTGTAGCATGGAGAATCAAGGTGTCTTGACCAATTTATGGTCAAGCTGTCTTACAAAGGCATTTTGGGCAGCCCAATCCTAAGCCGGTTCCTCATGGCAGGACAGGCATGGGTGCTGTCACAAACAAGCCAGAAAGCACTTTTCGATCATGCGAAGGGCAGTGCCGCTGATGAGAGGCCTGTGCCTGACTCCAGCGGCACTGGAGTGGTACCTGCCGATTGGGGCAAATCCTGCACCAGGTGGCGGGGTTGGGTGGGGTGTTGGTTTTTTAAAGTTCTTTTGAGGGATATTTTACATTTAAAACAGCATCCCAGCACCTGCAGACTGAAGTGGTACAATGCACTCTCCCAACTCGGGATTATTCCACCTCATTGCTCCTGCATGTGTGAATCAGGGTGCAATCCAGAGGAGAACTTGGGCCTGCACAAGTCCCTTGCACCAGCCCAGGAGGGCCACAAATGTGTCGTAAAGCATGTTTGCCCCTCCTTAAGAGCAGGCCATGCCAGCACAGGAGGCAGGGCTGGGACCCAGCAGTTATGCTGGATCCTAACCCCCGTTCCTGGGGAGTTTGGAGTGGCTTCAAGCTGCTCCGCTCTCCTTGTACTTGTGCCACTTCTGGATGTGGTGCAAGTCCAAGGAGACCCATAGGGGCCAGGGTGCCTTACCCAGAGGTAAGGGAAAAAGTTTCCCTTTACCTTTGGCTGAGCTGCTTTGGGCCCCTATCCTGCGCTGGATACAGTGCAAGCCTCTTGGCTTGCCTGTTCCAGCGCAGGGCAGGATTGTGCCCTCAGCTGTTACACATCAATCAGACCATACTGCAGTGCTTTTTCTACCTCCGACACAAGGCATTTCAGTGGAACCAGTTCACACACTGATGTGACTGTTTTCAATCGAGGGATGATTAAATAAGGGCTCGATCCAATCCAACTTTCCAGCATCGATGCAGCTGTACCAACAGGGCATGAGCTGCATTCTGTGGTGGTGGTGGGGAGTCATGGAGGCTTCTTCAAGGCAAGGGATGATTTGTTCCCTTCCCTTTGGGTTGCATCGTGACTGCACCTCACTGGAAAGTGGGATAGGATTGGTGATGGACAAATACATGCCTGACCCAGTCCTAGGGATGAGCAAGACTCCCTGAGAAATTTCATTTGTCTCATAGAAACTCATTTGAAAACCCTCAGATGTTTCTCTTCAGGATTTAACTTTTTTTCTGAGATGTTGGTGCTCATCCTAGTCCAAATCAATGGACAGTTTTATCTCCCCCAAGGCTAATGAGTTGCTGTCTGCCTGAGAAGGGCACAGGGCCGCCCATTAAGTTCTCTTTCCCTGCTTATGTTTGGCCTTTCCTGATGAAGAAATTGCTATGCTTTGAGAGTGTACAGTATACTTAAAGGCCAGATGAACCGTTCTGTTGATTGCAGAAGGAATGACAGCAGCACTTGATTGCCCCAGCACTAATAATGGATTACAGATCATGGCTATGAAACCAAAGAGGTACATTAGCCATTAGTCATTATTAGTGCTACCCATTATTTGCAAACTGGTACTTTCTTTTGCTCGAGAAACACAGTGCAGGCAATAAGTTGGGAACCCCAGTCAGGTGACTTGAACTCGAGTCATGAAAATGTGTGATTTTGGGTGACTCAGCGACTCGTGAGTCACGTGCGTGGAAAACTCTGAAAAACACTTGAGTCAGGGCCCCCTGACTCGGCACTCATCCCCTTGTGTGCTGACTTGAGTCTCCCTGTGTCTGGGGGTGCTTGCTTACTGTTTTTGCTGCGTGGAAAACCTTGTGGGCCATAATTCTGACCAGTGAGTAGCAAGGAGTTCCAGTTGGAAGGCAGGAAAGGGTTAATGTGAGCAGGAGTGGGGAGGCGGGACTGGGTTCTCATTTCCCATCTCTGATAGGAAGGAAGGAACAGATGATCATTGTACAAAGAATGGACATTCTGATATTTTCATTGGCAGAGGGAGGGCAGGAGGAGGGGCAGAGAACCCTCATTTAATGACTAGCTACAGTGGAACTACTTCTGAATAGGGCTGCCAAGGATTGGGGTCATCCGGGGTCAGCTGTGGCTCGAGACCCTCCTCCTGCCCTCTTTACAGATAAGTGGGGACATCAGGGGAGTGTTCAAAGAGAACTCCAACACACACACACACACACACACACTCCCCGGTTTATTCCTCTAAACTGTGATTTTAGTGATTTTAGTCACTAGTGTTGTCACACACACACACACACCCAGGGTGTCAACATACTAACATCTTATTGCAGCAGTTCTCAAACTTCTGGCACTGGGACCCACTTTTTAGAATGACAATCTGTCCAAGACCCACCAGAAGTGATGTCATGGTGGAAGTGATATCATCAGGCAAATTCAAATAAATAAGTATAAATAATGAAAGTAAAACAAATAATTAAATAAGCAGAAGCCAGTCCTGGTCCACCAAGTGAATTTCCTCTGTAGCCTGTCTGCGATAACACCCCTCCTTCCAAAACCAGCAAGGTTTTCAGCCCTACCCAGTGCCCAGTTCAATTTAAGAATGTCTGTTTAAACCAGATCACTGTCAGGATCCACCTGGCTTTGCAAGTCTCAAAAAAGGCTTATCAGCTGAAGCCTCTATTTTGATCCTTTTTAGTGGGGGGGGGGGGGGCTGCCTTCTGGAGCATTTGTTGAGCTCCAGTTCCATCAGATCAGGATCATTCTTGTGGTTTCACATTCCCCTTTGCCTGGCCTGACCACCAGCTAAGGCACGTTTGCTTACTCGTGAGTAAGCACTTGGTGGTGACTTGGTGACTCGACTCATGTCAAGTCCTGCTGGGTTTTCCCATCCCTGCATACTACTGTACTGCATTCCAATTTGCCAGTTGCATTCCATTTGTGTTGCAAAGACTAATAGAGCACTGAGCCCATAATTTATGTTTGTCTGCCTTGTCAGGATGCTTCTCTTACAATTAGAGACAAGATTTTTCTCAGCAGACACAATGACCTCTTCCAGCTACTGAGAAAGGTACACAATGCAATGAAATCCTCCTATCTGTAACTTCCAGGATAAGCATTTTAGAAAATGAGTGTGTATGGAGCTGGGTCAGCCTATTTACCTGTAGAATACACAATATTGCTCCAATTTTCCTTCTACACCATCTTTTTACATAAGAAAAAGACAAAAGACATGTTGATGGAGAATTCCACTGACTTGTGTTCAATTTTCTTTCTGGACTTCATGTCTGTGTGAAGCTATCAGATTATCACAATCGTTAAATTATTTACAGATCTCCATCAAGGCATTTGGATACTTGTACAGTTTGATAAGCCAAAACAAAACAGAGATTCCTGGCCCCCTGGAGGTGGCATTCTAAATATTGACAGTACAGAAGACAACAAAAGAAGAGTTTGGGGAAATGGGGAAAGGAAAAGAGAACCAGTGGGACGCAGTAGTCATATGAAGCGCAAGGAACTCCTTGGAGGATGAAAATAAACAAATAAAGCAAGAAATGGAACCAGCTGCCTTGGCTCCTCTTAGAGAGAGAGAGAGAGAGAGAGAGAGAGAGAGAGAGAGAGAATAATTATATGGTATAATATTCCATATATAGAGAGAATAATATTATATGGTAATAGAATTATGGCAAAGGAAGACAATTAAGAGGTCAAGTCAAAGGCTTAATGGGAAATTTGATATTGGGAGAGGATGCGGGAGGAAGGTATATATTCAGGAACAACATTATTTTGAGGCTTGGAAAGACATCAATGAAATTTGGTGCCGGCTCTTGTGAACCAGGACCTGATGTCTTGGAGCTTACTGAGCATCTAGAAATGGTTAGGGATTGGATATGAAAAAGGAGATGGAAAATGAATGGCATTTGAAATCTCAAAGAGCCATTGCCAATTACTATAGATAATACTGGCCTAGATGCTTAATCCTAACCTGTGCTGGAACAGGCAGGTTGACTGGACTACTCTGTATCCAGCATAGGTTAGGTATGGGCTGGGGTGCAACTCGAAGGAAGGGGACTTATATCTCCTTACCCTCAGTCAACCCTATGGGGCTAGTTGGATTTGTGCTGTTGTCCCTAGGCCGACTCAGATTTGCGCACTCAATGGTTTCACTCAAGATAAGTCTGCTTCCCACGTCCATATATTGACTGGCAGGTCTAGTGACATGGTGGAGTACACAAGTTTAGACTGCTGGTGAAGCTAATTTCTGCATTGCTTTCTGTGCATGCCAACAAAAATATATACAGCATTTAAAAAGAGATAGTTATTACAATTTTAACAGTCTTGATGTAGTTCTTGTCCTTGCACAGTCCTAGCCACAAATATTTTTAAATAATACAGTATTGGACAAAGTCCTCTGAGAGCCTGAATGCATATTCAGGTGAATCCATGTGTGAATTTTATGTCAGAATGCCAGATGCCAGATGCAAGGGAGGGCACCAGGATGAGGTCTCTTGTTATCTGGTGTGCTCCCTGGGGATTTGGTGGGCCGCTGTGAGATACAGGAAGCTGGACTAGATGGGCCTATGGCCTGATCCAGTGGGGCTGTTCTTATGTTCATGTCAGATGCAAGGGAGGGCACCAGGAGGCAGGTCTCTTGTTATCTGGTGTGCTCCCTGGGGCATTTGGTGGGCTGCTGTGAGATACAGGAAGCTGGACTAGATGGGCCTATGGCCTGATCCAGTGGGGCTGTTCTTATGTTCTTCACTACAATTCCCAGGAAGCCTTGCAGGTCTCTTGTTATCTGGTGTGCTCCCTGGGGCATTTGGTGGGCTACTGTGAGATACAGGAAGCTGGTCTAGATGGGCCTATGGCCTGATCCAGTGGGGCTGGTCTTATGTTCTTATGTGAAGGAGTTACATGATCATATGCTCCACCACCAGAAACGTCCTGTTATGGAAAAGGGGTCATGTACTACGTGTTGATATGAATTTACATGAGGCATGGCCTCACAGGGAAATTCACAGTGTCAGTGAAGTACTCTTCGTCTGAACTGCAAACACTGCTTGCCCATGCCTGGAGTGCAGGGGAAGGGTCATAAGTAGCAAAGGTCTGATGTGTACACAGAATCTGTCTTGATCTCTGGAGGGCTTGTGAATGACTTGACATTGTTTCGGTCAGTTGGGTTTGATAGCTGTTGGTTCTCTTACAATTCTATAATTCCATATTAATACAATTTTCTTAATCAGTGCTTCTGGGTAAATTTTCAGGTTTGAAGGCAAAAATTGATTGGTAACTGTGATTCATGACTTCATTGTTGGCAGATTAAAATATCTTGGTTTTAATCAAATTTTAAATGGAATTGTATAGTATGAAAATTTCATTTTCGTAAGATGATTGCATTGATCTAGAAAATTATGAAAGATCATTTTCTAAACAACCATTGATTATCCTTTGTTGTTTAGTTGATTTCAGTGTGCTTTGTAACTAACCTTATATTATTACTGGTATTGAAAACAGTGTGGTATTGATTTTAATTGCAAATGTGGGGGAAGAATTGCTTAGTCTGCCCCAGTATTTATTCGGCTGTCCTAATTATGAAAATGTTAGAACAAATAAGGTTTTGCTTAGCTCAGGTTTTGACTATAGGCGACTATAATAAGTTGCCTCTGCGACAGAAAACTGAATACCGTATTTTTCGCTCCATAAGACGTACTTCCCCCCCCCAAAAAAAAGTGTGTGTGGGGGGGGAAGTGTGTGCATCTTATGGAGCGAATACTGCAAAAAACAAACAAACAAACAAAAAAAACTCCACCCTGCCCCGCCCCGCCCCGCCCTGCCCCGCCCCGCCCCGCCCTGCCCCGCCCCCTCGCTCTGCTCTGCTTCCAGAGCAGTCAGAGGCTACTCAGAAGTAAGTCTCAGAGTCAGTGGGGCTCACTCCCAGGAAAGCATGGGTGGGGTGGCAGTCTGCCCAAGCCCGCTTGTCTACTCAGAAGTAAGTCACAGAGTCACTGGGCTCACTCCCAGGAAAGCATGGGTGGGGTGGCAGTCTCGCTGCCCAATCCTGTGCATGCCTACTCTGAAGTAAGTCCCATTAGAGTCAGGGGGGCTTACTCCCAGGAAAGCCTCTCTCTCCCCCCCAAGCCTGGAGCATCACAGCCTCTCTTTCCCCCCAACCCCAATACTGGAGCATCACATCCTCTCTCCCCCCAAGCCTGGAGCATCACAGCTTCTCTCTTCCGCCCCCCAAACCTGGAGCATCACAGCCTCTCTCCCCCCCAAAGCCTGGAGCATCACAGCTTCTCTTTCCCCCCACCCCAAGCCTGGAGCATCACAACTTCTCTGCAACACAAACACTTTTCCCCCTCTCTCTCACACACAGGCTGCCCCCTTCTCTTACACACACAGATGCTCTGCCCCCCCCACTCACACAGCAGGGGAGGGGTGCTTTCACTCACCTCATCCAGCATCTGAATGTAAGCCCCCCCCATCACAAAGAAAAAACTGTCTCCTTGTCAGAATGCCAGTGTTTGCTTATTGCACAAGCCCCAGGTAAGGCTCGGTTCTCACCATAAATCCAGAGGTTTGTTGTGTCTTGAGAATTCAAGTTATGGTTGGACTTTCCACTTGTTCATTTGTATTGGAATCACGGAAGAACTGGCGAGGAGGTAGATGTGGTGTCAGCAGTGGCCCCTTTAAGGGTAAGGCCTGGGCATCCAGCAGAGTGTGCTGCACAGCTGCAGCCACTGGAAGGCAATAGGGCCCTCAGGGATATAAGGAGTACCTGAGGCAGAAAGGGTTTGTGGGTTTTGAAGGCGTGCAGGTTGGAGGTAGGAGAGGAGATTGACTGGGTTTATTGAATTTGGAATCTGACTGTGGATTGTGACTGGACTTGGATACCTTGATGGATTTGACTGACCTTGGACTGTAATTTGGCTTATTGGTTCTGGACTCTGATTTGGCAACTCTGATTGATGGGACTGATTTACTTGGCATCTGTGGACTGGAACTGGACTCACTTTTGCTTGCTGCACTGGTGAGTTGCACAAGGGGGACTGATCAGCCTTAAGCGGGCGCAAGGCCCAGTGGATTGGGATTTGGCAGAACATCATTGTAGCAGAAAGATAATGTGATCCCCTATTTGTGTGCACCTGCTTTTGTGAGCTTCATAAATTCTGACTCTAGCGATGATGAGTTCTTGGGGTTTCCAGAAAACTAGTCTCTCCATTTGTTAATGACAGTGATAATGGTTCTTAATGCCACTGTTGACTGCTGTTCACTTTACATGGTTCAAATGTTATTCTGTTATAGTTTATTAAATATTATTACACTATTTGATTCAGAATATTTTTTTTCCTGTTTTCCTCCTCTAAAAACTAGGTGCGTCTTATGGTCAGGTGCGTCTTATGGAGCGAAAAATACGGTACTTGCTGTGTTTCTGTAAGAACACAAGAACAGCCCCATTGGATCAGGCCATAGGCCCATCTAGTCCAGCTTCCTGTATCCCACAGCAGCCCACCAAATTCCCCAAGGAGCACACCAGATAACAAGAGACCTGCATCCTGGTGCCCTCCCTTGCATCTGGCATTCTGACATAACCCATTTCTAAAATCAGAGGTTGCGTATACACATCATGGCTTGTACCCCATAATGGATTTTTCCTCCAGAAACTTGTCCAATTCCCTTTTAAAGGTGTCCAGGCCAGTCGCCATCACCACATCCTGTGGCAAAGAGTTCCACAGACCAACCTTGAGTTGAGTTGGTATCCTTCAGTCTCGGAAGACTATGGTGTCACGCTCTGAATGGTGGTTCTGGAACAGTGTGTCCTCTCCAGTGCGCGAAGCCTGGGTAAAGTAGGTATGGAGGATAGGCTGTTACCCATGCAGCAAATCCCCCCTCTCCACGTCACTGAAATGGTCCAATGGAAAGGCAGAGGCCAATACGGTTGGTTCCAGCAGCGTCGCAGGAGTTGCCAGAACGTGACTGTGTTCAGCCATGAACTGCCTCAGGGACTCTGGCTCTGAATTTTGCCTCGAGGTTGACTCCTGAAGCCTTTTCCATAACTGGATGTAGCCACAAGGCAGTAGAGGTTTGGGATCAGAGTTTTCCTTCTCTCAGATGAGCTGCCTTCCCAGGCTGACGAGCCCCATCTACCCGGTGGCTGTTTAGTCGCCTCTTATGACAAGTACAGCCAAACGGAGGGCCTATTCTTATCCCCAGCCCCCAGGGGAAACCACAGACAGACCAACCACACACTGAGTAAAGAAATATTTTCTTTTGTCTGTTCTAACCCTCTCCACACTCAATTTTAGTGGGTGTCCCCTGGTTCTGGTGTTATGTGAGAGTGTAAAGAGCATCTCCCTATCCACTCTGTCCATCCCCTGCATAATTGTGTATGTCTCAACCTTGTCCCAATCATGTAACATATGTGTCATGTCATGTCTCATGTCTCATGTCATGTTTCATGTCTTACATATGTCTCAATCATGTAACATATGAACTTATCTAATTTTGCTATTGCTATTGCATCAGCTAAATTGAACCAGAAATTCTAATATACCAATATGATAGGTTTTTATTGTGATCAGGGTGAGATGGACTATTTAAATTATTAAATTGACCGATGATGCTTTTAGGATTCTTATTGAATTCTTTAATAATCTTTCTAGCTGTGGTTTTGACAATAACATTTGCTTGATTTTGATTAATAGATGAAAAGCGAGACATTTTCACACTTTATTTTGGAGAAATGCAATAATTGAAGGCATAGCTTTGTAAGTTAGGATTTAATGATAAACATAGTGTACTTTTCTGAAGAACTATAAATAATTTTTTGCAAAAAAACACATTTGACTTATGTCCACAGTTTCATGCTTTTGTGACTGCAGTAAAATGCCTTGGAGAAACTGATTTCTTGGAAATATGTCTTTCTGATGAATATCTTTGTAGAAACACACACAAACACCCACACATACAATCTGACTCTGCTGTTCTGTGTGTGTTTCAGTGAAGAGTTGAGTGAATGCGGTCTAATGTTTATAACCTTTTTTCAATTTCTTTGAGAATGTCTCTCTATGGTTGTCACTAAACAAGATGTGTGACCTGAGGCAAAAAAGCCACTGGATGGATCTTTTACAGAGGGATAGCTGTGCACCAGAGCTGCTACCTCTGCTAGGTAAGGAGGGTAGTCTTGGAGGAATCTTGAGGCTAAACTTTAGCTTAGCCTCTCTTTTAACTGCCATAAAGAAACACTTTACATCAGTGTTTCTCAAACTGTGGGTCAGGGCCCACTAGGTGGGTCGTGAGCCAATTTCAGGTGGATCCCCATTCATTTCAATATTTTATTTTTAATGTATTAGCCTTGATACTACCATGGCATGTGACTGCATTGGGAAAATGTTACAGACCTGTACTTTTAACAGGCTACTCTGTATATGCTTTTAACAATGATAGTAAATGGGACTTACTTCTAGGTAAGTGTGGGTAGTATTGCAGCCTAGGATTGGGAAAAATTTTTTCCTGCTTGATGATGTTACTTCCGGTCATGACATCACTTCTGGTGGGTCCTGATAGATTCTCATTCTAAAAAGTGTGTCCCCGTACTAAACGTTTGAGAACCACTACTTCACACTAATATGTGACATACTGGCCCAGTTCACACAGATGAGGTGATTCTGGCTGTTGCTGGTGGATTACATGAAGGTCAGCCCAATCCTACCCTCCATTCAGCAGAGGGATGCAGCAATGCTGAAATTGATTCTGATGCATCCTGTGTGGTAAAGGAGGCTGCTGGAGGGCACCCTGAAGTAAGGGAACATCTGTTCCTTTGCCCCAGATAAGCCCCAGTATCCACAATAAAGCTACTTGGGACGTGCCAGCTACTCTGAGTAACCCATTTTGGGAAATCAGGCCTGCAAAAAGGGATAGGATACAGCAGAGGCCTCTGCCACCATTACTGCTGTCTCCCAGGACTGATTCTTTACACCCCCTGCCTGCCTGCCTCCGTTCTACCCTCTCTTGCCCCTCCACCAGCCCATAAAGACTTTACCTTCTCTGGCAGGCACAGACCTTTAACTGATGCTGGCAGGATGGAGAAGGCCTTTGCACCAGCACTATGGGCCTCTCTGTTGCCACAACATGCCTTATGGTACATTTGCAACAGTGAGTTGCCTGTTCCACCTGTGGAGGCTGGCATAGGTTTGCACCATAAGAGCCCAATCCTGTGCATGTCTGCTCAGAAGTAAGTCTCATTAGAGTCAATGGGGTTTACTCCCGGGTAAGTGTGGGAAGTGTGGTAGGATGGCAGCCAGAATATCCCTCCATGTTTAAAAACAAAAATCAAACAAAAAACCAAATACCCTATCCAAATGCAGAATGCTAGATGGGACAAGTGTTCAAATCTAATCTTCTCCCTGTCATGCTAGTTTTGTGTGTGCATGGAGTTTTTTTTTACATGGGCAGCATTCAGTTATTTAATCTTCTTATTGTGGTCTGAAAGGATGCAGTCTAAGACATTTTACCTCCTCATTTGCCATTTCTATGAAGGCAGCCATTGTGTCTAGTAACATGGACAGGGTTTCTGCTGGAAGGTGAAGGCAAGAGGTAAAACAAAATCTTTCTCAGATGTTATCTACACTTTGTAAAAATATTATCCATAAGGACCTGCTCTGTTGATGTCTTGACATGCTAGCAAAATGGCAGGCCTCCAAGTACTGTCCAGTTCTTTTTGGTGGAATGGGAGCTCTCAGTCATTGCAATGATGTTTTCACATTGAAGAAAATGCACCCAATGTCCTGTTTGTGCTGAAAATATGTGCACATCATTCACAAAATCTGTGACCTTGCACAGTGACTGCTGTCTTTGCGCCTGCTCCATTCAACTGTCATTTATTTATTTTTATTTATACAGGTATTTACATACCGCCTTGCTTTGGTCCTCAGATTTCTCCTCAGACTTTAATCCAAGGCGGTTTACATAGGCAGGCTGTTCTAAACCCCTGTAGGGATTTTTACTATTGAATAGTTCTAGTCTTTCATAGAACTCCTTGTTCCAGCTGGATTCCTTCCCAGTCTGGCTTCTCTCTGGCCCTTTGCCTCCCATACTCCACTTGACGGCAACTCCTCTCTGCCACCGAGGGTCAGCTCATCAGTACATCAGCGTGTCGTCAGTTCTCGGGTACTTCTGGTTGTTTCAAACTGGCAGCCTCAGATCTTCAGGCATGCAAGGCGGCAGCTCTACCAACTGAGCCAGACCTCCAAAGTATTATCTTTTTGCCTATATTGAGCCATTTTTGAAACAGAAAATGACAGTACTTGACTGTGTATAAATACATGATACAAACAGAAAAACGTTCAGTGACTTGGGTGACTGAGGGCCCAATCCTAAACTTTGTGCACTGGTTCACCACCGGCATGCACTGCCATTAGGCAAGTTTGCAGGCCCTAGCACCTGTGCTCCGTCGGTGCTTTGCCGGTGCGCTGAGCTAGTGCTGGGCGAACACTGCAGCGCTGCCACTCAGTGGTCACATGGATCGCCGAGCAGCAGAGAGATAGGTGGAGGTGTGAGGGAGGCAAGGAGGAAGTGTTCCGGGGAGGGGGGAGGAGGAGGGAGGATAAGGAGAGGGTGGGGACGAAGCATTCTGGAGGGAGAGAGTGGGGTGGGAGGAAGGTGGGACCAGTGGAGCTTTGCTCCACCAGATCCAGAGCCTGGATTGGGCTAGCCGCCTGACACAGAAGCTCTAGATTCTATGCTAACCTATGGGTCACTGTAGAATTGAGTAGCCCCATTGCAGGGCTACTCGCTTTACCAGAGGGAAGGGGATGAAAGTCCTCTTCTCCTGCTGAGCCGCCAGCATCTGTCTGAAGCATGCAGGATGTGGCAGCAGCCATTTTTGGCGTTGCTGCAGCCCCAGTGCGCTGCTGGTCAGTTGCATTCTGTTGATGAGTGTGCAGGCCTGTTGTAGATGTCTTCAGGAACTGAAGATGAGTTTTCACTGAATCTTCTCAATGGTGTAGTATTTTTTTTTTTTTTACAAGTAGACTAATGTGGAAAAATACCCTTGGCAGTAGCTGTGTAATTTTGAATGAGATTGAAAAAAGAAAATGTGTTTTATACACATTTTGAAAAAAGAAATGTGTTTTATAATAGGCAAATTTTTTTTTTGTATTGTATTGGCAACCTTCAGTCTCGAAAGACTATGGTATCGCGCTCTGAAAGGTGATTCTGGCACAGCGTCTAGTGTGGCTGAAAAGGCCAATCCGGGAGTGACAATCCCTTCCACACTGGGAGCAAGTGCAGTCTGTCCCTGGCCTGTCTCCCTGGCTATGGGCCTTCCTTCTTTGCCTCTTAGCCTCAGACTGTTGGCCAAGTGTCTCTTCAAACTGGGAAAGGCCGTGTTGCACAGCCTGCCTCCAAGCGGGCCGCTCAGAGGCCAGGGTTTCCCACTTGTTGAGGTCCATCCCTAAGGCCTTCAGATCCCTCTTGCAGATGTCCTTGTATCGCAGCTGTGGTCTACCTGTAGGGCGCTTTCCTTGCACGAGTTCTCCATAGAGGAGATCCTTTGGGATCCGGCCATCATCCATTCTCACCACATGACCGAGCCAACACAGGCGTCTCTGTTTCAGCAGTGAATACATACTAGGGATTCCAGCACATTCCAGGACTGTGTTGTTTGGAACTTTGTCCTGCCAGGTGATGCCGAGGATGCGTCGGAGGCAGCGCATGTGGAAAGCGCTCAGTTTCCTCTCCTGTTGTGAGCGAAGAGTCCAGAAGTGCAGTACAGAAGTGTACTGAGGACGCAAGCTCTGTAGACCTGGATCTTGGTATGTTCCGTCAGCTTCTTGTTGGACCAGACTCTCTTTGTGAGTCTGGAAAACGTGGTAGCTGCTTTACCGATGCGTTTGTTTAGCTCGGTATCGAGAGAAAGAGTGTCGGAGATCGTTGAGCCAAGGTACACAAAGTCATGGACAACCTCCAGTTCATGCTCAGAGATTGTAATGCAGGGAGGTGAGTCCACATCCTGAACCATGACCTGTGTTTTCTTCAGGCTGATTGTCAGTCCAAAATCTTGGCAGGCCTTGCTAAAACGACCCAAAATTATATGATTCTTATAATTATATGAATTCTAAAACGATTATAAAATTATATGAATTCTAAAGCGATTCAAAATTATATGATTTATATAACGTATAACATATAATCATATGATTATATGATTTATATAACGATTATAAAATTATATGAATTCTAAAACGATTCAAAATTATATGATATAGGCAAAATTATATGATTCTTATCTGAAGCTTTCATCAAGGAAAAAATTGAATTTCATATTGCATATGGATTTTTAAAATAACAAATGGAAGTGGTATTTCTTATTCAAAATAGTATGGGGTTCAAATAATTTAGACATTGTTCTTTTTGGCCTTTTGGAAAGTTGGTGTTAAAATCTCATGGATTCTGTTCCATGTGGATTGGCCCCAAAAGTCTCCAGAGTAGCCACAAGGTGGCAGATGAGCTGTAAAGATAGTAAAAGAGAGAGGAAAAAAAGATAGCAATTTGCAGTGAATAAATATTACAAATAGATTTTTCTGCTGCAGTTTCTTTACTTTGCTAAAGGGAAAAAGAACTCCTCCTTCAAATCAAAACATGAAACTAGTATGAACTGCAGGCAGCCAATTCTAGTCAAATTGCTTGTGCAGAATCTTCCTGTGTTGACACATCTACAGGTATAATTTGGAGGAGGAATGATTGCATGTGATTTTCTCCTTTTCAGAGCAATTGAACTGGCCTGGCGACCATCAGGACACAAAAGGGAATGTCTCAACAAATTCCTTTTGTGGCAAGCCTCCAATGCCTCAGATACATGGAGCAAGGAGCTCTCAAAAACAGTATCGTGAGCCGGAGGGTACAGAAAAGTTACACACTGTTGGCAACCTTCAGTCTCGAAAGACTATGGTATCGCGCTCTGGATGGTGGTTCTGGCACCATCTAGTGTGGCTGAAAAGGCCGATTCGGGAGTGACAGTCCCTTCCACACCGGGAGCAAGTGCAGTCTGTCCCTGGTCTGTCTCCCTGGCTATGGGCCTTCCTTCTTTGCCTCTTTGCCTCAGACTGTTGGCCAACTGTCTCTTCAAACTGGGAAAGGCCATGCTGCACAGCCTGCCTCCCAGTGGGCTGCTCAGAGGCCAGGGTTTCCCACCTGTTGAGGTCCACTCCTAAGGCCTTCAGATCC
Source organism: Tiliqua scincoides (assembly GCF_035046505.1). NCBI lineage: Eukaryota > Metazoa > Chordata > Lepidosauria > Squamata > Scincidae > Tiliqua > Tiliqua scincoides. Next base: position 7,548,155 of record NC_089825.1, read on the forward strand.
CTCTTGCAGATGTCCTTGTATCGCAGCTGTGGTCTACCTGTAGGGCACTTTCCTTGCACGAGTTCTCCATAGAGGAGATCCTTTGGGACTGGAGCAAAAAAAGGTCCTTGTTCATACAATGCATCATTAATTTATGGAATTTGCTGCTACAAGATGGGTTGATGGCCTTTAGTCTAAGGAGGCTTCAAAGGATAATGAAGATAAATTCATGGCGGATAGACAACTGGCCAGGATGACTATAGGCTACTTCCAAGTTCAGAAGCAGTGGGCATCTAAATAATAGTCAGTGGCTACAGAGGTGTGTGGCATAGTAAGTATTGCAGGTGCCGCAACGTGTATTGTAAGCATCCCCTCCCACTTGCAGTCTGAGCCATTCTGGGCAGCGACTGCAATGCAGCGTGTTGGTGCCACCACTGATGGCATCACTCAGGACTGTTCACTTTGACTGTCAGGGTCTCCTCAAAGTCTCAGGCAGAAATTGTCATCAGTCTTACGACCTGAGAGCCTTTAACTGGAGAGGTCAGGGATTGAACCTGGGACTTCTGTGAGTGTGCTTACCTACTCCTGAGCTATGCCCGTCTCTTGTGAGTGAAAAAGGTTACATTGAACCTGACTCTGATTTGGGCATTACACTTCTTGCAAAATGTGTAGTTGTACAAAATGTATACTTCAGAGATTGGAAATTGTCTGTGGTGCTTGTTTTGGATGCTATTGTCTGGACACGATCGCAAACATGCCTGATGTTACTTGCTTCCACAGACAATTGGTGACTATCGCTATAATTTTATGGACATGAAGGGTATTTCTGTCAAATATTGCTAAGCACTGCAGAAATTTTTCTCTTTTACATATGGGGGTGGTGATGTTTCCTAGTACCTTCTTACCCAGTTTCTTTGGACTTTGCACACATGATTATTAAGTCCTCCTCCTCTTAGGTTTCCTTTCCAACCCAATCAATAACCTCCTTGAATAGTGATACTGTATTTGAACGTTGCAGTCCAGACAGGATCTGAACCAAGCCTTAGTAGGATGGTGCTGTTTTCTGAGTTTCAGAAATTATGTTCCCATCATATAGTCTCAAATGAAATTAGAGTCAGTTGTGCTTTCCATTGCCTCTTCCTATTATTCTATCCTCCCACTCTTGTTGCTTTGTTTTATCTCCCCTCATCTTTGTATGAAATATATTTGTACAAAATATGAAGCTCATGTTTTTTTGTTTTTTTCCTGTTGTGGTGGTAACATTACCATGATCTACCATCACCTGCCATTGGTGTGCAGCAAACATTTCTGAATGTGTCAGATGCTACTGGAAGACTGGATGTGGCTGATCACTCATTCAGAAAAAACATATTCTCCATGCAAGAATGTCACACCTTGAAGAAGTCCAGAAGCACCTTGCAGGATTGAGACATTTGGGGGCAGAGGAGCAGAGAGCTCCAGCAAGGCTAGGGATAATGGTGGCATATGGCGTGCCTTATCAGAGGTGCTTTATGAAGTTGCTAGTTTATATATGAGCAAGATGGGTCAGAGACCAAGTACATAGCAAAGGAGTGAAGCAACATGGAGGCCTCAGGAGCTGCTTAGGTCCCAAAGGGTCCTGTCACTCAAGGAAAGTGACAACTCTGCTTCCAGAAGGAACCTAGTTCAGTGTTTCTCAAGGTTTGTACTCCACTGTACTACTTCAAATGGTCCACCTATTCAAAGTACCATCAGAAGTAACTGATGATTACATCATTGCCAGTTACTTCTGGGTTGGGACGATGCGATGTGACAAATGCCAGTAAGAGACTCAGGAGGGCTTTTTCTTAGTGTGGAAAAGCATGCTTTGGAGCTCTGCCTGCTGAGCCAAGCCTCCTACTGTTTGTTGAGTCACTTTCCTGATCTCTCTGTCAGGCAGCAGGTGTCCAGGGGTCCTGCTAGTACCACCAGACACCACCTCAAGGACTACTGGTGGTACTCATACCACTGGTTGAAAAACACTGACCTAGTTCAAGACTGTTGGCAAAGACACAATGTATAAGTACTGCCATGTCAGATATGCACATGAAGACTAGTCTTGACTCATGAGGATCACCAACATGTTTAGAACATCCTTGGAGTTTCTAAACAATTTGTCTGTAACAAAATGTCAAGAATCTATTGCCTGAAAGATGGCTTGATTTTGGCTCACTCTGCTGGAACTGGGTCACATCATCCAACCAGGTCAGGCTTTCTCCTCTGACAACCCATTTGGATTTGAGAAATTGGTGTCAATAAAAAGTTTGCCTGCAAGTTCAGCCTGTCTTCCATCACAATCACTTTTGCCCTTCTGCCACCAGTAGGAATGGGGAATTCTTTCCCTTTTTTTTGGTACCACATTCTATCCTGAGAAAATTTATTGTAATGACTCACAATATCCTAGTTATCTTTCTCCATCCTTTTTCTGTGATGGGGATGACTTGGCATCTTAATATAGATACCGTCTCATTATAGGTCTTTAGATAGCAAAGCAGAGAAATAATAATAAAGTAATAGAAAATGGAAAAACAACCCAAACCAGATGGTATTAATGTAATTGTTAATGATGGTGGCGTGGCTTGCCTTTCTTTTTAACTAGCTAATTAAACAACGATTTATTTTCTTGTGTTGTGAATGCTTCTCTACTCTTCTCCGTATTTCATTCCTGCTGCTTGGTTGTGGCATTTTCTTGTTTGATCTTTCTGTTTATGACAGGAAGGATGTATTTGGAAGTACTTTAAAAATTAAAAACTAAATCAACATTCCACCCTCTAGTCACATAAAAAAGAGTACAGTTTTTATGAACAACTGTCTCACTTATAAATAATTGAGGTGGCATTAATTAAAAAATTAAAAATTAAAAAAACTCCCTGCCAACGGCCGGACAACTGCGAAGGTGCTCCTTATGTAGCACTGCTGTATTAACTAATGCATGGTTGTCCATGCAGATGTTTCTCATATGACTTCAGAAGGGATACTTGAAGTATGTTTAAGATGCAATTTATTGCATCAGTGAAGGACTTTTGGCTGCCAATGATAAAGATCAGTGTTCCCGTTTCTAGCTTCACCTGAGTTCAGCTTTGGTTGTTGGTTGCCCTTCTTACTTTCCCCAAGTTTTATTTTTCCGTTGAGAAGGTATTGAAAGCATGGCAAGAAGGGAACTCCTTGCCACAGAATTTAAAATAAATCAAGTGAAAGTTTTGCACGTTTTCTTTTCCAACAAGCTTTTCATTTACTTGCTGCACACTAAGATTTTTTTTTTTAATGTTATTGTTTTTTTTTTTTAACTCTATGAACTACCTGGAGTGTTCCATTTTGGAACAGTAGATACCTGGATATAAACCCACCAAGCAAATAAATAAACTACTGGCTTCTAGCACTGTCATAAGAACGTAACAGCCCCGCTTGATCAAGCTTGATCAGGTCAAAGTCCCATCTAGTCCAACTTCCTGTATCTAGATCCACAGTGGCTCACCACATTCCTTAGGGAGCATACAAGACAACAAGATATTTGCATCCTGCTGCCACTTCCTTGCATCTGGCAGTCTGGTAGTCTATTTCTAAAACCAAGAGGTTGCACATACCTCCTGTCCATCAGTATGGCAACATAGCAAGCACACTGCTGTCATGTCACATTCATGGCTTTGTAAATCTCAGCCCTTCCACATACTGGTCCCAGGGAAAGCCATGCTGATTATTATTATTATTTCAAATAAATAAGGCTCTTATCTACTACAAAATCAGGATTTGAAAAAGAAAACTTGAAAGGATTTGAAAAGGCCTGAGGAGTGATGTAATACTGGGGGCGTGCTATTGTCCTCCAGACCAGAAACCGGAAGGCGACCTTGAAATGAGGAAACAGATCAGGGAGGTGACAAGGAGGGACAGGGTTGTAATCATGGGGGACTTCAATTATCCTCATATTGACTGGGTCAATTTGTGTTCTGGTCATGAAAAGGAGACTGGATTCCTTGATATGCTAAATTACTGTGCCTTAGAGCAGCTAGTCATGGAGCCCACCAGAGGACAGGTGACTCTGAATTTAATATTGTGCGGTACTCAGGACCTGGTTAGAGATATCAAAGTCACGGAGCTGTTGGGGAACAGTGATCATGCTGCGATCCGTTTCGACATGCACGTCGGGGGAAGAATACCGGGCAAATCTCTCACAAAAACCCTTGACTTCTGACGAGTGGACTTCCCTCAAATGAGGAGGCTGGTTAGAAGGAGGTTGAAAGGGAAGGTAAAAAGAATCCAATCTCTACAGAGTGCATGGAGGTTGCTCAAATAACAGTAATAGAGGCCCAGCAGAAGTGTATACCGCAAAGGAAGAAGGGCTCGACTAAGTCCAGGAGGGTGCTCGCATGGCTAACGAGCCAAGTTGGAGAGGCCGTAAAGGGCAAGGAAGCTTCCTTCCATAAATGGAAGTCTTGCCCTAATGAGGAGAATAAAAAGGAACATAAACTGTGGCAAAAGAAATGTAAGAAGGTGATACGGGAGGCCAAGAGAGACTAAGAGGAACACATGGCCAGCAGCATTAAGGGGAATAATAAAAGCTTCTTCATATATGTTAGAAGTAGGAAACCCACCAGAGAAGCGGTTGGCCCTCTGGATGGTGAGGGAGGGAAAGGGGAGATAAAAGGAGACTTAGAGATGGCAGAGAAATTAAATGAGTTCTTTGCATCTGTCTTCACGGCAGAAGACCTCGGGCAGATACTACGGCCCCTCCTGACCAAGGAATTAAGTCAGATAGAGGTTAAAAGAGAAGATGTTTCAGACCTCGTTGATAAATTAAAAATCGATAAGTCACTGGGCCCTGATGGCACCCACCCAAGAGTTATTCAGGAATTGAAGAATGAAGTTGCTGATCTTTTGACTAAAATATGCAACGTGTCCCTCAAAATGGCCATGGTGCCAAAGGATTGGAGGAGAGCAAATGTCACACCGATCTTTAAAAAGGGAAAAGGGGGGACCCGGGAAACTATAGGCCAGTCAGCCTAACATCTATACCGGGTAAGATGGTGGAATGCCTCATCAAAGATAGAATCTCAAAACACATAGACGAACAAGCCTTGCTGAGGGAGAATCAGCCTGGCTTCTGTAAGGGTAAGTCTTGCCTCACAATCCTTATAGAATTATTTGAAAAGGTCAACAGGCATGTGGATGTGGGAGAACCCATGGACATTATATATCTGGACTTTCAGAAGGCGTTTGACATGGTCCCTCACCAAAGGCTACTAAAAAAACTCCACAGTCAGGGAATTAGAAGGCAGGTCCTCTCCTGAATTGAGACCTGGTTGAAGACCAGGAAACAGAGAGTGGGTGTCAGTGGGCAATTTTCACAATGAAGAGCGGTGAAAAGTAGTGTGCCCCAAGTATCCGTCCTGGGACCGGTGCTCTTCAAACTCTTCATAAATGACCTGGAGACAGGGTTGAGCAATGAGGTGGCTAAGTTTGCAGATGACACCAAACTTTTCTGAGTAGTGAAGACCAGAAGTGATTGTGAGGAGCTCCAGAAGGATCTCTCCAGACTGGCAGAATGGGCAGCAAAATGGCAGATGCGCTTCAATGTCAGTAAGTGTAAAGTCATGCACATTGGGGCAAAAAATCAAAACTTCACATATAGGCTAATGGGTTCTGAGCTGTCTGTGACAGATCAGGAGCGATATCTTGGGGTGGTGGTGGACAGGTCGATGAAAGTGTCGACCCAATGTGCAGTGGCAGTAAAGAAGGCCAATTCTATGCTTGGGATCATTAGAGAAGGTATTGAGAACAAAACGGCTAATATTATAATGCCGTACAAATCAATGGTAAGGCCACACCTGGAGTATTGTGTCCAGTTCTGGTCACCACATCTCAAAAAGGATATAGTGGAAATGGAAAAGGTGCAAAAGAGAGTGACTAAGATGATTGCTGGGCTGGGGCACCTTCCTTATGAGGAAAGGCTATGGCGTTTGGGCCTCTTCAGCCTAGAAAAGAGACGCCTGAGGGGGGACATGATTGAGACATACAAAATTATGCATGGGAAGGATAAAGGATAAAGAGAGATGCTCTTTACACTCTCACATAACACCAGAACCAGGGGACATCCACTAAAATTGAGTGTTGGGAGAGTTAGGACAGACAAAAGAAAACATTTCTTTTCTCAGCGTGTGGTTGGTTTGTGGAACTCCTTGCCACAGGATGTGGTGACGGCATCTGGCTTGGATGCCTTTAAAAGGGGATTGGACAAGTTTCTGGAGGAAAAATCCATTATGGTTACAAACCATGATGTGTATGTGCAACCTCCTGATTTTAGAAATGGGCTATGTCAGAATGCCAGATGCAAGGGAGGGCACCAGGATGAGGTCCCTTGTTATCTGGTGTGCTCCCTGGGGCATTTGGTGGGCCGCTGTGAGATACAGGAAGTTGGACTAGATGGGCCTATGGCCTGATCCAGTGGGGCTGTTCTTATGTTCTTATGTTCTTAAAATGCCCTAATCCTGAATATTCAGTTTTAAGTGGCCAGGTCCTGAATTCACTGCTAAGAATTTTGCAAATTATAGCTAGATTCACAGACTGCAGATAATATTACAGTATTGCTGTCTGCAGCTGTTTTTTACCCTTAAGCATCCACAGGCTGGTTCTAATAAAGCAGACGGATGTACAATTATGTACAGCCTTGCTTGTTTCAGCTTAGCAATTTTCTCACCTCCATGGTAAAAACAGCAGTAATAACATACTTGGAAAACAAGGACATGGTACACAACCAGGCTTCCTCTGGAACTGTTATTGGCTGGGGATGCTGGGAGATGGATTGGAGCTTGTATAACAAATCAAAGGTGCAAATAGTTAATACACCCAAAACTTCAGCACCAGTCATAAAATCTCTGCTGGGTAAACTGAATGAGCTGCTCTACTGGCTGTCAGCTGGTAAGAAAGCCTCCTAGGGTCTCTGTGGCAGCCATTAGAAGACAGAATGAAATGAACTGTCACCACATTATGTGCTTCCCTGGTTGACAGTCTCATAACACTTCAGCTCATGGCGCAGGAGCCAGAACTCTTCTGGAATCACTCGAAAGCAAAACAGCGATCAGGGTGCCCACACAGTGGTTTGCAACAAGAATGGTAAGGTGAGGATTTGTTGCCCAAACTCCTCACCAAGAGACCTTGACTTGTGTACCACACATTCATATTTCAGAATCAAGGGACCCAGTAGCTAATTGTTGTCACATGTAGCATCTTCATGACAACTACTCAGTCCCCTCGATAGGCAGGGGACATCCTCTGTCTTCTGACTGGTGGCCTCAGGCTGCTTGCCCAGTCAGATCCAGCTAATCTCTTTGCTTTTGCATTTAGCTGCTAAGCTAAGGTGGCTCTGTGCAGTTAAGGTTTTTATCTTCGTACCCCTTGATCTCTGGAATTTGATACCAACTTAGTACTATACTGCTGTTATGTTTTGGTTGCTTTTTTGGGTTTATTTGGGATTTATAGTTTTATTATTATTTTATTATGGTTGCTAGACACCTTGAGCGGTCCACTTGCGATGGAAAAGCAGAATACAAATATTTTAATACTTATTATTAAGAATATTTATATACCGCTTGTCAACAAAAAAAGTTCACAAAGCAGTTTACAGAAAAAAAATTGTCCCCTGTCCTGAAAGAGTTCACATCTTTCGATTTGATTTGATTTGTTCTCTCAATGCTAAATATAAGAGGAGCACCACTTGAAAAAGTGTCTCCTACCCAGTTTTCAGGCATCTGAGTGCATAGAATAAATATACATAGAAAAACCTTTGGGGAGAGACTTATCTCAGCAACCAGAAAAGGTAGGTGGCACTGGCGAGAACTGTCTAGAACAGGATGGAGTCATCTGGGATGAGAGGGATTTCAGAAGGAAGATCCCTTGGAGGTATGTCGGAAATCACTCATGACAAGAATGAGGAGACCCAATCACCCATATTCTGTTGGGAATGAATGCAATTACTCCCATGCAGGTTTTTCCCAGAGTATGCTCCCTTCCTCTTCACCTTGCCATTGGAGAATTTGGCCTCAGAAGAACAAAACCAGTGCAGATGGTAAGGGATTTTCTCCACCTTGCCCTGCTAATCTGTAGTGAGGAGCAATCTGGATAAATTTTCCTTGCAAAATCTGCAAAAGGAAGCTGAAGAAATCCAAGTTCTTTCTGGAACCAGGACCCAATTCTGTCAGGTTTACCACTGGCGCTCCAGCCCCACCACTGACACTGGGTGTTGAAAAAATGCTATAAGGCAGTCCGGCACTGGCACTGAGCACTCAACATCAGCAGTGGGCCTCAGTGCTGGGAGGATGCATTGCTGGAGCACTGGGTGGTAAGAATCCCCACCGGGCAGCAGGGAGGCTTACCAATGTGGGGGAAGGTGGGAAGGGACCAGAACTGGGTGGGGAGGGCAGGCCAGAGGGAGGCTCTGGCCCAGGAGTGGGTGGGGATGGCGGGACAGGCTGAGCTGTATCCTATGCCCCCTCCTGAGCTGTGGAGCCCTACACTGGCCACCTCAGTTCTGTGCCAGCTGGCGCAGCTCCAAGGAGATCCACTGGAGTCACCCAGGTGTGACATGGGTATGGGAACATTTGTTCCTTTACCCTGAGGAGACTCTGGCAGCTGCCCCGGTGCTGCAGGATACAGCAGTAACCATTTTGGCACTGGTGCACCTTGTGACGGCATCAGGGTTTTGGAGTTGGCTGCCCATCTGTTGTGTTGTGTTTCATTTTTTGTCTTTTCCTGCCTCTTCTTGAATCCTCTGAGTGTTCTGAATTTCTGTTCTTAGCTCTGCCTGTTTCTTACTTGTCTGTACAGGGAAAAAAAGCATGCACTTTCTCAAATATAAGAACAGCAATTTAATTTTGCACATTGGGTTCGGGGCCTAGATGCGGCCATCAGGTGCCCATGTTCTCTGGCCAAGTACATGCACTGAGAAAATGACAGGGAAACAGCTTCCCAATGCATGTGCTCAAGGTGAAAAATACACACTGGACAAAGTACCATGTGAATTGGAGAAAGGAACATGAAGTGTTCCTTCTTTCCCCGCTGCTACTGAATGATTTCATTGCTTCTCTTTGTGCCCTTCCGAAAGCTTCTAATGAAATCACAGGCTGGCTTTGTCCTTGTCTTCTTCAAACTGTTTACATAATGCGCCTTTTAAAAAATGAGAATGAAATCCTGAAGCAGCCCACTTCTATTGTTGGCACCAGATTCTGTATTCTTATCATGCTACAATACTTTGCTCCCAAGATGAGGCTTAACAAGCTGCAAAACCCTTTTATTTTTGTGGGGGCAAAGCCTCTATTGTTCAGAAGGTAATCTGACAGAGTATGAAATAATAATGTGATGCTACAGAAGCATTATTAACAGCCGATGATGAGAGGCACCCAAGCCCTGGCTCTTAATTGGATCGTTACAAATGAAACTCATGGGCCATTAAAAGAGCATCAAATATGGTGGCTGCCCTTATTACGACAGCTGGATTTGGCAAGGAGAAATTGTTCATTAAGACCATATGATGACACTAACAAGTGGTCGTTAAAACCAAATTTTACTCTAATGGGGCTGTTTTTGGGGCACAGTTAATTTGTTTTTTTCATTTTCCTGGGTGGTTTTCTTGAGAATCATCCTTTAGTCTACTGTGTCTGTATCAGTGGCCCACCTCCTTAAACAAGGAAGAAAGAGGAGAGGTCATGTTTTTACCATTGTGTTCCGCTGAAGTCTTTTTTAAAAAAGAGATCGCTGCACGAATGAATACAGCACCTTTTGTAATAAAACATTTCCATCTTCTTTAGATTGGTATGAATGCTTGACTGCACCTGATGGGCCCTTGTTGTTCTGTTTTTTTATGCCTGTTAACATTTGCTATATGTTCCTATCATAGACTAGGTTCCTGCATCCCCCGCCACATTGAATAATTTATTATTATTATTATTATTATTATTATTATTATTATTATTATTATTATTAATAATAATAATAATAACAACAGTATTTATATAATGCTTTTCAACAAAAAAGTTCACAAAGCGGTTTACAGAGAAAAATCAAATAACATGATCCATATTTGAAAATATGGATCAGGATACTAAGGGCCCAATCCTATGCAGTGTATGCCAGCTCACTGCCAGTGCACAATGTTGAAAACATGCTGTAAGGCATGTTTGCAGGCCCTAGTACTTGTGAAGTGCTGGTACTAGCTCAGTGCTGACTGGTGCTGGGATAGCGCCAGTGGAGTACTGGACCTTTGCCACTCAGCTGTCTCACAGGCAGTTGTCTCACAGACCGCCGGGCAGTAGGTAGGTGGGGGTGTGGGGGAAGGCGGGGAGGAGGCATTCTGGGGCGGGGGAGGTGGAGGGAGGGCAGGGAGAGGGCAAGGAGGAGGCATGCTGGGGGGAAGAAGCGGGGTGGGAGGGTAGAGAGACCAGCTGAGCTTTGCTGCACAGGATCCTAAGCCTTCACGTTGGGCCGCCCATCTGACACAGAAGCTCTTACTTCTATGCCGACCCTTAGGTTGCCATAGAATTGAGTAACCCCTTTGCAGGGCTACTCACCTCACCCGGGGGAAGGGGACAAAAACTTTGGAGCTCTGCCTGCCTGGCTGAGTCTCCTGCTGCTGCTGTGTCACGTTCCTGATCTCACTGCTAGGCAGCAAGTGTCCAGTGGTTCCGTATCACCAGATGCCACCTCAAGTACCTAGGGTGGTACCCATACCACTGGTTGAGAAACACTGTTCTAGCAGTTTCCTAGCATCCAGATATGTAGGAGGTAAAGTTTTATCCTTCATTTAAAGCCTGTTATGACTTGGGGCTATTTGAGAGATTGAGTCCTTCCATATAATCTGGCTCGCTCGCTTTGGTAATCTGAGAGGGCCCTTTTGGATGTGCTGCCATTGAGAGAGTTTAGGGGGATGGTGGCCAGAATTAGGACCTTCTTGGTAGTAGCTGTTCCTACTGTTTCTATGAATTCCTGTTCTATGGAATTCCTTTCCCTTTGAGTTGAGAACTGCACCTTAGAATCCTTTCAGCAAGTCCTGAAGATTTAAAATGCCTCTGGAACCCAGCAGGGCTTTTAAGGGTCCACTCGCTGATCGCAGACTGGTGCTTGCTGATTCTTTATTACTGTACATACTTGCCTATAAGTCAATCTCACAGGTAAGTAAATGACAGGTTTTGAACCAAAAATCATGGAATATTCTATGACATTCAGATAAGTTGGGGTGCAGGCTTAAACAGGGGGTGTCTGATTTTACCTGAGGCCTATTTTGCCTGATTATACCTGAGGCCAGATCTTGAAAAATAAGCTACCAGTAATAGTTACCCAAGAACTGTACAGTCTGTAATTTATTAAAAATATAGTAAAAGATCATAAGATACTTTTTTATTCTTTAACTTTTTAAATTCTGGTTTTCACAACCTTTTTGTAAACACTTTCATTGTAAGTGCATTGTAAACAACATACCAGTAGAGCAGTGGTTCCCAGCCTGGGATACATGTACCTTCAGGGACACGTGACAGGACCTTTAGGGGTACTTGAAAAGAATTGAATAATGGCAGAAAAATGCAGGTAGTGTTCCAGAACACCTTGCAGGGCCAGCAAGGCAGGAAGGGAGGTAGCTAGTTGGCTGTAAAAGCCCCACCAATATCTAGTTTTTGGTCATCAATTCATGTATGAATCAGTGCTTGAAAATCAGCACAGTAAAAAAGCTGAAACATAATATGGAAAGTGATCAATCACCAAGAATTTCGCAGGACACTTCTGGTGCAAAACAGTACAAAGGCAGAGTCTTCAGTTCTTCAAACAGATAAAAAGAGAAAATACTGTGATGAATACATGAAGTATGGGTTTTCTTATGGAGGAGATGAAGGCTTATGTTATTCATATTAATTACAAACATTTAGCTAATATGAGGGGTACAATTTATGGAAATAGACTGCCAAGCGGTATGCAAGTGAATAAAGGTTGGGAACCACTGCAGGAGAACCGTTAATCAAATCCTTCCTTAAGGTGCCTGGTGTGTTAAGCCAAAGGCTCAACATATAACATACAACTTATAACGCATAATTGGGAGTGTGCAATTCAATTCACAGCAGAGAGACAAGCAACAAGGAATTACTGTGAGCAAGAGCAGCTGCACACAGTTGCAACCCTATTTACTCAGAAGTAGACCCATTGCTTTCCAAGGGTGTTATTCTTAAGTAATGATGCACTGAATTGTAACCTTGGACTTTGTTTCAAATGGAAACAAGGATTACATCCTGGTGTTTAAAAAAACAGACCTCTGTAAAGCACTTGCAAAATGATGACAAGGCTGCAGCAGAATCTGCTAAGAGGATTGCTTGACTTAAATAGAAGCCTTGCTTTTTTCTCAGGAGGAGAATAAAAGGTTAACTTTGGCTGCAGCTTGTCAGGGAGGTTATCCAGATCAACAGCCCTCTAATTATCTCTGCATTGCTTCTCCAGCTGCTGCAACTTGCTTGAAAAGCCCTAGCCCCTGAGTGACTTTGCAGGTAAGGCGAGGTGTTGATCTAAGCTTGGGCACAAGACTAGCCAAGTCTACTCAGAAGTAAGTCCTATTTTGTTCAATGGGGCTTACTCTCAGGAAAGTGTGGTGAGGATTGCAGCCCTTGATTTATTGGCAGAAATTTCTTGCCTTATAGGTGAGTATCTACAGTAATTATTTAATGTTTTTATTGCTGCTGCTTGCCACACATTGGCTTTTAATAGGATGTATTTATGTTTTTTATTGCTTTTTGTATTTTAATTTATATGTATTTTTAATGTGTTGTGAGTCATCGTGGGTGCCCTTGGGAGAAAGACGGAATACAAATAAATAAATAAAAAAATTACAATGCTGGGAAAAGTGTCATCTTAGACTTTCTACTGGCTGCACAGCAGCTGGTTTCTGAGCCCAAGTCAGAGTTCTGAAGCTGATATTTAAATCCGTAAGAGCACAATCCTACCCCCCCGTGTACCCCCCCACCCCGTGTAGCCGCCTTGAGTCCCTTCGGGGAGAAAGGTGGGGTAAAAATAAAGTTATTATTATTATTATTACCTGCACCAAAAATGGGCATGCTGTGTCCAGTCAGTGAGTGAGTGTGTGTGTGTGTGGATTGAGAGGCTTTGGGGCAAAAGGACATTTAAATCACTTGCACATCTGTAAGCTTCCCACTCTGCCAATGAAATTACTGGTCAAAATCTGAGGAGAGAAAAGTGATTGGGAGGCTGCGTAAAAGGGGGATAGGATCTGGTGCATGTCATTGCCACTAGATCCACTCTATCCTGCAGGCTCTCCACCCCTGTCCCACCCTGTTTTGCCCCCTTTCATTCCTCCCTGCTCTGTTTCACCCCGTACGGGATCATACGGGATGCAGGGGGGAGGGGCAGGAGAGGGGTTTGTGTGTATCAGGAAGTTGAATAGGGAGCAGTGGTGAGGCAGACGTGATGCAGGGGGAGGGGCACGAGAGGGGTTTGTGGCTATCAAGAAGTTGAATAGGGAGACATCTAAGAGAAGGAAAACTCTTATTCCAAACCTCCACTGGCTTGTGGCTACATCCAGTTGTGGAAAAGGCTTCAGGAGTCAACCTCGAGGCAAAATCAGGAGCCGGAGTCCCTCAGGCAGTTTGTGGCTGCACACAGTCATGTTCTGGCAACTCCTGCGACGCCGCTGAAACCAACCGTATTGGTTTCTGCCTTTCCATTGGATCATTCCAGTGACGTGGAGAGGGGGGATTTGCTGCATGGGTAACAGCCTAGCCTCCATACCTTCTTTACCCAGGCTTCGCGCACTGGAGAGGACACTCCAACTTCGCCATACGGCGTCGGCACAACACGGGAAGCAGCAGTTACCGGTTATAAGTCTTTGCTCGATTGGCGTAGGGCATGACACCAGGGGCTGCTTCTGACGGTGGGAGAGATCATTGCATCTCATTGGGCAGCTACCGCCCGCCTTAAGCTGGGCAGTCCCCAGCCAGTAAGGTGTTGCCTCGCCACGGTCCGTTAACCTCACGGGGTGCGTGGGGTTTAGGGTGAAAACCGACAAGCGGATCGACAACTCTGCACCATGCAACAGAAAACAGAAAACTCCTGCCCTAAAGCTGGGCACCTGGAACGTAAGGACAATGACACCTGGCTTCTCTGATGACCTGCAAGCAATAGACGATGCACGCAAAACAGCTGTCATCGACATGGAGCTGAGCAGACTGCAGACGGACATCGTCGCCCTTCAAGAGACAAGGCTGCCAGATTCCGGATCTGCCAAGGAGCGAAATTTCTCATTCTTCTGGCAGGGAAAACCACCAAACGAAACCAGGGAACATGGTGTTGGCTTTGCGGTCAGAAATACCCTGCTGAAATCCATCATCCCACCTACTGTGGGAAGTGAAAAAATTTTGTCCCTGCAGCTCCAGTCATCAGCAGGACCTGTCACTCTCATCAGTGCTTATGCACCAACTCTGTAGTCTCCAGCAGAAGCCAAAGACAAATTTTATGATGACCTGGCCAACACTATCAAGAAGATCCCCGTAAAAGAGCCATTGTTCATCCTCGGCGACTTCAATGCTAGAGTTGGTGCTGATAACAGTTCGTGGCCCACTTGCTTAGGTCAGTTCGGCACTGGGAAGATGAACAAAAATGGCCAACGCCTGCTAGAGTTTTGCTGTCATCACAGTCTCTGTGTCAGCAACACGTTCTTCAACATGAAGCCCCAACATAGAGTCTCTTGGAGACACCCAAGATCAAAGCACTGGCACCAGCTCGACCTGATTCTCACCAGACGCTCCAGCCTTCCCAGCATCAAGATCACACGCAGCTATCAGGGTGCTGCCTGTGACACCAACCACTCGCTGGTGTGCAGCAGAGTGAAACTGCAAACAAAGCGACTGTATCACACGAAAAGGGAAGGAAGACCTCGCATTGATACGAGCAAGACCCGGGATCAGAGAAAAGTGGAGGAATTTGCACAAGTGCTTGAGGAATCTCTTCCAGGCCCGGTCGATGCAAACGCATCCAACAGATGGGAACATTTCAAGAATGCCGTTTACAACAACGCCTTGTCCATATTTGGCAAGAAGACCAACAAGACAGCAGACTGGTTTGAAGCCCACTCTGAGGAGTTGACACCAGTCATTGAGGAAAAGAGGAGAGCTCAAGCAGCATACAAGGCCTGTCCCAGTGAGCGCAACCTGCAGGTCCTCCGAGGTGCTCGCAGCAAAGTCCAGCAGACTGCCAGGAGATGTGCTAACGACTACTGGCTCCAGCTCTGTTCCGAGATACAGATAGCAGCTGACACGGGCAATATCAAGGGGATGTATGATGGTATCAAGCAGGCCCTAGGTCCAACATAGAAGAAAATTGCCCCTCTGAAGTCTGCAACAGGCGAGGTCATCCAGGATCGGGCGCAGCAGATGGAACGCTGGGTGCAGCACTACTCTGAGCTATATTCCAGAGAAAATGTAGTCACCGAAGAAGCGCTGAACAACATTGAGTGCCTGCCTGTGCTGGAGGAGCTTGACAGTGAACCAACCCTAGAAGAACTTCACGTGGCCCTGGACTCCCTTGCCTTTGGCAAGGCACCTGGAAAAGACAGCATCCCTGCTGAAGTCCTAAAGTGCTGCAAAGAGATCATCATCACTGAGCTGCATGAAATCCTTTGTCTCTGCTGGAGAGAAGGTGGAGTACCTCAAGACATGAGGGATGCAAACATCATCACGCTGTACAAGAACAAAGGTGACAGGGGTGACTGCAACAACTACCGTGGCATCTCTCTCCTTAGCGTTGTAGGAAAGTTGTTTGCCCGAGTTGTACTAAAGAGGCTCCAGGTACTTGCAGAGAGCGTTTATCCAGAATCACAGTGTGGATTCCGAGCCAACAGGTCCACCACTGATATGGTATTCTCCCTTAGACAACTGCAGGAGAAATGCAGGGAACAACGACAGCCACTCTTTATAGCCTTCATAGATCTCACGAAGGCTTTCGACCTGGTCAGCAGGGATGGCCTCTTCAAGATTCTCCCCAAGATTGGATGTCCACCCAGGCTCCTCAGCATCATCAGATCCTTCCACAAGGACATGAAGGGCACTGTTATCTTTGATGGCTCCACATCAGACCCCTTTGACATCCGAAGTGGCGTGAAGCAGGGCTGTGTTCTTGCACCAACCTTGTTTGGGATCTTCTTCGCTGTCCTGCTGAAGCAGGCCTTTGGAACTACAACAGAAGGCATCTATCTCCGGACCAGATCAGATGGAAAGCTCTTCAACCTCTCCAGACTGAGAGCAAAGTCCAAAGTCCAGCTGAAATGTGTGTGTGACTTCCTCTTTGCCGACGATGCAGCTATCACTACCCACTCTGCCAAAGATCTCCAGCAGCTCATGGATCGTTTTAGCAAGGCCCGCCAAGATTTTGGACTGACAATCAGCCTGAAGAAAACACAGGTCATGGTTCAGGATGTGGACTTGCCTTCCTGCGTTACAATCTCTGCGCATGAACTGGAGGTTGTCCATGACTTTGTGTACCTTGGCTCAACGATCTCCGACACTCTTTCTCTCGATACCGAGCTAAACAAACGCATTGGTAAAGCAGCTACCACGTTTTCCAGACTCACAAAGAGAGTCTGGTCCAACAAGAAGCTGACGGAACATACCAAGATCCAGGTCTACAGAGCTTGCGTCCTGAGTACACTTCTGTACTGCAGCGAGTCATGGACTCTTCGCTCACAACAGGAGAGGAAACTGAATGCTTTCCACATGCGCTGCCTCCGATGTATTCTCGGCATCACCTGGCAGGACAAAGTTCCAAACAACACAGTCCTGGAACGTGCTGGAATCCCTAGCATGTATGCACTGCTGAAACAGAGACGCCTGCGTTGGCTCAGTCATGTCGTGAGAATGGATGATGGCCGGATCCCAAAGGATCTCCTCTATGGAGAACTCGTGCAAGGAAAGCGCCCTACAGGTAGACTACAGCTGCGATACAAGGACATCTGCAAGAGGGATCTGAAGGCCTTAGGAGTGGACCTCAACAAGTGGGAAACCCTGGCCTCTGAGCGGCCCGCTTGGAGGCAGGCTGTGCAACATGGCCTTTCCCAGTTTGAAGAGACACTTGGCCAACAGTCTGAGGCTAAGAGGCAAAGAAGGAAGGCCCATAGCCAGGGAGACAGACCAGGGACAGACTGCACTTGCTCCCAGTGTGGAAGGGATTGTCACTCCCGAATCTGCCTTTTCAGCCACACTAGACGCTGTTCCAGAACCACCTTTCAGAGCGTGATACCATAGTCTTTCGAGACTGAAGCTTGCCAACTGTTTCACCCTCCCTGCCACTGCCTTACCTGCTCTGGTTGGCAGGTGGTGATCTGCTGGAGAACTGAGAGAGCTGCTGCCTTGTGTGGCCACAGACTTTTTTTTGGTTTTTATTTGTCAATACATGTATGTGCTTTCATAATGCAGAGGGGGCAAAGACACAAATGAATGGAAGAATCTAAAAACTGTGACAAATTGGACATGGTCCAATTTCAAAATTAATTTTAGAAACTACTAGTAGTGCAATAGCTACATTGCTTGATTTGGATGAGGGAGATCAAATCTTTGCAGTCCATATACTACCTTTTAGCCTACCCTACCTCAGCATAGGGTGCAATCCTAACCCACATTCCAGCTCTGGCATAGCTGTGCCAGTGGGGCATATGTTGTTCCACTTCCACTGCTCCTTTGGTAGTTTGACAAATGGATTTGTGTCACCCGAGTGAGCCATCTCTGCTTCACTTCTGCCTTTGTACATTCTGAAATCTAATATTTATAATTACTCCCAATTATCTCTCATCATAGGTCATCCTAGCCTGGGAGACATATTGATGTCACGGTGCTTGCTGGCTCTCATTAGGCAAGTGAGAGCCAGCAAAAACCCTCACACAATCACAAAAATAAGCGGTTCCCTTTTCTCATTGATCCCCTTGTTTTGTGCTGCTGAGTTTCCTTTACTGCTGATTGACTAATGGTTTTCTTTTAGGACTGCCAATTGAGAAGCCACTTCTTAGGGCAGAGAGGCAGCCAAAAGGAAGAGGGACTAACAAAGGCCTTTTCACTGCAGCATAGGATGTGCTCCTGTGCAGACAAGTAGTTGTATCACAGCTGATGAAAAGCTAGTGTCACACCAGCTTGCAAAAGCAGGATTTTCTTTTTTTTGGTGCTTGCTAAATCTGATTCTTGAACTGTAGCTCTCCTTTTTCTAATTTCCAAGAAAAGAAATTCTGTCATAGGTAGGGGTGTTTTTCTTTTTTAATTAAACTGCCTTTTTGATGTCAACATCTGAATAAAAACACAAAACACCACATTTTGGTGTTTAAGATATTTTCCAGAAACAGAATTAGATTACTTTTCCAGTTAGAAAAGGTACTGTGGCTGCATCTGCTGGCACTGTATCACCTACCTAGTACACCTGGCCACACCTGGAGTATTGTGTCCAGTTCTGGTTGCCGCATCTCAAAAAAGACATAGTGGAAATGGAAAAGGTGCAAAAGAGAGCGACTAAGATGATTACGGGGCTGGGGCACCTTCCTTATGAGGAAAGGCTACGGCGTTTGGGCCTCTTCAGTCTAGAAAAGAGACACCTGAGGGGGGACATGATTGAGACATACAAAATTATGCAGGGGTTGGACAGAGTGGATAGGGAGATGCTCTTTACACTCTCACATAACACCAGAACCAGGGGACATCCACTAAAATTGAGTGTTGGGAGAGTTAGAACAGACAAAAGAACATATTTCTTTACTCAGCATGTGGTTGGGCTGTGAAACTCTTTGCCACAGGATATGGTGATGGCGACTGGCCTGGACGCCTTTAAAAGGGGATTAGACAAGTTTCTGGAGGAAAAATCCATTACAGGGTACAAGCCATGATGTGTATGCGGAACCTCCTGATTTTAGAAATGGGTTATGTCAGAATGCCAGATGCAAGGGAGGGCACCAGGATGCAGGTCTCTTGTTATCTGGTGTGCTCCCTGGGGCATTTGGTGGGCCGCTGTGAGATACAGGAAGCTGGACTAGATGGGCCTATGGCCTGATCCAGTGGGGCTGTTCTTATGTTCTTATGTTCATAGGGGAATCACTAAAGATATTGACTTTATATTTAATTAAGAGGTTTATTTAAAAAAACATTAGATAAGAGAGTTGGCTTTGGAAAGTTGTCCTTTCCAGCTCTGGAACCCTCTGCCAGTGACATTCTCCAGCCTATGATTCCCTCTCTCTTGTCCCTCAGTATGTTGCCTTGACACTGTCCCTGGCTACAGTGGCATCCCTTTGGAGGTGTGTATGTTTGTGTGTATGTGAGAGAGACACCACTACTGGCCAAAATGGTAAAATCTTGATATTTCTGAATAATACCATCATGTTATAGATAATTCGATGTGTAATTCCCTGCAGAATTCAATGAACCAAACCACGCTGAAATATCTGTAACCTATTCAATGCTGCTCTTAGCCTTCAAGCCTGCTCTGAGAATTGATTTGGAAGTATGGATCCAAGGCCAAGCCAGATACCCTCTCTTTGTGTCACTGCTGATTGGATACAATCTTGCCTTTTTATTATGGTCCATGTTCTATATCTCACCAATGAGCATCAATTTTACCTGGAACATGGTTCATGATCTTCCTGCATCAGATTCCTTTACGAAAAGGAATTTTGTGTACTATGCATGAGGTCACCCTGGTGTCCTTTGCACCTGCTATTTTCATATAATCACACAGGGAGTATGAACTGAAATGAGCTGCACATGTTTAGCACATTACGCTGCTAGGGCCTCCAATCAGTAGAGGTGCTGGACAATAGAAGTACATTTTTCAATACCTGGCTTTGAATTTGTAAGAGGGATCAGCTTTGTTTCCACTGATGCTAAACAAGATCATAACTACAGGACCAGGATGATGCAGCCAAGCAAGTAAGTGGCACAAAACAATATGGGGGGGAGGCATCTTGAATAGAAAGTGTCAAAATGACTAAGGGCGCAATCCTAACCCACTTTCCAGAACCGACATAAGGGCAATGCAGCTCCGAGGTAAGGGAACAAACATTTCCTTACTTTGAAGAGGCCTCCATGAGTGCCACCTAAATGCAGGATGCAGCACACGTCCCATGGGCACCGCTATGCCAGTGCTGGAAAGTTGGTTAGGATTTGGGTCTAACAGATGCATGTTTGGGACTTTAGTAACATACTAACATACCCTTTGAACTGAATGGTTGGCATGCATTCCAGGAGGATTCACTTAAAGAAGGTGGGGGGGGGGGGGAGGAAAGAAAGCCTTTTCCTTCCAGCTCTAAGTTGAGCTGTAATTGATCCCAAGAGTAAAACAGAACTAATCTCTGAACAAAACACAATTATGGTAAGTATTTTGGAAAATGGAATGATTGTGCTCTTGGGAATCCATTGCTGTTAGAAGTGATCGTATTCTTAATAGGCCTATTAGGTCTAATTCAGTAAAAGAAAGAGACTCTTAAGGAGAAAAATAATGCTTTCATTCATATAACAAACCAGGATTTAATTTTCACCCCATTAAGATAAATTCACCAAGGGACATGTTCTCTCCTAAATTACCGTTACTTATTCCAAACCTTGAATCTTTCTTGCAATCGTTGCCTTGATATCTGTGAGTCCATGTTTTGTTCTTGGAACATAGTCTACTGCAGCATACTGAACTATTGAAGATTGGTGTAAATACCCAGTTCTCATACCAAAAATCGTTAAAAAAATACAGTTGCACAGACTAACAGGAATAACACTGTCTTCCTTTTTGAAACAGTCTTCCCACTTCCTGCTTGAAATCTGCCGTTCAGGTGGCAGGTCCATGAAGCAGATGGGGAGTTGGTCTAAAGATGCCATGGTGCCATCCCTGTGGGGCAATGCCCTGTCTTCCTGATATTGATCACCACCCAAATAGTTGCAATTCAACATAATTTGATTTTGCAAAGTGTTATGCAGCTCACCAATGACATAGCAGTGACTAGGTGTAATGGAAGATCAGAAGATCACCTTGTAGATGATGTGGTGTTGACAGTGATTCCCATATTTTGACAGCTGGTTGACAGCTCAGAGAAGGGCAGGGCTAGTGTCCACAGCCTAATTTGGATAACAAGCGTTTGCAGGAATAAAAAGCAGCTGTAGATGGAGCATAACACATGCAGAAAAGGAGAATACAGAGAGAGGGGGGAGGGGAGGGGACTGCCAGGACTCTGCCTGACAGATCTGTGTTGGACCCAGCCAAGGAAGAGGATGCAGGGAAGCTGCTGGATTGGACTGTGCTTTGAAACTGCTGTGGACTTGATGCTTCAGACCGTTACCCATTAAGCCAAGTTAAGTTTCGGGGGAAGGAAAAGCCTCTGGACAAGAAGAACTGCAGGGGAATGTTTATGTAACAATAAATTCTGTTAATTGCTCAGAGACTGATAAGAGTTTTCAGCAATTCCTTTGCACACCACAGCTGCCGTTTCTGGAGAAGGGGAGATGTTAATTAGCCAAAAAGTGGGCATTGGGAGATGGAATATTTTGGACAGGACACTAGGTTTAGTTGACTACATATGGTTTCCCAGAACTATGTAAGTCCTGGGAAAATACGTTGCCATTCACCTTGGGATGGCTAATCATGTGCTTCTACCAGCATGCACACCTTGAGTTCCATGGATGAAAGATGATCTATACATGAAATAGGCCCAATCCTACCCAACTTTCCAGCCCCATGCAGTCACAACACAGCCCGCCCACAATGCAGGAAAGGACATTCCTTTACCTTGAGGAGGCCTCTGTGACTGTCCCCACCCCTGCTGAAGGATGCAGTTCATGACCTGATGGCATGTCTGAATCAGCACTGGAAAGTTGGATAGAATTGGGCCCTCATGCAGTTTTTTGAAGTGAATTTTGATTACCTTTTTAAGCCTTTCCTTCTGGCTTTAATTACTTTGTGAACAGGGGGAGGAACCTTCCAGCCTGAAATGGAATCTCTCAACTCTGCACAGGCTATTGAAAAGCCCCATTGCAGGGCTTGGGGCTTTCCCCAGAGGGAGGGGACGAAAGTCTCCTTTCCTGGAGGAAACTTCTGGTGGCTGCAATGGTGCAGCAGGATGCAATGGTAGCTGCTTTGTAGCTGCTGCATTTGGTGGCAGTGCCGTCTTTAGGGTTGGGTGGTTGCTTGGTTGGCATCCTACTCTGTACTTTTCCCCCCAAGTGCTTAAAAAAGTTAGAACCTTCCTGTTTATGCTTTTCAAAATGTTTTGTTAATGGAGCTCCTGCTCTGTTATTCAGGAAGTTTCTCCTATATTCTTCTATTCTCCTTTAACTGCTTGCTTTCTCCGTTTTTCGCCTGCAGAGCCATCTTATGGAATACATAACCTGGGTTGCATGTTGTGGATTATCTAGAAGAGCATTTCCTTCTGTCTCTTGGGTTTATAAAAGCATCTATTGGCATTTTTGTTTACATTTGACACAAGAACTGCATAGGGAGTGGACTTTTGAAGGCTGTGCTTCCGGTAAAACTCACCATTGACAAAATGCATCCCTTAATATGCTTAGGGGGGAAAACTACAAATTAAGATGCATCTGGCATTATGCATCTTAATTTGCATTATGTCAGAATGCCAGATGCAAGGGAGGGCACCAGGATGAGGTCTCTTGTTATCTGGTGTGCTCCCTGGGGCATTTGGTGGGCCGCTGTGAGATACAGGAAGCTGGACTAGATGGGCCTATGGCCTGATCCAGTGGGGTTGTTCTTATGTAAGATAACTGGGTACAAAACAAGACAGGTGCTGTGCTTTTAATGGTTGTCTAGAAGGGGAAATTTTGGATGTCATAGCTCATACCCATTAATAGGTCAATTCTCCTTGACTTCGCCTAATCCTTCCATCTGAAAACCAAAACTAGATATCTCGGCAAACATGGTCCTGATTAGTACTGGGATCATAGGAGGACCCAGGCCGTTACTTTGTGTGATCCTTCCATTTTAGAAAACTATGAGAGAGCCATAGGACTAGAATTGGAGGAGTCAGGGAGCAGAGCTGGAGCATTTCCTTAAGAGCTTCTCTATATAATTTTCCCCTAATTTGAGCATGGGTCTCAATCCCATGTTTGCTGTGGTTATAAAGAACGAGGGGAGGCATTTAAAGGGAAGGATTGGCAAATAGGAGGCATCTAGCATCTCATGTGCCCACTGAATTTCTTTCACAAATGTCCTCCCAAGACTCTTCCCTCCTTCCGCTGGATTTTGAACACATCTGGGGGAAAAATCTAAAAAACAATGCCTAGTGGGCATTGAAAGGGAGAATTGAAAACTGAAAGGTAAAGAACCTCTCCTGTTTGCCAGCTGCCCCCCCCCCCACATACATCCCCACTCCCTCCTTCTGACTCCATACAACGCAAAACTCAAGGACTTCTTCCTTTTGTCTGTATTTACCATTAAATACATTTCATTGTTTAACAAAAGTCCAGGAATCTCATTGGCAGTTCTAATGTTATGAGAGACACATTATGTCATCTTTAAAGTACTATTTGTTTTTTTAAATAGGCAGCTTCAACTCCTGTTATCCTTTACTCAAGGAAAAGTATTGCAACTGCTTGATCCCTTTCCTGCTCCCTTATGTATGTTTTTTCAACTTTAGGAGCCAATCTCACATGCTGATCATAAAAGACGGAGGCCTTCTGATTGACAGCCCAACTATATGTATCTTCTTGGACTAGTTCAGACATCATGGCCTTCAAGATCTTGCCTTGTCTTGTGCACTATCTCTGTCCTCTTTGCAATTCCTGCTGTGCAGTCACCATCATGTTGCCTTGAACAAGTTTGTGATGGGTTCCCAGTTCTGGATTGGGAGACAAAATATAGTTATTGTTTGTTCGCCCAGTTGTGATGGCAAATGGACATTGTCACAAGGTTCCATGTTCAGATGACAAGCAACTAAATTCTGCCTACGACTGCAGAAGAATGGGGTCACAGAGTGCTTAAATGGTAGAATGGATGTATCATTGCAGGTGTATGGTAGAATGGTAGCCATACCTCTGAATGCTCCCCTATGGAATAATCTCCATGCAAGTGGAAAGCTAGCAGAACAATGTTCTTGAATAGGATAGGCTCTTTCTCCCTTTTGTGCTTGGTGGTTTTGTTCCTTGTACTTATATATATTTTTTTTAAATGTGGAGATGCTTTTGGAAATAGAGTCCTGCACCTGCAGATGTGGTACATTCATTCTACACGCTCAGGCTTCCTCCCTTCTTTTGCATTAATAAATCTTAGAATTCCCTTGAAATGCTAGTCTCTACCTTATTATGTTTGATTGTCCAGCAAAATCAACCTCTTCAGACTGAGAGCAAAGTCCAAAGTCCAGCTGAAATGTTTGCGTGACTTCCTCTTTGCCGACGATGCAGCTATCGCTACCCACTCTGCCAAAGATCTCCAGCAGCTCACGGATTGTTTTAGCAAGGCCTGCCAAGACTTTGGACTGACAATCAGCCTGAAGAAAACACAGGTCATGGTTCAGGATGTGGACTCACCTCCCTGCATTACAATCTCTGCGCATGAACTGGAGGTTGTCCATGACTTTGTCTATATTAGCTCAACGATATCCGACACTCTTTTACTCGATACCAAGCTAAACAAATGCATTGGTAAAGAAGCTACCACATTTTCCAGAATCACAGAGAGTCTGGTCCAACAAGAAACTGACAGAACATACCAAGATCCAGGTCTACAGAGCTTGCGTCCTGAGTAAACTTCTGTACTGCAGCGAGTCATGGACTCTTCGCTCACAACAGGAGAGGAAACTGAACGCTTTTCACATGCGCTGCCTCCGACGCATCCTCGGCATCACCTGGCAGGACAAAGTTCCAAACAACACAGTCCTAGAATGAGCTGGAATCCCTAGCATGTATGCACTGCTGAAACAGAGACAGCTGCATTGGCTCGGTCATGTCGTGAGAATGGATGATGGTCGGATCCCAAAGGATCCCCTCTATGGAGAACTTGTGCAAGGAAAGTGCCCTACAGGTAGACCACAGCTGCGATACAAGGACATCTGCAAGAGGGATCTGAAGGCCTTAGGAGTGGACCTCAACAGGTAGGAAACCCTGGCCTCTGAGCGGCCCGCTTGGAGGCAGGCTGTGCAGCATGGCCTTTCCCAGTTTGAAGAGACACTTGGCCAACAGACTGAGGCAAAGAGGCAAAGAAGGAAGGCCCATAGTCAGGGAGACAGACCAGGGACAGACTGCACTTGCTCCCAGTGTGGAAGGGATTGTCACTCCCGAATCTGCCTTTTCAGCCACACTAGATGCTGTTCCAGAACCACCATTCAGAGCGCGATACCATAGTCTTTCGAGACTGAAGGTTGCCAACAACTGTCCAGCAAAAGAACCAGGTTCAACTTCTTCCCTTGCTATGCCACATAACCAGTACCTGAAACTTTCCTAGTCATTATGCAACTCTTCTGTGGGTGTAACTGAGTGTGTAATTTGAAGACAAAGAAGTTGCACAGTTGACTAACTGCAATAGAATTTCCTTACAAACACAGTATATTACACTATCATCTCTATGACCTTTACTTTTGCACTCCAAAATAACCCTCTCTTTCTGGCTAAGCCATTTCTTTTCATCTTCAGAGAGTGCTTTGAGAGTATTCCATTTTTATTCCAGGGCTTTCTTATCGACACTGATCTAGGAGCAATGCTTAAATGAATAACTGAGTTGCTTGGGTGTTAAAACAATGATTAATTGTTAAAAAGTCTGGATTCAAAGTGAATAACGTGTTCAGAAGAACAGATAGGCAACAGAAGTTGAAAATGATTGTGCAGTCTGATCCTGTCATTATTTCTATGTGGAAATAAATCCTACTGTTTAATAGGGCTTACTCCCAAGTAAGTGCATGTAGGATGGAAGCTTAGTGAAGTTATTTAACAGGTAAAATCCATTCCAGATGGATTCGCATGTCATGCAATGGCATCAAATACTCCTATAATTTATTTATTCATTTAAGACATTTACCTCCCACCTTTCCAAAAGCCCAAGGCAATTTACAGACCCACATTGTAATGCTCCCTTTCACTTTGGATAGACCCTTAAACACTCTAAGGAAAAAAACGTTCATGGGTAAGGAAAAGGGTTAAAAAAAACTCCTTCCCGATGTGGCTCTTCCAGTTCAGATTGCAGATTCTGCAGCTTCATCACCCAGGCATCCCCACAAATAACGATGCAAGACAGAGGCTTGGGCTACTTTATTCATTAAGGGCACAATTCTATGCATGTCTACTCAGAAGTAAGTCCCATTGTGTTCAATAGAGCTTACTCCCAGGAAAGTGTGTATACGATTTCAGCCTAACTTGCATAGAAACAGCTGCAGCACAAGATCAAGCTCCACCTCCCAATCGTGCTGGCACTAAGGTGGTGCAGAGGTTATCACTGCCTATCTCCCCAGGAAAAATGGACATAACCACCTGGCTCAAAGCTGCACTCCGTCAAAGACAGAGCAAGCTTCTCATGCCCAACCCCGAAGGGTCGAGGTAGCTGCAGTATTCTTAGCATGTACGGTACTATGCAAGAGGCTTGCTAGCCAGCCTCACAGAGCCGGCAAGCAATGTGTGAGCTCCCCCCTTAGCCTTGTGGATATCAGAATGGACATCAACAGTTAATCCCTGCCTATCCACCCTGCATGACACCCGCCTAAAGTGACCAAGGAAGTGAACAACAGGGAACCCTAAACCTAACATTAACCCAATCACCAGTGCTAGTCTGGGGTAGGCGCAAACATTGCCAGCCAAAAGCCAATCAGGGTGCCAGCAAAAAAATTCTACCTGGCCCCCGTATGGGTGGCCAACTATTCTCAGACTATGCAAAGGGTGGACAGGTGGGGTCAAAGGAAACACTGCAACTGAGAGGTAAGTTAAGTACTCTCGCTCACCCTTCTTCCACCCCAATTAAGGCCCCAGCCAATCAGGCTGCCCGCTTTCCCCAATTCTGCCTTGCGCCCAGACCAGTGGAGGCAGGGTAAGGGCAGAGGTATGCAAACCACACCAACAGCATTTTAAAAAATAAAACAAATATTCAGAGAAAAACTGCATGCAGGCCTAGGAGAGGGGTCATAGACCAGTTCTAGAAAATATGCTGTGAATGCCAAAATCTCTTGTGTCTTCAGCCAACAGAGCCATGGAGACTCTGGCTGGAGTCTCTGGGAGATGCCACCATCAGAAAGCAAACCTGGAATTTCTCTTCAGTTTTCTATCTGCGAAGCAGGCTCCTTGGAGGAAAGAGCCTCCCCCTACTGAGTAAAAGACCAAGCATTGAGCCCTAACAGTAGACCTTGCGGCTGCATAGAAAACAGAAATCAGAAGTATCAGTATTTGCTCAATATTGTGTATACTGAAGCAATAAAAGGGGGCATCAAGCACAAAGAGGCAACTTTGAACAACAGCTATATTTTGTATAGAATGCAGTGGTTCCTGGGGGAATTTTTTCTGTGCTTTTGTCTGTGACTTCAGTAATTAATCAGTTCTGTAGATGGACCAAATGTTGTATATGGGTAGGAGACACCTGGGAATGTTAGTTGGAAGCCTGTGATAGTCGCAGGAGAAAAGAATTTCATTAGTTTTGAAACTAAGCTGGATTTATTTCTGAAGGGTAGTTCATGGGTGATGTATTTTAATTAAGCATTCCAGTGCTGATTTTTGAGTATCAGAAAGAAGGCTCCCCTATGCTTTTTCTAGATCTCCTTGATTGTAATGTAACAGCTCAGAAACTCTCTGATGGGTACTTACATTCACAGGAAGTTATGAGGATTTACTGGGTTACAAGTCAGGGTGAGCGAGAGAGAGAGAGAGAGTTTTTTCAGTTATTTGTAGAATTCTCCTTAACCATTTATCCAGTTGATCACCTGCCAGGACTGTCAGTGACAGTCATGTGCTCTGCTGGTCAACAGCGCATAAAGGTGTTTTGGGATCTGTGAAATGTAAGTAAAGTGTGCATTAGAATTCCCAACACATTTCAGTGAGCTGCTACATGATAAATATTTGATCAGGCTGAGATCAATAAAGCTCATATCCTACCTGCCAAGATCTTTATAAAGGAGTATTGCCCTGGAAGTGAGACTACTGTAGTGTGTTCACATACCTAACTTAGTGTACATGGCAACCTGCTGAGTCAGATGTGTTCATACATACCTACAAGTATACCTATGTGGTCAGCTGCCCTGACATAAAAACTTTGATGGTATAGTTTTTTGTTTTTTTTAAATCATACAGTATTGGCAGAACACTGATGGCTTTATTTATTGATTTGATGTGTATCTTATTCTGTCCCATGGGCTCAGATTGACAACAATTCTCTCTCCCATTCAAATTCTAACTTCTGTCCTCAAGGGACTTTCAGTCTAATTAAATGCTTTGGGGAATGAAAGAGATTAATGAAAAAAAGACAATGCTGATGTAATTAAAAGAAACCTTGAACAGCCATACCATACCAAGCCATACATAACAAAGGAGTATGTTTTACTATCTGTTTATAATGTCATTTTATTTTGAATGTAAATCACCTTCTGTGTGCTTCTGTGCAAAAAGGCAGAGTGTAAATTTATAAATTAAGTGATACCAATCAAAAGGGTGTCTTTAGGCAGGAATTCACACATGAAATAGCTATTGTCTGTGGAGATGCTCTCCAGTGAACTGGTCTATACAATTCCAGAGCTCATTCATAAATGTGATGGAGACCCTGGAGCTTGGCCTGGAGACATAGAGCTTTTCATGCAGATGTTCAAGAACATTCCTCTTCTCTGGCAGCAGCCGCAACAGCTGTCAATATGCTGACATATGGGGTCGGGGGCTTCTTGTAGTGGGGGATTCGATTATTAGAAACATAGAGAGGGGGGTTTGCGACGGATGTGAGGACCGCATGGTGACTTGCCTGCCTGGTGCGAAGGTTGCGGACATCACTTCTCGTCTAGACAGGCTAGTAGACAGTGCTGGGGGAGAGGTAGCGGCTGTGGTGCATGTCGGCACCAACGACGTGGGCAAGTGTAGCTGGGAGGTCCTGGAGGCCAAATTTAGGCTTTTAGGCAGGAAGCTGAAAGCCAGGACCTCAAAGGTAGCGTTCTCTGAAGTGCTGCCTGTTCCACGCGCAGGGCCAGCTAGGCAGGCGGAGATCAGGGGTCTCAATGCGTGGATGAGATGGTGGTGTAGGAAGGAGGGGTTTAGATTCGTTAGGCAGTGGGGAACTTTTTGGGACAAGCGGGGCCTGTACAAGAGGGACGGGCTCCACTTGAACCAGAATGGAACCAGACTGCTGGCGCATAACATTAAAAAGGTGGCAGAGCAGCTTTTAAACTGATCCCTGGGGGAAGGCCGACAGGAGCTGAGGGGCATCCGGTTCGGGACTCCTCATCCCTATGGGATGAGGATGGGGAGGTTAGAGAACAACAAGACAAAGGCAGAGTAGGAGAAGAAATTGGGAAAGGTAGCATAATGGGATGTGATAGACGGTTTGGCACAATGAGAGGATG